>NC_080670.1:212199757-212521435 GCF_030247195.1 Topomyia yanbarensis | reverse complement strand
TAATGATCACCGGTATTTACATTAACACACTTTTTGATTTGATGCAACAAGCCTTATGTGTTGTTGAGCGGTGGTGTCTTCATGTTGGACTATCAGTTAATCCAAATAAAACCTCAATGGTGCTTTTTACGCAATGAAGGATTACAACCGGAGCTCGTCCATTGCAGTTTTTTGACTCTGAAATTATTGTCGAAGATCAAGTTAAGTACGTTGGGGTAATTCTCGACTCACAACTTAATTGGACAGCTCACATCGATTTCAGGATCAAGAAAGCTTGCATGGCCTTTGGCCAATGTAGACGGGCTTTCGGCAAATCTTGGGGACTCAAACCCAAGTACATTCAGTGGATCTACACAACAATTGTTAGACCAATACTGGCATACGGGTGCCTTGTTTGGTGGCAGAAGGGAGAAGTCATGACAATCCAATCAAAGTTAAACCATCTTCAGAGGATGGTCTTGATGGCGATGACTGGTGCGTTCTCGACAACACCTACTGCTGCTCTCGAGGCACTCTTGAACATAAAACCACTACATGTGTTTCTGAAACAAGAAGCACTTTCTTGTGCATACCGGCTTAAGGTTACTGGGCTCTGGAACAGTAACCCAATAGATCGTGTAACTAGCCACACAAGACTGTGGCCCCAAATGGTTACTTGGGATGAATATACACTTGCTCCCAGTGACCTTACACTCACATGTAGTTTTCTTTCTAAAACTTTCAATGTGAGAATTCCTCTTCGTGAGGAATGGCTGTCTGGCTGGATGGAGCGACAACTTGAAGAATACGTAGTTTGTTATACGAACGGTTCTTTGTTGGAGGGCCGAGCCGGTGCTGGTGTCTATTGTCATGAGATGAGATTAAACCAATCTCATTCGCTTGGTAGATACTGTACCATATTCCAAGCAGAAATCTTTGCGATTCTGTGTGGCGTACAATCCGCACTTCAACAGGAAATTTGCGGTAAAAGAATCTATTTTTGCTCTGACAGCCAGGCTGCCCTGAAAGCACTTAGTTCGGCAGATTCGAGATCGAAATTAGTAATCGCATGTCGAACTCAAATCGAAGAACTTAGCATTTCAAATGCCATCTACCTTCTATGGGTACCCGGTCATTCCGGTATTACTGGAAATGAATGGGCGGACGAATTGGCTAGAGCTGGCGCTGCGACTGATTTCGTTGGTCTAGAACCAGTTCTACCACTGTCAATAAGTTGGATAAAGCACAAGATTCGCTCTTGGGCTGCATTCGAACATGCCAACCATTGGCGTAGCTTGCAAACTTGCGTTCAAACAAAGGCTTTTCTGCCGGATGTGAGTCTGAAAATGTCAAGAAATTTGTTGCATTTTTCCAAGCACAACTGCAGTATTCTGTTCAGGGCACTGACTGGACATTGCAAACTCAATTATCACATGACTACTATTCAGTGCGCTGAGTATTATTCATGTGATCTTTGTGAATCCGATTACGGAACATCATATCATTTGATATGCAATTGTCCTGTATTAATGCAATTGCGCATCCGGTTTTTTTGGTTCTCCATACATAGATGAACCTATATACAGAGAGCTGAAATTTAAGTATATGCTTTTGTTCCTAACCTAGTATGGTAAAGAGCTATAGTTTTTTAGCCGTATTTGAATGACAATATCTCTTCGGGGGTGTTGTCGTTCTGTTATCTCAATATCCCCTCGGGGGTGTTGATATATCCGCTCACTGTTTGAGTAGAGGTTCTAAATCCCTCCGGGGATTGGAAGTTTTATTCCTGCTATTGTAGCACCTGCAGATCGTTCAGCATCACTCCGGGGGTGCAGAATGCTCTGTTTTAATTGTTCTGTGTCGTTGTTTTCCTTACCCCTAACCTTACCACTTCCCCAATCCTTCCCATCAGGAAAATGATGAAAAGACGATTCTTGGCAAGGCACAAATCTCCGATCAACATGGAGAACGTGCCATTTGAGCCAGACGGTACTGATTCCTGTCGCATATAAAAGAAAATCCAAAATCGAACAAATGACAAAGTTTCAAGCAGCTCTTAGTAACAAAAAAAGAAATTGCAGTAAATCGACCCGAGTCAGATTTCACAATCGGAAGCAGCGCGACTGTCGTTCAACAATCGTTGAATCATAGTAGGCGGCGCGTTGTTTTTGTTTCCCATCGTAAATATTCTAAAACGACCTAGTTTTGAAGAGATTAGCAAAAACATACGCCCCTGTGTTGTGTTGTAGCAAAAACTAAATTTCTACAACTTAACCTAAATTAAAGTGGTTGGTGCGGCGGTGGGTTTTGCTGATAGTCGTCAAAGAGAGAATAGTAGTGGCAAAAGGATGCTCAACTGCGTACAGGTAAGAAATTGCAGAAGGTATTTTTAAAGCTGGAACGAATCGATCCAAACTATGGTCAGAAATCTTAAGATATGTGGAGTTTCAGTACCGAAACGTGAACTGAGACGTTAGCTGCAGATGTAGCGGATGTTGGTGCATTTTAAAACTGAATATTATACGATTGAACATAATGAAGAACTTGCATTCAGTGGATTGTACTCTCAAGAAAACTAATTCAAATACCAAAAAAATCTCACAACGCTTTATGGGAAAATGATCAGTGGATAGAAAAGCCGGAAATGTAATAGAGTAAGTTCACTTAATGTCAGTAAAGTTGAAAAAACAGTACTGGAAATTACTAATAAGAATTAAGTAGAGCTTTCTGACTAAGCCCGACTAGACCGGATCTAGCTCGACAATCGGTTCACTTAGTCTATTAAGAAACCATGTCATGTGTTGTCGCATATAAAAGAAAATCCAAAATCGAGGTTATAAATATCTAAGTGCATTCTTCCCCAGTAACTGGCTGTGGTCCACTAGGAGGTTGATAACTCTATTATCTTTCTCCGGACAAAACCAGCCTAGAGGCCGCGTGGCATCCGGCGGGTTGAAGTATGTCAGTTATGGAAATAACTGTCAAATTCATTCGCAAAGGTGGCCGCGTCACTTATGAGGAGGCAAAGAGCTTTAGACCGATGTATTGCTGACAAGGAGTCACGGAGGGAGGGACCAGTTCGTGGTCCTTAATACCTATTCTATGCCTTTTGGCAATAATTTTGAGACTTTTGTCTCTGGGGTGTCGCAGACACCCGAGTTAATCTCATTCACCAAGGGATACCGCGTTGTCGGATCTGATAAGTACTTTAGGTTACCGGAGAGTCGTCTTCGGATTAATTCTGATCTTTTATTTAATGAGGGTAGATTTGACTCTCTAGTGGATCGGGGATTTATATCTCCTCGAATAATTCTCGATAGAGTTTCCTTAACTATTAAAGATACCGTGTGCGAAGCAAGAGTGGGCACCTTGCATACGTGCAATGATGATTCTACATTTGGTGGACTATCATGTCCTCGTTCTAAGGCTAAATTTGATAAGAGTAAAAAAGCTTTCGCCGATAGGCGAAAGAATTCTAAGAGTAGTGGTTCCACTACTGATTCTGCCTCTGGTACGTCGGGTGCGAGTAAGTCCGCCTCGACTAAAGACGGAGTGCCGGCGTCTAAATTCGCCGACCCTCTGGATTTTAAATCCGAGCCCATCGCTGATGAGTCGAGGGATGGACGCCCCTCTGACACGGATAGCGATGATCACCCGGAGCTTGATGACGACAGCGAAATGCTGGTCGACTATGTTGCACTCAATTGGACAATCGTTGAATCATAGTAGGCGGCGCGTTGTTTTTGTTTCCCATCGTAAATATTCTAAAACGACCTAGTTTTGAAGAGATTAGCAAAAACATACGCCCCTGTGTTGTGTTGTAGCAAAAACTAAATTTCTACAACTTAACCTAAATTAAAGTGGTTGGTGCGGCGGTGGGTTTTGCTGATAGTCGTCAAAGAGAGAATAGTAGTGGCAAAAGGATGCTCAACTGCGTACAGGTAAGAAATTGCAGAAGGTATTTTTAAAGCTGGAACGAATCGATCCAAACTATGGTCAGAAATCTTAAGATATGTGGAGTTTCAGTACCGAAACGTGAACTGAGACGTTAGCTGCAGATGTAGCGGATGTTGGTGCATTTTAAAACTGAATATTATACGATTGAACATAATGAAGAACTTGCATTCAGTGGATTGTACTCTCAAGAAAACTAATTCAAATACCAAAAAAATCTCACAACGCTTTATGGGAAAATGATCAGTGGATAGAAAAGCCGGAAATGTAATAGAGTAAGTTCACTTAATGTCAGTAAAGTTGAAAAAACAGTACTGGAAATTACTAATAAGAATTAAGTAGAGCTTTCTGACTAAGCCCGACTAGACCGGATCTAGCTCGACAATCGGTTCACTTAGTCTATTAAGAAACCATGTCATGTGTTGTCGCATATAAAAGAAAATCCAAAATCGAGGTTATAAATATCTAAGTGCATTCTTCCCCAGTAACTGGCTGTGGTCCACTAGGAGGTTGATAACTCTATTATCTTTCTCCGGACAAAACCAGCCTAGAGGCCGCGTGGCATCCGGCGGGTTGAAGTATGTCAGTTATGGAAATAACTGTCAAATTCATTCGCAAAGGTGGCCGCGTCACTTATGAGGAGGCAAAGAGCTTTAGACCGATGTATTGCTGACAAGGAGTCACGGAGGGAGGGACCAGTTCGTGGTCCTTAATACCTATTCTATGCCTTTTGGCAATAATTTTGAGACTTTTGTCTCTGGGGTGTCGCAGACACCCGAGTTAATCTCATTCACCAAGGGATACCGCGTTGTCGGATCTGATAAGTACTTTAGGTTACCGGAGAGTCGTCTTCGGATTAATTCTGATCTTTTATTTAATGAGGGTAGATTTGACTCTAGTGGATCGGGGATTTATATCTCCTCGAATAATTCTCGATAGAGTTTCCTTAACTATTAAAGATACCGTGTGCGAAGCAAGAGTGGGCACCTTGCATACGTGCAATGATGATTCTACATTTGGTGGACTATCATGTCCTCGTTCTAAGGCTAAATTTGATAAGAGTAAAAAAGCTTTCGCCGATAGGCGAAAGAATTCTAAGAGTAGTGGTTCCACTACTGATTCTGCCTCTGGTACGTCGGGTGCGAGTAAGTCCGCCTCGACTAAAGACGGAGTGCCGGCGTCTAAATTCGCCGACCCTCTGGATTTTAAATCCGAGCCCATCGCTGATGAGTCGAGGGATGGACGCCCCTCTGACACGGATAGCGATGATCACCCGGAGCTTGATGACGACAGCGAAATGCTGGTCGACTATGTTGCACTCAATTGGACAATCGTTGAATCATAGTAGGCGGCGCGTTGTTTTTGTTTCCCATCGTAAATATTCTAAAACGACCTAGTTTTGAAGAGATTAGCAAAAACATACGCCCCTGTGTTGTGTTGTAGCAAAAACTAAATTTCTACAACTTAACCTAAATTAAAGTGGTTGGTGCGGCGGTGGGTTTTGCTGATAGTCGTCAAAGAGAGAATAGTAGTGGCAAAAGGATGCTCAACTGCGTACAGGTAAGAAATTGCAGAAGGTATTTTTAAAGCTGGAACGAATCGATCCAAACTATGGTCAGAAATCTTAAGATATGTGGAGTTTCAGTACCGAAACGTGAACTGAGACGTTAGCTGCAGATGTAGCGGATGTTGGTGCATTTTAAAACTGAATATTATACGATTGAACATAATGAAGAACTTGCATTCAGTGGATTGTACTCTCAAGAAAACTAATTCAAATACCAAAAAAATCTCACAACGCTTTATGGGAAAATGATCAGTGGATAGAAAAGCCGGAAATGTAATAGAGTAAGTTCACTTAATGTCAGTAAAGTTGAAAAAACAGTACTGGAAATTACTAATAAGAATTAAGTAGAGCTTTCTGACTAAGCCCGACTAGACCGGATCTAGCTCGACAATCGGTTCACTTAGTCTATTAAGAAACCATGTCATGTGTTGTCGCATATAAAAGAAAATCCAAAATCGAGGTTATAAATATCTAAGTGCATTCTTACGGTTAGGTGCATTCATCTAATTTCGGGATGGCGTCTAAGACAGGAGTGTTTACGGCCCGTTTACTGTTGACCAGGAATTTCGAAGGAAGGGACCAGTTTGTTGTCCTGAACACATATACTATGCCTTTTGGCAACAATTTTGAAACTTTTGTTTCGGGGGTGTCGAAGACACCCGAACTTATATCTTTTACCAAGGGATACCGCGTAGTCGGTTCCGATACATATTTTAGATTGCCGGAGAGTCATCTTCGGATTATATTAATATATTAATTATTAAACCGCCCCTCATTAGTGGGCAGGTTTCCCGTCACGTTTTTCTAGCGTCGGAGAAACCTATGTATCTTGTTATTCAGCGCGGCGACGTGTTACATGTTCAGAAGGGCAGACGATGCTCTTCTGAAACCGTTGGATATCGATCTGGTAATCTTTCTTGGGTGATTTACGTTTGCGGTGACGTTCTGTAACGTGGCCTCTGTCTTTTGTGGTGAATTCATGCATGGGTCAAATCTGTGTATGATGTGCCTCGGCGTAGATATTTAATGTAAAAAAAAAAATTTGGCTGTTCGGCCATCTATGGGAGCTGTCCATAAATGTCAGCTTCTTTCTCCGAACAGCCTAGATAAGCCGTGTAGTGTCGGTAGTGGTTGTTTCAACCGGCTAAGAATTACACTACGGACTACCTGTTCCGGTGGTAACACCAAACAGGGAACCCCAATTCCATAGTGTCATGCGACCCGTGCTATGGGTAAAATTGTTGAGGGGGTTTAAAATATTCTCAATGGCGAACGGAGCCTGGGAAGAGCCGGGCGAACTCCCCAGTAACTGGCTGTGGTCCACTAGGAGGTTGATAACTCTATTATCTTTCTCCGGACAAAACCAGCCTAGAGGCCGCGTGGCATCCGGCGGGTTGAAGTATGTCAGTTATGGAAATAACTGTCAAATTCATTCGCAAAGGTGGCCGCGTCACTTATGAGGAGGCAAAGAGCTTTAGACCGATCAGTCTGACCTCCTTCCTTCTCAAATCAGTGGAACGTTTAATCGACCACTACATTCGGGATGGTAGCTTGGGCGAGCACCCGCTGCATGCAATGCAACATGCATATCAGCGGGGGAAGTCTACTACCACCCTGTTACACAATGTTGTCTACAACATTGAAAAAGCTTTTTCACAAAAGCAATCAAGTTTAGGAGTTTTTCTCGATATTGAAGGTGCTTTTGACGACGTGTCTTTCGAATCCATTTTGGAAGCAGCACGAGATCATGCAGTACCTTCATATATCACGAACTGGATACACGCAATGCTTAGCAACCGACATCTGTGCTCATCGTTAAGACAAGTAGAGATGAGGAAACTGAGTGTCTGCGAATGTCCTAAAGGTGGTGTGCTGTCACCACTTCTATGGAACCTTGTCGCCGATAGCTTGTTGAGAAAACTGAATGAGCTTGGGTTTCCGACGTATGGTTTCGCCGATGATTATCATATAATGATCACCGGTATTTACATTAACACACTTTTTGATTTGATGCAACAAGCCTTATGTGTTGTTGAGCGGTGGTGTCTTCATGTTGGACTATCAGTTAATCCAAATAAAACCTCAATGGTGCTTTTTACGCAATGAAGGATTACAACCGGAGCTCGTCCATTGCAGTTTTTTGACTCTGAAATTATTGTCGAAGATCAAGTTAAGTACGTTGGGGTAATTCTCGACTCACAACTTAATTGGACAGCTCACATCGATTTCAGGATCAAGAAAGCTTGCATGGCCTTTGGCCAATGTAGACGGGCTTTCGGCAAATCTTGGGGACTCAAACCCAAGTACATTCAGTGGATCTACACAACAATTGTTAGACCAATACTGGCATACGGGTGCCTTGTTTGGTGGCAGAAGGGAGAAGTCATGACAATCCAATCAAAGTTAAACCATCTTCAGAGGATGGTCTTGATGGCGATGACTGGTGCGTTCTCGACAACACCTACTGCTGCTCTCGAGGCACTCTTGAACATAAAACCACTACATGTGTTTCTGAAACAAGAAGCACTTTCTTGTGCATACCGGCTTAAGGTTACTGGGCTCTGGAACAGTAACCCAATAGATCGTGTAACTAGCCACACAAGACTGTGGCCCCAAATGGTTACTTGGGATGAATATACACTTGCTCCCAGTGACCTTACACTCACATGTAGTTTTCTTTCTAAAACTTTCAATGTGAGAATTCCTCTTCGTGAGGAATGGCTGTCTGGCTGGATGGAGCGACAACTTGAAGAATACGTAGTTTGTTATACGAACGGTTCTTTGTTGGAGGGCCGAGCCGGTGCTGGTGTCTATTGTCATGAGATGAGATTAAACCAATCTCATTCGCTTGGTAGATACTGTACCATATTCCAAGCAGAAATCTTTGCGATTCTGTGTGGCGTACAATCCGCACTTCAACAGGAAATTTGCGGTAAAAGAATCTATTTTTGCTCTGACAGCCAGGCTGCCCTGAAAGCACTTAGTTCGGCAGATTCGAGATCGAAATTAGTAATCGCATGTCGAACTCAAATCGAAGAACTTAGCATTTCAAATGCCATCTACCTTCTATGGGTACCCGGTCATTCCGGTATTACTGGAAATGAATGGGCGGACGAATTGGCTAGAGCTGGCGCTGCGACTGATTTCGTTGGTCTAGAACCAGTTCTACCACTGTCAATAAGTTGGATAAAGCACAAGATTCGCTCTTGGGCTGCATTCGAACATGCCAACCATTGGCGTAGCTTGCAAACTTGCGTTCAAACAAAGGCTTTTCTGCCGGATGTGAGTCTGAAAATGTCAAGAAATTTGTTGCATTTTTCCAAGCACAACTGCAGTATTCTGTTCAGGGCACTGACTGGACATTGCAAACTCAATTATCACATGACTACTATTCAGTGCGCTGAGTATTATTCATGTGATCTTTGTGAATCCGATTACGGAACATCATATCATTTGATATGCAATTGTCCTGTATTAATGCAATTGCGCATCCGGTTTTTTTGGTTCTCCATACATAGATGAACCTATATACAGAGAGCTGAAATTTAAGTATATGCTTTTGTTCCTAACCTAGTATGGTAAAGAGCTATAGTTTTTTAGCCGTATTTGAATGACAATATCTCTTCGGGGGTGTTGTCGTTCTGTTATCTCAATATCCCCTCGGGGGTGTTGATATATCCGCTCACTGTTTGAGTAGAGGTTCTAAATCCCTCCGGGGATTGGAAGTTTTATTCCTGCTATTGTAGCACCTGCAGATCGTTCAGCATCACTCCGGGGGTGCAGAATGCTCTGTTTTAATTGTTCTGTGTCGTTGTTTTCCTTACCCCTAACCTTACCACTTCCCCAATCCTTCCCATCAGGAAAATGATGAAAAGACGATTCTTGGCAAGGCACAAATCTCCGATCAACATGGAGAACGTGCCATTTGAGCCAGACGGTACTGATTCCTGTCGCATATAAAAGAAAATCCAAAATCGAACAAATGACAAAGTTTCAAGCAGCTCTTAGTAACAAAAAAAGAAATTGCAGTAAATCGACCCGAGTCAGATTTCACAATCGGAAGCAGCGCGACTGTCGTTCAACAATCGTTGAATCATAGTAGGCGGCGCGTTGTTTTTGTTTCCCATCGTAAATATTCTAAAACGACCTAGTTTTGAAGAGATTAGCAAAAACATACGCCCCTGTGTTGTGTTGTAGCAAAAACTAAATTTCTACAACTTAACCTAAATTAAAGTGGTTGGTGCGGCGGTGGGTTTTGCTGATAGTCGTCAAAGAGAGAATAGTAGTGGCAAAAGGATGCTCAACTGCGTACAGGTAAGAAATTGCAGAAGGTATTTTTAAAGCTGGAACGAATCGATCCAAACTATGGTCAGAAATCTTAAGATATGTGGAGTTTCAGTACCGAAACGTGAACTGAGACGTTAGCTGCAGATGTAGCGGATGTTGGTGCATTTTAAAACTGAATATTATACGATTGAACATAATGAAGAACTTGCATTCAGTGGATTGTACTCTCAAGAAAACTAATTCAAATACCAAAAAAATCTCACAACGCTTTATGGGAAAATGATCAGTGGATAGAAAAGCCGGAAATGTAATAGAGTAAGTTCACTTAATGTCAGTAAAGTTGAAAAAACAGTACTGGAAATTACTAATAAGAATTAAGTAGAGCTTTCTGACTAAGCCCGACTAGACCGGATCTAGCTCGACAATCGGTTCACTTAGTCTATTAAGAAACCATGTCATGTGTTGTCGCATATAAAAGAAAATCCAAAATCGAGGTTATAAATATCTAAGTGCATTCTTCCCCAGTAACTGGCTGTGGTCCACTAGGAGGTTGATAACTCTATTATCTTTCTCCGGACAAAACCAGCCTAGAGGCCGCGTGGCATCCGGCGGGTTGAAGTATGTCAGTTATGGAAATAACTGTCAAATTCATTCGCAAAGGTGGCCGCGTCACTTATGAGGAGGCAAAGAGCTTTAGACCGATGTATTGCTGACAAGGAGTCACGGAGGGAGGGACCAGTTCGTGGTCCTTAATACCTATTCTATGCCTTTTGGCAATAATTTTGAGACTTTTGTCTCTGGGGTGTCGCAGACACCCGAGTTAATCTCATTCACCAAGGGATACCGCGTTGTCGGATCTGATAAGTACTTTAGGTTACCGGAGAGTCGTCTTCGGATTAATTCTGATCTTTTATTTAATGAGGGTAGATTTGACTCTCTAGTGGATCGGGGATTTATATCTCCTCGAATAATTCTCGATAGAGTTTCCTTAACTATTAAAGATACCGTGTGCGAAGCAAGAGTGGGCACCTTGCATACGTGCAATGATGATTCTACATTTGGTGGACTATCATGTCCTCGTTCTAAGGCTAAATTTGATAAGAGTAAAAAAGCTTTCGCCGATAGGCGAAAGAATTCTAAGAGTAGTGGTTCCACTACTGATTCTGCCTCTGGTACGTCGGGTGCGAGTAAGTCCGCCTCGACTAAAGACGGAGTGCCGGCGTCTAAATTCGCCGACCCTCTGGATTTTAAATCCGAGCCCATCGCTGATGAGTCGAGGGATGGACGCCCCTCTGACACGGATAGCGATGATCACCCGGAGCTTGATGACGACAGCGAAATGCTGGTCGACTATGTTGCACTCAATTGGACAATCGTTGAATCATAGTAGGCGGCGCGTTGTTTTTGTTTCCCATCGTAAATATTCTAAAACGACCTAGTTTTGAAGAGATTAGCAAAAACATACGCCCCTGTGTTGTGTTGTAGCAAAAACTAAATTTCTACAACTTAACCTAAATTAAAGTGGTTGGTGCGGCGGTGGGTTTTGCTGATAGTCGTCAAAGAGAGAATAGTAGTGGCAAAAGGATGCTCAACTGCGTACAGGTAAGAAATTGCAGAAGGTATTTTTAAAGCTGGAACGAATCGATCCAAACTATGGTCAGAAATCTTAAGATATGTGGAGTTTCAGTACCGAAACGTGAACTGAGACGTTAGCTGCAGATGTAGCGGATGTTGGTGCATTTTAAAACTGAATATTATACGATTGAACATAATGAAGAACTTGCATTCAGTGGATTGTACTCTCAAGAAAACTAATTCAAATACCAAAAAAATCTCACAACGCTTTATGGGAAAATGATCAGTGGATAGAAAAGCCGGAAATGTAATAGAGTAAGTTCACTTAATGTCAGTAAAGTTGAAAAAACAGTACTGGAAATTACTAATAAGAATTAAGTAGAGCTTTCTGACTAAGCCCGACTAGACCGGATCTAGCTCGACAATCGGTTCACTTAGTCTATTAAGAAACCATGTCATGTGTTGTCGCATATAAAAGAAAATCCAAAATCGAGGTTATAAATATCTAAGTGCATTCTTACGGTTAGGTGCATTCATCTAATTTCGGGATGGCGTCTAAGACAGGAGTGTTTACGGCCCGTTTACTGTTGACCAGGAATTTCGAAGGAAGGGACCAGTTTGTTGTCCTGAACACATATACTATGCCTTTTGGCAACAATTTTGAAACTTTTGTTTCGGGGGTGTCGAAGACACCCGAACTTATATCTTTTACCAAGGGATACCGCGTAGTCGGTTCCGATACATATTTTAGATTGCCGGAGAGTCGTCTTCGGATTATATTAATATATTAATTATTAAACCGCCCCTCATTAGTGGGCAGGTTTCCCGTCACGTTTTTCTAGCGTCGGAGAATCCTATGTATCTTGTTATTCAGCGCGGCGACGTGTTACATGTTCAGAAGGGCAGACGATGCTCTTCTGAAACCGTTGGATATCGATCTGGTAATCTTTCTTGGGTGATTTACGTTTGCGGTGACGTTCTGTAACGTGGCCTCCGTCTATATTTATATTTCTATAACTTAACCTAAATTAAAGTGGTTGGTGCGACGGTGGCGGTAGGTTTTGCTGATATTCATCGAAGAGAGAATAGTAGTGGCAAAAGTATGATCAACTGTGTACAGGTAAGAAATTTCAGAAGGTATTTTTAAAGCTGGAACGAATACTTGCAACTCAACGGTTACCTCGTATTGTGCTAAAGAGAACCGCTACCAAAACATCTCACAATCTAATTTTGACTTCAATACCATTTTTGAAGACATATTGTAAAGTTTTTCTGTCTTAACATCCAAACCGATATTGACAGCAGACCTAATACTAACATTCGAAAATGGAATGACTGTTAAATGGGCAAACGAAAACAATAATTCAGCTGCCACGTGGATTAACGAGAACAGTTTGAAATTTTTAGGTTTAGCTATTTTTCCCCAGTTTTATTTGATAAGCCAAAACACAACAATCGGCTGTTGGTTTTCTGAGTATTCGGTTTACCAAAACATTTTCCAGATGTTAATGTTGCAAACCATTTTCAAAGTTCGAAGAAGTGGCACCAGCATGTTTTTTTAATATTTGCCTTCGCATTGGTGTTATTTTAATGTTACCATCGAAAAAATCTCAAAAAAGCTGTTTATTTAGAGTTGCCCGGGTATGATTTGAAAAATATTATAAAAGAGATGACGGAAAATAGTTTTTCTTTGTATTTTGTTAGAAAAATCCTTTTGACCGCTCGGCCGTAGCGGGTTCAAAAATAATCGCCTGCTGGCCTAGAAAATCAGCTCGTCTAAAAGAATTGACAAGCAATTGAAGGCGTGCAGCGCCTTGCTCAAACTAAGCAAAACTGCTAAAGTAAAACTCTAATCGGTTAATTTCGCGTGAAATAAGTTTGTCTAAAAAAACGTTCGTTGCTTGATTTGCTCTCAGTGACAGTATTTTCTTCCAATTGCATTATTTGAAAAAGGTAGCATAAAATTCCAGTGGCAGGATCGTTTTGCACTTTCGTGACAATTTCGTGTAGATAGAAATGTTAAGTAACGGTTAATTTAATTACACAACTTTTGGAATAAACATTATTCCATTATTTACTCAATATGGAAGAATAAGAGTTTAACGTGTAGTGCTAGAAAAAATAGGAATGCAGACTGAAAACAGACACACGCGATAGTAAATGGCCCACACTTTAACATTGAGTATCGCGTGTACATGCCAGCTAATGTCGTTGACATCGATGGCGCTGTGACGGAAGAGTCGTTGACTATCGCCAAGCAAAATAATGGGGTGCGTATTTTCAAAACCCAAAAACTCCACTTCAACTTGCAATAGCAACCCAGCTACCACATTATATTTTCATTTACTTTAACCAAAACAGCTAACAAAGCAGAGATAGGCATAGCTTTAGGCTCAATTATAATTAACTCGAAAATAAAGTTCAGTTGGAATTGGACATTTGTCGTGAAAACACGCTTTATTTTTTTTTAGCTTAGCTTATTGTTCGTACTCATGCGACCTTTGGTCATATGATGACGACTTTTATGGGAAAACTAGAATCTAATAATGACTAACTGGAAATAAATCAAATCAATTTGCAGCCGCACGGAAAAGGTTTTCAAGTAGACAACAAGATAAAAAAAGATAACGTGACCGTGCTGGGAATGAGAGTTTTACTGTTGGTGCCGATGTGACAACTCCGGTGAAGGATTAGTGTCTACCAAAGCGAGCCAACCGTCAGAGGTTTGGATCTATAAAGTATCCTGTCGAAGAGATGTCGAATAAAGTATCGCAGAAACTCAGTGAAAAAAACGGTCGATTAATGTGATTCACGATTCGACTATACTCTGTTTAAATTTAGTAATTTTTAACTTTTTCAGGGTCAAAAATAATATTCCGTAGTGATAATATCACGGCTCGAACACAGTTCGGCTCAAACTAGGATAAACTATAGAATTTCTTCGAAATTTCAGTGATCGGTTTCCAAAACATATCCGACATTTCAGTGCTTGCCGTTTGCACAAATATTCTAAAACGACCTAGTTTTGAAGAGAACGGCAAATTCATTGCTCCTGTCGTATACGAATTGTAAATAGAAATATATAGAGAAATTTCAGTGGCTGAGACAGTCATACCAAATGGTGAGCTAAAATGCAGAAAACCTGCTACTTGTAAAAGAGTAGTGCTAGAAGTGAAAAATAATATTCCGTAGTGATAATATCACGTGTCAAAACAAGTTGCTTGAAATGAATCGGAAAAAAATTGAAATAGAATTTGAAAGAAATCACAGTAGGCTGGTGCACTGCTTTACTGACAGTTCGCATACGAATAGGAAATAGAAAATATTGAGAAATTTCAGTGATTAACAAAATTTCTCCTTTCTCAAAAATAATAGAAATAGAACTTAAAAAGAATTTACAGTGGAAGTATTTCTGTGTTTATTGTTCGTACTCATGCGACCTTTGGTCATATGATGACTTATTTTGGGAAAACTAAAATCTAACGAAAACTAGCTGGAAACTAATCAAATCAATTTGCAATATGTAAGTCGTATGTCTATTTTTCTCCAATAGCTTGATGCCACCTGCAATTGCGTGTGATTATCAAAGAGTGAATTGTTTTGAATTTTAATTCAAAACTACGTTTTTTTTGCCCGGCACCGAGTAAGAAATATACAAAACAAAAAACGAATTTCTAAAACATATCCGAAATTTCGGTGGTTGAATCTTTCTACGCTCACTCAATATTCGGTAACTAGTGAGTATATTAGAATAAAAAAAATATATTTAAAAAAGGTATTTGATGGCGACCGTGTGGAAAAGGTGTAATAAAACTGTACTGACAACAAACAGCTAAAAGTGGGAAGCAAGTCGGGTCGCCCACCAAAACAGTTTCGATCGTCTCAAGGCCCAAACGTTAGTAAGTAAAACCGAATTTTGATTGGAAATAAAAGCAAAAAGAGACAAATTACAAAAAATTAAGAAAAGTTTTGCGGACTCAAAAAGTGTTAAACAACGAAAATCGAGTTATTCAGCGAGACAAGTTACACAAGAAAAAAAAGACTAAAACAAGTAGGGAACAGTGGTCCAATAGGACATACTCATCTACAACAGAACAATGGCAGCTTCATCAAATGTCTCGAGATGGACATCATGCCACAGGAAATATAGGAACTGATCGACGAGTTCTAAGTACAAGTAATAATTAACTGTATATTTTTGGTCAATTAAATCCGACCCTAAATCACAATAAATGAGAGATTTTAAGGTTAGGGAACGATAAAGAGAAAAAATTTTAGACTAGACTTTACACTGTACTCAGATTGCCCTGGCAAAGGCGAAAATTATACACAACAAGCACTACAGTAATCGAAAAATAAAATCAGAATAATGCATTGCAGTGTAAAATCTTGTAACATGATTGGTCACGTTCATTTCCAATGAAAATGTGAATTTAAACACTACCAGGCGGTCTGCGGTCAAATTCAAATCAGTTAAATTCGTGAGAAATAAGCTGCTCCTAAAAAGTCACTGGTTGTCTGAGTTACTGATAATGGAAGTCTTTGCTTCAAATTGCATTGCAGGAAGGATATAGCAAAATTGCAGTGGTTAGATCGATTTGCACTTTGACGACAGAAATGGTGTGTAATGGAAGTCGGCAGCTTTATTTACCCAATTTTATGGGCAATTAGAGTTTAGCGTGCACTCTTTTATTTACCTTTTTTCTCTCGCAACGTTTGACCAAGAGTTAGAGTATTTTCTGGAACGGACCATCCAAGACGCAGCAGCTAACATAAACGATGCTAGAGTTAGCCTAGTAAGTCGACATAATTGACTTTTACATTGTGAGCCGTGTTTACAAATATTGCTTCACAGCTTAATGGCAGTGTTGGTAAACACGGCCCGCAGAAAAATAGCATTTTTTGTCGGTTTCGACAGGGCGTGCTCAGGCTAATAGAATAATGAAAGTTAAAGCACAAAACAATCGTTCTGACAACTAGAGTAAACAGATTCACAGACGCTCTAAGAAACAGTGCCGAAGCAAACCCTCGAATTAGGAAACAAACTATTACTTTATGAATAATTTTGAAACAAAATTGTAAGGCAGTTTACAAAGGAAGCTTCAGGTTCCATTTTTTTAATCTCTTAAAAGGAAGTACGTATCGTCGCGTCATATAGAAAAGTGTGGAATAAGCTAGTGTGAAATAAGTGATAACAATTACCTATAGAAATGTGACGACACGGGTCAAAGAAGTTTCCATGCTGATTGCGTGGTACCCGGTGTAATCATGAAGAGCCACCAACGGCTATTCATGTTGGCTCCATGTCAGCTAAGTTAGGTTTGGTATTATGTAATAATAATGTGCTGTACTTGATTAATATGTTTATTCGGTTTTTAAGTTCTCTGGTAGCTTACAAAGAGTGGTGTATACTACCCTAACGCTGATGAAACGGCCGTATATAGCCAAAATTCCAGTGGTTGGATTGTACAAGTAGGAGGCGGTGACTTCAAATCGTGACGATAAAGCTACAAACGCTGAATCCCTTCTGGATAAAGAGATTCGCCTTTTAGACAGACCACACCGTGGCTTATATAATTGGCGCAGCCGTACGATGTCACAGTGAAGTGTTAAGTCTATTGAAACAGGGCCAGTGGAACCTAATAAATTTCCCATCAGAGCATGAAAAGCATAATTAATCGTAGTCAGTCAGTTATTGAGATTGCAATCTCAGTTAGTGTCGTGGTACCAGTTGATTGAGGAGAAATTATAGGTGGCGCATAGCCGCAATTAAGAACTAAAGGCGAATCTACACTAAAACAATTAGGTTCGGGAGATCTCCGGAAAATAACAGAAGACGCGGTATGAGTTGATTTAGAATAGATGAGAATAGCAATGCATTATTGCACTAGATACATAGGAACAGTCTGATCTGTTTGCGCCAAGAGTTAGATAACCTACCGTGGGATCGACTCTTGCCCGCAACGCGAATGAAACAAAATTAATTTTCCTGTTGAGATTCTCCTGTAGACGAAAACCATGAGGATCCCTTCGCTTGGAATGCATGACGGAGAGGGACAGATAGAGCCAAAAGGTAAGCTGACAGAATAAAACAGCCAGTAGGATTTCCGAACTTGTCCGAAAAAATTTATGGAAAATTACGTACTTCCTGTAGGTTCGTACGAAATTACCGTCCCTAATGTGAGGACTAATGATGCTAGTTCATTTCGTCCCAGTCCGCCAAATATATTGGAAGCACGCGTGTAGTTTGTTCGCTTTAGTTTGTCCAAAGTATCGCATGCCGTATAGAGACAGATGACTAGTAGTTGGTGAAGTTAGCAAGAATTTTACTATATACGCTTCAGAGGTTACACGGACATATAAAAACAACCCAGTTAGTGGGAAAACCGCTACTTACAAGCTTCGCTTGCTTTTTTTCCCTTTACAAGAAATCACACTAGGCTGGCGTCGTGTTGCGCTGACAGTTCGCATACGAATAGGAAATAGAAAATATTGAGAAATGGCAGTGGATGCACCCGTAACTGGTCGACTAAAAAGGTAATTTTTTAATCCTTCTTATCGTTAGTAAGAGCAATAAGTGTCGTGTCCTGTAAAGCATCGCTTTTTGTGCGTGGAGACTAAGCTCGCTCGTTTGCAAAGCCCAACAATAAGTTAAATGACGGTGGTCGGTAAATACAACAATAATCAAAACAGCGTCGGATAACCGTATCACAAAATCGAACGATGGATTATTATTTTGTGTACCCCACGGATCTTGTTGAGTTATATTCTGGCTGCAGTTGAAAACTGGAAAATCCAACTAGCGACAATCGTATTTTCTCTAGTTCTAAACAATGGAATCACGTCGGAAGTAGTGCGCTGTTTTTGTAAAATGATGCGCTACCCAGCGCACTACTTTCGACATCATGGATTGGCAATAAACAGGAGAAAAACCGATTGTCGCTGGATTGATTTTCCAGTTTTCAACTGCAACCAGAATAATTTTGTCATGCAGATGCGAGAATCAAGCCGCCAAGAATATGCCTGCTAGTTCCACTTAACACCTGCAGCGCCATCTAAACCTGACTAGTTGAAGTAGCGATTGCATGGATTGATGAGGGAGGAGAATTATTCGTTGAATTACCACGAATTACTTGGAAAGGAGGTCGAAAAATAAGCTTATAACGGATAAGAAAATTTATGAATAAGTAAAAAGAAAAATGTCAGTCGAGAACAAACAGTGAAGCTGTGCATATCACGGTGCACATACGAGGAAATTGAGAAATTTGAAAAACGCGGAACCCACAAAATCCACAAACTTGAATCAACGCCTAAACAGAAATAGCCAAAATTACTTCTCCGGCAGAAATCACCATCGAAAGCTCAACACGAACAGATCTAATAACCCAGTTCGATTGTATTATACAAAATAGGCTACAGTCTAGTCATCAATAAGTACGGACGTGTTTTACATTCGCTCCCGGTGCCGCGCGCTAAAGTTTGTTTTATTTTAACTTGACCGAATTTAAAAGTGTGAAAAACAAAAAAATGAGCTGTGAAACTGTATGTCAACTCGTACATACTGTCATTCGACGACTCCTGGCAGGAACTCCTCGAAAAAGAAATGCAAAAGAATATTGAAGCGATACATAAACTTACATTTCAGCAAGAGAAAAAGAAATACAAAAGGAGGAAAAATTCAGGGCTCCACCGGGAGAAAGCAGCGGAAAAAGTTGTTTATGAGTGACCGATAGTTGCAGCGTTTGAGAGTGATTGATTCAATTAGAAGCAAAAGCTTTGGTCGAAACAAATGGAGGACTGAAACATTTCAAAACAAGGTGAGAAAAACCAATTCCTCTGTTTCTCTGACACTTCGCATACGAATAGGAAATAGAAAATATTGAGAAATTTCAGTGGTTAGCTCTATCACGATTGATGATCAAACTCAACCTGAAAATGACAAACAGCCAGTAAATGTTGATGATCTAAATGTTCAATTGGTAGCCGATTCCCAACAAGCAACATTGGTAATAATTTTCTACCATTTATCGGAACAGTGTTTCAAAAAAGAAACTTCTAAAATCGTAAAAGGAAAAAAAGCAGCGTAAAGGACAAGCAGTGGATGGAGAGCGACCCAAGCAAAAGAACGACAGCATAGAGGATCAATCGAGGTATCATGGAAAAACAAAGGTATCAATAATTCCAGTCATAAATGAACAATTTTTTTCCGTTAAAACATACAACAAAAATAGCAAATGAATAACTACGAATGTTTAAAAAATCTTTATATATATATTTTAAGAAGACTGCAAATACGCAATTGTCGAAGGAATTATTGAAAAGTAAGAAAGTTTCATGTGAAGAGTTCTATAAAAATACAGAGTCGTTTTTGCTTAAATCCGAAGATGAGTTCGTAGACGAAGAGTTTCATAAATTAGGACTTAACAATAAGTTGAAATAAAGGAGTGAGATTTGTTCGAACCGTAGATAAGAGCAGTTCGTGACTAGTGATGACAAAATCCGATCTACCATAGGCAGATTTACCAGAAAATCAATACCAGGTAAGGCGTGCTGCGATTATCATTTGATATTATCGCGTGTATATACCCTCGAGGGACGTTGAAATCGATGGTGTTATCACTGATTCGAGTTTGACCTGTCGACGACTGAGTTGAGTGTGGGCTTTGTAGTTTTAAAGATGGATTTTATTAAATGGATTTTTATCAGTTATTGGATTTCTACGGCGGTTCATTGTGCAGCGCCCATAGTTTTCGGCCAGCATCAACCCTGGCAAATTTCTCCAAGTGGTGCACCAGGGAACTTAATTTCCTGGGTTACATCACCAGCTGCAGCCTTAAGCTAAGCTGATATTTTGATGCACTCGCGCTTTCCAAGCCATATGCTTACGGAAACGCATTAACACTTTGTTTAATTAAACACAGTTTGTTGCTGCTAGCAGCAGACGGCGACGCTGTTGTAGAAAGTAAAGGCCTCCGGGTATGAGTCATAATGAACTACTGATTCATCCACCGGGGTCTTTACTCTCGCGAGCGTGGTAAGAATGTTTTGTTTAGGTCTGAGACTCTCTCAGAGTAAAGTCTACACAGATGACATGATAAAAGTCTTTTGTGTCAAATCGAAAAGAGTCATTTAGTTGGTCAGTTCAGTCGTTCAAGTTGCTCTCGCCCGGCCGCGTCCTGCGGAGTCATTCGTTTAAGGCAGTTGATTGTAGTAGCCATCGCCCGGCCGCGTCCGGGGTAGTGACCCGTTTGAGTTTTCGGTTGGGTAGTCCGTAATATATCAGTGAAAAATAAAAGAAAAGTTACGAAAACAGCCCGTTAGTTTTAGTTCGCCGTACATTGTATGCTTCAATTGTCCAATAAGAGCACTAGACAGTTGTTTCAGCAACAAAGGGATCGGGTCTTGCCAACGCTCAACTTATTTTCATGGCGGAATCACTGACACTAGCCCCAGATGCAAGTCTGGAGAAACGCATGAATTTCATGCGCGGTATAATCGATCCAGAGCCTTGCGATATACCGAAGGCTCTGCTAAACTAAGGCATACCACCCATTGGGGGCTGAATTAGATTCCAAGAGGCTCGTGTAATGTAGTGCGCGAGTGTCTGGCTAGTGGACGTTTTCTTGCGAACGGTCACCGTAAAGTTGGTTTTATGGCGTAAACAACGCGGGTGAAAATTCAGTGAAGTGTTTTTGACTATTTGTGGGAATGTAAGTCCTTTCTAGATGTGCCGTAAATGGGCAAAAAGCACATAATTTAGTGAAGGATCTACCAGTTTTCGGTTTCGTAATGGCTGCTGTGCAATTTGTCGGGTCATATAGTGTAACTGAGCGAAACCTAAACAGGGTCGCTAGATACAAGAAAAATTTTAGTGGTGCCACAAAATTGGCTAAAATGTTTGCCGTATAGGCATGGAAGCATACAATGTCTGTAAACAGGTTTGAGAGTGGCTTATTTTCTGCGGTAATATCCAATCTGCATTTGTACAATTGTGATATAGAAGCTAAGTTAAAATTAAATAAGAATAAAAATGTCTGCATGCAGTTAGTTTGCCGCCTAATTTCACGAACCTTCGCAGCTGTAAGTTGAAATCGAACATGGAAAGGTAAACTAAAATCCGCGGAAACGTTTCGTTACGTAAAAATAATAGAAATAGAACTTAAAAAGAAACTACAGTGGTTGTACTTCATTTTTTGTACTGTTCATCTTGAAATCAAACAGTTATTTAAGTTTGTAGTGTATAGAACTTAAAATAGTTGCAGTTTAACATGGGACAAGCTAACGTGTTGTGGTAAAAACTAGTCCAACGTCGTGACTATCCACCCGCCGGTTTAAAGTGCGGGGCACACTTTTTGCTATTCGCCTGCAGATGGCGAGCTGAGCGCTAGGCGGGGAAAGTGCGCAGTACGCGTAATAGCAAACAGAATTTTGTGTACATGACGAGTAACTGGAAATTAGCTAACTTCCGGTCAGAGGTATTTTTTTATCATTTCGAGATTCTCAAAATTAATAAAAGTTTTTGGCGATTTACAGACCATACAATGAACAGAAACCGCCAGGGTTTTCAGTTTAGTAAAAGTATTTTTGTCGCCAAATAGAAACAGAAAATGGCTGAGGATAAAACACAAATTCGACTTCACGGCGATGGGAAGTGAAGAGATCTAGCAATAGTTGGGCAAACAAGATCAGTTCCGTTTGCATATTTTGCTGTCGAAATTAAATTTCATTCTCGTGTATAGTTGAATCTACGCGTTTTGTAGTAACGGGTCCCTCAACATTCGGAACACATGGAAACCATCACCAAGTTATAGGAATGCCAAAACTCGCGTATTGATGCGGTTAAAGAAGGTGCAGAAATAATCGATAATAGAATGGGTTAGGACAAAATAGATTCGCCAAGTCTTGAACTGCTGGCACTGCTCGCTTTTGTTGTTTGTGTACGAAAATCCGAAATAGCTGGTTGACGAATCTGTCGTCCTGTCGTGAACCCAGGTAGTGGAAAACCCCTACTTACAAGCTCCGCTTGTTGTTTTTTTTCGTTACAAGAAATCACAGTAGGCTGGCATCGTGTTGCGCTGACAGTTCGCATACGAATAGGAAATAGAAAATATTGAGAAATTTTAGTGGTTAGCAGTAGCTCCGGTTTCGTAAAAATAATAGAAATAGAACTTAAAAAGAACCTACAGTGATTGGTATCATCTCTTTCAACGTTGAACAGTAAATAGTGAAGTCAAGTCACAGTTTCGGAAACATGTAAAGGAACTTTATCTAAATCCCAATCGCGACCGCTGGGATGCAGTTTGATGCATCGTCAAAAGATGAAATTCGGTGAAGAAACGGCTGAGGTTTTGGAGATCGCGAACCAACGCAGTGTAAAAATAATATTCCGTAGTGATAATATCACGTGTCGAAAGCTTGGCTTGTTCTAGAATTGGTGTCTTCCGGCTCAAATCAATTTGCAATATGTAAGTCGTATGTCTAGTTTCTCTCAAATAACTTGATTTTACCGCAATTGCGTGTGACTGTCAAAGAGTGAACAGATTTGAACGCCATGACATGACCCCCTACCCCCTGTCGTCACACAACATCACAAAATTAAAAACTCCCCTCTCCCCCATATAATGCAGCGTCATTTATGGATGATCTCTAATCAGTTCAAAAACGGTGCAGTTGCAGCATACCGTAGGCAACGTTACGCAATAGCAATAACTTATGTTTTCCTTTTAAGCGGTTTGGGTTTAAGTATGCATGCCAGATGTTTGAACCAATGGAACCCTCGGCGGTTCTTCTTGAACAAATATAGAAACATTAGTAAAACCCACTTCAATCGAGTAAGTTGACATCCGAAAATGTCCTTTGAATGTCCACATATCCGGACCCGAAATGGTGACCGTGACAGTCTACAATAAGTTTTAGTAGATAAAGTGTCAAAGTCAGCTTGCATATGCGTTATAACAGCCGAAGTGACCGTGATGCTCTATCCAATCTACAAAGTATTCACGAAATATGAACGGATGCGTAACGAACGCGCTATACAACGAGCAATTTCTCAAAGTTCAGTTGTGGTCACCCGACCGAACTAAAAGAGAAGCGTGGTAGAAGATCTCCACTAATCTAACTAAAATGAAACAATCATCTAATTATTCAATGTTCAATTATCAATAATATTATCAATTAATTAGAAAAAATAAATGAGGCAATTCGAAGACCTGAAATTATTACATGCTTACTGGTGCAAGTTTACAAATCCCGCACCAGCGCTAGTACAAAGAGAAAACAATAACCACTGGTGTGACACAAAGTAATGCATCACCCCACCACAATGTTACAGCGAACAAACGAAAAGCGCTTAATCGTAGCGTTTTCAAAACAATCGAAATGCCCGTTCTCAGCATAAACGGAGCACCACAAACATCCGCATTGGAGGGCCTTAAAAGTATGCGCGCCGCCATCGAACTGCAACAGTTCTCCAATTTCAACGAAGCACGCAACTCAGCACGATGTGGCCGTTCGGGGACGACGTGATCTTCCAAAACACAATCAGCGCACACGACGTCGCATCGTATTCTCTGGACGGTGCATTTTTCGTAATCATCATCGTCGTCGTCGTCATCATATGGAGATGGCGACGAAACGGCAAGCGACTGAAAGCGGTTGAATCAGCGAATCGACGGAACCAACTCGAGGTTTAAATCAACTCTGTAAATAATATATGAAATAAAACTAAGTCAGTTCCCTTCTGGACACGCAAAGAGAATGTGTTTTATTTGACAAAGCAAATACCACAAATCCAAGAACGGCATTGAGTTCGTGCCAATGCCAATCATAATTAACAACTTTCAACCACAGTTTATCTTTAAGTGATCCGTTAACTTGTTTCGTTTTTCAGATTCTCTTTAAGGCAAAAATAATATTCCGTAGTGATAATATCACGTGTCGAAAGCTTGGCTTGTTCTGCAATAAACCGCAGTAGGCTGGTTTGCTATCTGACAGTTCGCATACGAATAGGAAATAGAAAATATTGAGAAACTTTAGTGGTTAGCATTAACTCCGGTTTCATAAAAATAATAGAAATAGAACTTAAAAAGAACCTACAGTGATTGGTATCATCTCTTTCAACGCTGAACTGTAAATCGTCAGCATACTCGAGTCTACTGCACGACAACTCTGACCGTAGCAAAAAGTGTCACGTAGGTACCGCCCGACGCTGTAGCTCTGTAGAAACTTAAAGGAAAATATAACCTCAGTCTGAGTTAGACCCGCATTATGTGCTGTAGTTTGAATCCGAACGCTTCGTAGGCTCATAACACACGCCTGCTGGGATGCAGTTCGATGGAGCGTCAAACGATGAAAATCGGTGAAGAAACGGCTGAGGTTTCGGAGATGGCGAACCAACTCAGGGTAAAAATAATATTCCGTAGTGATAATATCACGTGTCGAAAGCTTGGCTTGTTCTAGAATTGGTTGTCTTCTTCCTCAAGAGTAATATTCCGTGGCGATAATATCACACAACCGAACGATATCACCGAGTAAGAAATACACAGAACAAAAAACGAATTTCTAAAACATATCCGAAATTTCAGTGGTTGAATCCTTCTACGGGCACTCTTGCGACCTTTGGTCATATGATGACGACTTCAAGATGTATCAGTCCCGTAAATTTGCAATGCATATTGTAATATTGTGAAGTTTAATATTTAGAAGCAAAAATAATATTCCGTAGTGATAATATCACGTGACGAAAGATTTGCTTGAAATCACTCGCAAAAAAATTGAAATAGAATTTGAAAGAAACCACAGTAGGCTGGTGTCCTGCTGAACCGACAGTTCGCATACGAATAGGAAATAGAAAATATTGAGAAATTTCAGTGAATGGCTTTCGCAAAAATAATAGAAATAGAACTTAAAAAGAACTTACAGTGGAAGTACCTCAGTATTGCTCGTACTCATGCGACCTTTGGTCATATGATGACGACTTTTTGAGACTTTCTGAGTCAAGTTTGTGTTTGTTCACAATCGTCCCACTAAACAAATCAATTTGCAATATGTAAGTGGTATGTCTATTTTCTCCCTAAAAAACTTGATTTTACCGCAAATGCGTGTAACTGTCAAAGAGTGAACAGTTTTGAATTGAAGCATGAAACTATTTGATTCGGTTAAATTCCGGGACCAGTCCTAGAGTACAACATTGCCATAGGGCAGTATGTAAACGGAAAGGAATTGAATGAAACGATTTGAATTGAAACTATCAAGCAACGTAGTTTGTTGTTCCAAACGATGGTGACTTCATTGCTCGGGAAGATAGAACGAAACGTATACCCATCGATGACTGTTCATATGTTTCCGGATGAAAAAGTACAGCCCGCAGTGTTAATATCACATCTCGGAAGCAATGTATTAGAATAAAGTTAACATGGCGACCGTGACTGTTTCTGTGGCGACATTCTAAATGTTGGTACGAAAGTTCCGAACTAATTGGTTATATTCCAAGAGTACAGTTATATCTGGAAGCTTAATTGCGCTTCCTGTGTACGGTTTGATATACTCACAAAATCTAGACAACCTCGAGAATTTTTAATGGGTTTCTCAGGTTTAGCATTCGGGTCACGGTAGATTTGTAGAAGGTTAACTACATATAGAGAAGTGAGTTTTTTGTTGTGCTATCCGAAATAGAGTGAATACTAACCGCTATGGAACTAAACACTTACAAGCTAGAAAAGATGAAAATATAAGTTACAAGAAGAGACATAGATAGAAGAAGTGTCAATCAGATCGACTAACAGGAATTGTCTGTTAAAACTTCTAATAGCTTTGTTGATAACTAGACGCATATGCCGATCAACGTAGAATTACTACCACATCATCTTGCTACGGCGTAAACTTCTAATTTTGCTATTCGAGCGTGGCATCATTGGCATTCCGAAATCATTCGAATTTTACGATCGATAGGTATAAAAGCTGGATTCTGACAGAAACACAGTAAATACCAGCCTCTATACCATAACAGAGAAAGTACTGAAAATCACGAAACACATACAAATGGGAGCTGACGGTGGTCTATTAAACCAGAATAAAGTAAGTAAAATGGTTGGGACTTAATGTTGGGTCATTTAGAAACAATGAATTCGCAAAAATAATATTCCGTAGTGATAATATCACGTCCCGAAAAAAAATGCCGTTAATGCTGTTCATGTAGATCGCAGAAGACTGCGTCAGCCTGCGGATAGTTGGCATGGGAAATCGAAATTGTTGAGAAACATTTGTTGAGTTTTGCTTAAACGCTCCCAAAGAAATACAAAAGCTGAACAGAAAGTGAAATTCAAATCTCAAGGAGACAATTATCCCGTTAAATACAATAACAATACGAAAGTCTGTATCGTAGGCGAGTTATTTTTTTGTACACGTGAAGCTCTTTGCTCGGAACTAGATATCCAATTTCAGTTCATTTCGCTGCAATAATCACGAGGTGTAATACGCAAAGTAAATATTAAATATTGAGATAATTATAAATTATTTAACTAGCCGCTCGGTTTTGTGTATGAACTGTCAATCGATCGATAAATTGCTGTGCCTATCCTGAACCTAGCTTAGTTAATGTCAAATAAATTAATTCCTAAATTTCGATACCTCATGCAGTTGACAGTGGAAATAGTTGGTCCAAGTGCATTGTCTCTTTCAGCTAGTTCTGTTAGATACACTACCTTAGTCTGTGTACTTTTACCACCGAGATGATCTACCGTAATCTGTTCAGATTTAAAACTCCGTCTTGAAAATTTGTCACTGACGTACGCCCGGGGGTGGTCCTGATGGTAAGAAACGAAAAGTTAACAATCAAAAAGTTTAAACCAGCAAAAAAACATACCGATTCACTCTACAGTAGTGCGAGCCTCTATTTCACAATGACATTGTAGTCATTTTTCTCTAAAATCGATCGCAGTAGCCCCTTCTCGAGTTGGTTGCTATGTTCGGGATTTGGTCAATTTTTTTTTTCGAATGACCGGACGACGCTCGCTGTTAATTGCCGAACGATACCAACAACGCATCCGAGTAGGCTCCGTCGTTTAAAAAATCAGCTGCGAAATGCTGTCCTGTTGGGACTTCCGAATCAGTGAGTATCCTATCAATAAAATATTTCAAAATTATTGAAATTATACTGTCGTTTTATACCGTAACGCGAATCGGATGAAATTGAAAACTTTACCTTTCAGTTGCATTATTACGTCTTATTTTTCTTCCTTTGTGGTGTCAAGCAAACGGGCTGTGATCGCCATCAGCACACCTTTTTTATTTCAAGCGTCTGCGGCAGCCATTTTGGAACATTGATTTTTCTGGAACGTGGACCTTTTTCCGTGTCCGATTGGGTGCAACCTTTGCGGACATATTTTTGCGGATTTCACTCCCAAAATATATTGCTTATACGCTACATTTCCTTTTTTTTTTGTTATTACACCGACGATTTTTCAACGAGAAGATGAAAACCAATTTCCGACTATTTTTCAATAAATATTCGCCAATCGCAATTGATCAAATTTAAGAGTACTTTCGCGAGCACCATTCCTGGAGTAAAAGATATCTACACTAATCACTCTTGCAATTATTCTTCTTTGGGAATAACATTTTCACTCTTTAAATTTGTTGCTTGTGGTCGCAAAAGCCGCCTTCCGGTGTGTACTGTTTCACTCTTCAAAGCCGAATCATCTCGATAGCGAAAGCTGTCTCAGTATTTGATCATTCATTCGGTGTTTTTGTGTTAGTGCGCTTGACATTAGTAGGTAGAACCGGCCTTACCAACACCAGCATAGGTTGTCAGCTGCCATCGGACCGGTTGAGCGCGCGCGCGGGTAGGAAACTGACGTTTGAATTCAGCGGCATTTTTTTTGCGTTGATACATACACATTTAAGTTCCATTACCTACCATGTGGGTAATTTTAATCTGCTGTCGTTATTTCGCTGCTGAAAAACAGGAAAGTTGGAGGAGGTAGGATGTACAGATGTCAGATAGCGCACACGAAAATTAAAAATAGCCTAATATTGAGTTAGTAATGTTAAGTATTGAGGTACCACGCAAACAGAAAAAAATGATAAATCGCTTTAATACAGTTTGAGAAAAAATCACAACTCACTACTAAGTTTTTTGCACTCAACCGTGAGCAGAATGTACTCAAATATTAAAAAAATACATTCTCGAACGGAAGAACTTGACTGACAGGCCCGTGCATAAGGAGACGGATTTTGAACTACTTTCGAAAATTCCTCTCTGATCAGAGAAAATTGAATACTGCAAGCCATTTTGACGCACGAGTCCGGCACTCTGTAGTCTATTTTTGGTACTCTCTAAGAATTCCGATGACATGCTTCTCAAAATTCTGTTTGGGATTCGTAAGGCTTCCCAGGATTCCGTTAATATTTTGCAGTATTGTAATTGGGATTCTGATAAATCATGCTTGGCATTCCGATAGAATTCTTCTCCGAATGGTGATAGTTATCTCAAGATTCTTATGCAATCCTACTAAGAATTATAGTGGTGTGATGTGTAGGATTCCGACCAGGATCCGATTTTTTAAAATTCGTTTATTGGAACCGGCTAGACGCGTGAGCTTATCGGAGCCACGTGTCTTTTATATATTTACAGTAAATAATTCCAATCCGCGCGGAGATTCTTTTCCACGGTGGTGAATCATTTTCAGCGGCTTCTAATAATTTCTCAGGGTCATTCGGTCCCGTATTCTCGGTCGTTGTTTTCGTCCATACTGTTATCGCTGTTGTTGTTCTGGAGAATGTTGATTTTCTAATTAGTTTCGTCCAGCTGTGGTTGGTAAATGGCTGAGTATTGCGTATCCGAATGAATAAAATACCCCACGCGTGGTCCTTACCTTACGCCTTGCAACTCCCGTCCCTGCCTCCACGCGGTACTGACCGGGGTACGAGCAACTATAGTAGAGATTGGGTAACCAACCCCCGGTGGAAACTACGGTCGTAAGCAGACAGTGAAGGTGGTTCGCTTCGGAAAACCTGTAGCGGAGCGTCTGTTCTCCATGTTAGGAACGGCTCACAACAGCGTCTGCTAGGGGCGGCTGATCATCGTCCGAGTGCTAGCGGGGGACTCTAAGCTAAACTATGCACCATGGTCCCCTTAATCGTAGCGTTTTCAAAACAATCGAAATGCCCGTTCTCAGCATAAACGGAGCACCACAAACATCCGCATTGGAGGGCCTTAAAAGTATGCGCGCCGCCATCGAACTGCAACAGTTCTCCAATTTCATCGAAGCACGCAACTCAGCACGATGTGGCCGTTCGGGGACGACGTGATCATCCAAAACACAATCAGCGCACACGACGTCGCATCGTATTCTCTGGACGGTGCATTTTTCGTAATCATCATCGTCGTCGTCATCATATGGAGATGGCGACGAAACGGCAAGCGACTGAAAGCGCTTGAATCAGCGAATCGACGGAACCAACTCGAGGTTTAAATCAACTCTGTAAATAATATATGAAATAAAACTAAGTCAGTTCCCTTCTGGACACGCAAAGAGAATGTGTTTTATTTGACAAAGCAAATACCACAAATCCAAGAACGGCATTGAGTTCGTGCCAATGCCAATCATAATTAACAACTTTCAACCACAGTTTATCTTGAAGTGATCCGTTAACTTGTTTCGTTTTTCAGATTCTCTTTAAGGCAAAAATAATATTCCGTAGTGATAATATCACGTGTCGAAAGCTTGGCTTGTTCTGCAATAAACCGCAATAGGCTGGTTTGCTATCTGACAGTTCGCATACGAATAGGAAATAGAAAATATTGAGAAACTTTAGTGGTTAGCATTAACTCCGGTTTCATAAAAATAATAGAAATAGAACTTAAAAAGAACCTACAGTGATTGGTATCATCTCTTTCAACGCTGAACTGTAAATCGTCAGCATACTCGAGTCTACTGCACGACAACGCTGACCGTAGCAAAAAGTGTCACGTAGGTACCGCCCGACGCTGTAGCTCTGTAGAAACTTAAAGTAAAATATAACCTCAGTCTGAGTTAGACCCGCATTATGTGCTGTAGTTTGAATCCGAACGCTTCGTAGGCTCATAACACACGCCTGCTGGGATGCAGTTCGATGGAGCGTCAAACGATGAAAATCGGTGAAGAAACGGCTGAGGTTTCGGAGATGGCGGACCAACTCAGGGTAAAAATAATATTCCGTAGTGATAATATCACGTATCGAAAGCTTGGCTTGTTCTAGAATTGGTCGTCTTCTTCCTCAAGAGTAATATACCGTGGCGATAGTATCACACAACGGAACGATATCACCGAGTAAGCAATACACAGAACAAAAAACGAATTTCTAAAACATATCCGAAATTTCAGTGGTTGAATCCTTCTACGGGCACTCTTGCGACCTTTGGTCATATGATGACGAATTCAAGATGTATCAGTCCCGTAAATTTGCAATGCATATTGTAATATTGTGAAGTTTAATATTTAGAAGCAAAAAGAATATTCCGTAGTGATAATATCACGTGTCGAAAGATTTGCTTGAAATCACTCGCAAAAAAATTGAAATAGAATTTGAAAGAAACCACAGTAGGCTGGTGTCCTGCTTAACCGACATTTCGCATACGAATAGGAAATAGAAAATATTGAGAAATTTCAGTGAATGGCTTTCGCAAAAATAATAGAAATAGAACTTAAAAAGAACTTACAGTGGAAGTATTTCGGTATTGTTCGTACTCATGCGACCTTTGGTCATATGATGACGACTTTCTGAATCAAGTTTGTGTTTGTTCACAATCGTCCCTCTAAACAAATCAATTTGCAATATGTAAGTCGTATGTCTATTTTCTCCCAAAAAAACTTGATTTTGCCGCAAATGCGTGTGACTGTCAAAGAGTGAACAGTTTTGAATTGAAGCATGAATTTAGTCCGGTTGATTCGGTTAAATTCAGTATGGCAGTATGTAAACGGAAAGGAATTGAATGAAACGATTTGAATTGAAACTATCAAACAACGTAGTTTATAGTTCCAAACGATGGTGACTTCCTTGCTCGGGAAGATAGAACGAAACATATACCCATCGATGAGTGTTCATATGTTTCCGGATGAAAAAGTACAGCCCGCAGTGTTAATATCACATCTCGGAAGCAATGTATTAGAATAAGGATATATACGCATGTTAACATGGCGACCGTGACTGTTTCTGTGGCGACATTTTAAATGTGGGTACGGAAGTTCCGAGCTTATTGATTATTGATTATGAGCTTATTGATTATGTTCCAAGAGTACAGTAATATCTGGAAGCTTAAGTGCGCTTCGTGTGTACGGTTAGATATGCTCAGAAAATCTAGACAGCTTCGAAAATTTTTGATGGGTTTCTCAGGTTTAATATTAGAGTCACAGTAGATTTATAGAAGGTTAAGTACATATCGAGAAGTGAGTTTCTTGTTGTGCTATCCGAAATAGAGTGAATACTAACCTCTATGGAACTAAACACATACAAGTTAGAAAAGATGAAAACATAACTGGAATTGTCTGTTAAAACTTCGTAAACTATAATAGCTTTGTTGATAACTAAACGCATATGCCGATCAACGTGGAATTACTACCACATCTTCGTGCTACGGCGTAAACTGCTAATTTTACTATTCGAGCGTGGCATCATTGGCATTTTGAAATTATTCGAATTTTACGATCGATAGGTATAGAAGCTGGATTCCGATAGAAACATAGTAAATACCAGCCTCTATACCGTTACAGAGAAACTACTGAAAATCACGAAACACATACAAATTGGAGCTGACGGTCGTCTATTAAACCAGAATAAAATAAGTAAAATGGTTGGGACTTAATGTTGGGTCATTTAGAAACAATGAATTCGCAAAAATAATATTCCGTAGTGATAATATCACGTCCCGAAAACATGCCGTTAATGCTGTTCATGTGGATCGCAGGAGGCTGCGAAAGCCTGTGGATAGTTGGCATGGGAAATCGAAATTGTTGAGAAACACCTGTTTGAGTTTTGCTTAGACGCTCTCAAAAAAATCAAAAGCTGAACAGAAAGTGGAGATTCAAACCTCAAGGAGATAATTATCCCGTTAAATACAATAACAATACGACAGCTGTATCGTAGGCGAGTTATTTTTCTGTACACATGAAGCTCTTTGCGCGGAACTAGATATCCAATTTCAGTTCATAACGCTGCAATGGTCACGAGGTGTAATGCGAAAAGTAAATATTAAATATTGAGATAATTATAAATTATTTAACTAGCCGCTCGGTTTTGTGTATGAACTGTCAATCGATCGATAAATTGCTGTGCCTATCCTGAATCTAGCTTAATGTCAAATAAAATAATTCCTAAATTCCGATACCTCATGCAGTTGATCCAGATGCATTGTCTCTTTCAGCTAATTGTGTGAAGTACACTACCTTAGTCTGTGCACTTTTACCACTGACAAAATGTACCATAATCTGCTTCGATTTCCAATTCCGTTTTTAAAATTTGACACTGACGTACGCCCGGAGGTGGTCCTGAGGGTAAGAAACGAAAAGTTAACGAGCAAAACGGTAAAACCAGCAAAAAACATACCGATTCACTCTACAGCAGTGCGAGCTGCTATTTCGCAATGACATGGTCAGTCATTTTCCTCTAAAATCGATCGAAGTAGCCCGTCTCGAGTCGGTTGCTATGTTCGGGATTTGGTCAATTTTTTTTCGAATGACCGGACGACGCTCGCTGTTAATTGCCGAACGATACCAACAACGCATCCGAGTAGGCTCCGTCGTTTAAAAAATCAGCTGCGAAATGCTGTCCTGTTGGGACTTCCGAATCAGTGAGTATCCTATCAATAAAATATTTCAAAATTATTGAAATCATACTGTCGTTTGATACAGTAACGCGAATCGGATGAAATTGAAAACTTTACCTTTCAGTTGCATTATTACGTCTTATTTTTCTTCCTTTGTGGTGTCAAGCAAACGGGCTGTGATCGCCATCAGCACACCTTTTTTATTTCAAGCGTCTGCGGCAGCCATTTTGGAACATTGATTTTTCTGGAACGTGGACCTTTTTCCGTGTCCGATTGGGTGCAACCTTTGCGGACATATTTTTGCGGATTTCACTCCCAAAATATATTGCTTATACGCTACATTTCCTTTTTTTTTTGTTATTACACCGACGATTTTTCAACGAGAAGATGAAAACCAATTTCCGACTATTTTTCAATAAATATTCGCCAATCGCAATTGATCAAATTTAAGAGTACTTTCGCGAGCACCATTCCTGGAGTAAAAGATATCTACACTAATCACTCTTGCAATTATTCTTCTTTGGGAATAACATTTTCACTCTTTAAATTTGTTGCTTGTGGTCGCAAAAGCCGCCTTCCGGTGTGTACTGTTTCACTCTTCAAAGCCGAATCATCTCGATAGCGAAAGCTGTCTCAGTATTTGATCATTCATTCGGTGTTTTTGTGTTAGTGCGCTTGACATTAGTAGGTAGAACCGGCCTTACCAACACCAGCATAGGTTGTCAGCTGCCATCGGACCGGTTGAGCGCGCACGCGGGTAAGAAACTGACGTTTGAATTCAGCGGCATTTTTTTTGCGTTGATACATACACACTTAAGTTCCATTACCTACCATGTGGGTAATTTTAATCTGCTGTCGTTATTTCGCTGCAGGAAAAAATTAGATTACCTACTGTTAGGTAATGCAAGTTCTCCATGTAAGGACCTTTACTGTTATAGCGCACACGAAAATTAAAAATAGCCTAATATTGAGTTAGTAATGTTAAGTATTGAGGTAACACGCAAACAAAAAAAATGATAAATCGCTTTAATACAGTTTGAGAAAAAATCATAACTCACTACTAAGTTTTTTGTACTCAATCGTGAGCTGAATGTACTCAAATATTAAAAAATACATTCTTGAACGGAAGAACTTGACTGACAGACCCGTGCATAAGGAGACGGATTTTGAACTACTTTCGAAAATTCCTCTCTGATCAGAGAAAATTGAATACTGCAAGCCATTTTGACGCACGAGTCCGGCACTCTGTAGTCTATTTTTGGTACTCTCTAAGAATTCCGATGACATGCTTCTCAAAATTCTGTTTGGGATTCGTAAGGCTTCCCAGGATTCCGTTAATATTTTGCAGTATAGTAATTGGGATTCTGATAAATCATGCTTGGCATTCCGACAGAATTCTTCTCCGAATGGTGATAGTTATCTCAAGATTCTTATGGAATCCTACTCAGAACTATAATGGCGTGATGTGTAGGATTCCGACCAGGATCCGATTTTTTAAAATTCGTTTAATGGAAACGGCTAGACGCGTGGGCTTATCGGAGCCACGTGTCTTTTATATATTTACAGTAAATGAGCAATAAAAACACAAACTGAGCATCGTGATGGCCGAAACGCAGAAGCGCGTGATCATGAAAGAATGTGCAGGTTGAGGATCAAGGGGCGGTTCTTCAACTTTAGCATAATTAACGTGCACAGCCCACACTCCGGAAGCACTGATGAATATAAGGACACATTCTACGCGCAGCTCGAGCACGAATACGTCAGAACATATCTGGGCGCTAACATGGACTAAGACCACTACCGGGTAATGGTAGAACTGCACCCAAACTCTCCGTAATTAAAAATGTACGATACATCAATGGAAGTCGTTCCTACTACCGGCTCCAAAAGAAATTGCTATCAAAAATATTCACCCAAGCACTAAATGTACCATGTACAGAACGCTGATAAGACCGGTGATCCTCTACAAACACGAAACCTGGACCATGCTCGAGGAGGACCTGTCTATGTACTTAGGACTATCTTTGACGGCATGCAGGAGAACGGTGTGTGGAGGCGAAGGATGAACCACAAGCTCCCCGAGCCAGGCTCTATGGCGAACCAAGTATCCAGAAGGTGGCCAAAACCGGAAGGATACGAAGGGCAGGGCACGCTGCGAGAATTCAGGACAACAACCCTGCTAAAATTGTGTTCTGCTCAAATCTGGCAGGTACAAGACGACGAGAGGTACAGCAGGCTAGGTGGGCTGTCCAGACGGAGCAAGATCTGGAAGGTATCGGACGCAACCGTGGATGGAGAGAGGCGGCCGCGTCCGCGAACCCAGTGTTATGGAGAAGGTTCGTCGGTCAGATTATATCAAATTAATTGATGTAACATCATTTTGATAAATAATAATTTCTTCCAGCTGTGGATGACGGTCGTCCAGCTAGCGTTACAGTTTCCTGTCTTATCGTTACTTCGTCGTACATGACTCATCTAGTCCCCGGTGATGAGCTTTGATTACATCGACGGAGAGTGCCCCGGCGGTGTTAGTTCTCCCAAAACCAACTCTGCTGATTTCTTGGCCTCTTCCATGGGCCAACCGGTAGAGTGCCGAAGTCGGTCCGGCGATTCCGGTTCGCTGGCGCTCGATGTCCCATACCCGGTGCTAAGTTGTGTACTATTCAACAGATCCTTGACGGTAGATCTAACCTGCTACAACGAAGAGTTCCCCCCGCGATGAAATTTCGCTCGATCATCTAGTCCCTGGCGATGGACTTAGATTTCATCGATGGAGAGCGCCCCGACGGTGTTAGTTCTCCCCAAATCCTGCGCTTCTGCTGATTTGTAGGTCTCATCCATGGATCGACCAGTAGAGTGCCAAAGTCGGTGCTAACGCCTGTATTCGGTGCTAAGTCGTGTACTACTCAACTGGCCCTTGGCGATTGATCAAATCTACTCCAACGGAGAGTTCTCTGGCGACGAATTTCTTCCGAACCCGATTTGTTGATTCACGGCGGCTTTCTAGCTGGTGGTGCTACTTTGTTGATCCCTTACAGAATTTCGTCTCCAGCTTGAAGAGTGTACGCGTTACTACTCTGTTGACAGCGTCCACGGTATCTCTTCGGCGATATTGTCAACTATCAGGCATGTGCGGAGATCAACCCTTGGAGCCAACGGCATTCGAAGACCGCGTGTTCCGGTGTCTCTTAAACATTTTCACACTTCGGCCAAAGGGGTGACGAAGCATGTCCAAACCGATGTAGTTATCTCCGGGAGCAGCTTTGCGCCGCTTAAACGACACTAATCGACTTCTGCCTCGTCTCACAGGCCAGTACCCGGTTCAGAATTTTTTCAGAACCTCACACAGATAACCCGGAACCAGAAATCTATGCAGTGCTATGGCGATTGCCACCCAATTTCTATTTTGCTTCGATGTTTTCTCCGCGCTCGCGATGACTGTGTGGATGGCATCCACCGTCGAAATCCCTTTTGGGTATCAGAACTGTTTCAGCGATAGTCCTTTCTTATTGTCAGCGTAGTTTGTCAGCTTGTATCCCGTTTAAAAGCAACCCTGGCCGCCTGGAATGTTACCTTACGCTCTTCTCTGACTGTCTCAGATCTTACTCTTTGAAAGCGTATTCTGGCTTTTAGACAGGTAGCACGGACGGTACGATGAGCCTTTCGTTTCACCAATATGCTGTACGCCAATAGTTCCTCCGTTCCGTTTTCCTCGGAATTGTTACATCAAACGCCCTTGCTACTGTTTCCGATATCTATTCAATCTTTTGAATTGGAGCAATGCTTTCTGCACGTAGTGCATCCACAATAAAGTCCTTGTCGAAGTCTTATATAAAATCTATAAAATACAGAACGGCTGAAAAGTTAAAACATACGACCGATCGTTGGTGTTGAGGTTATTAGCACAGTGATGCTGTCAGTATAGGCAACACAGAGATGGCCACCATAAATTTGTTCCACTTTTGTGAGAAGAGGATGAAGATAGATTACAAAGAGCAGTATTGACGGCGGATCTCCTTGTCTGCCAGATCGTTCTATACGAAACGACTTCGAGAGGTGCCCATATTAACTAACAGTTGTGTAGAAGAGAAAATGGCAACCGAAACAAGCCATTTGTCGAACTCCTGGTTGATTTCTACAGAAGAGTTCGGGCCCAGCAAGATGGAACGGTTTGATGAACCCTTTTTGATTTTCGAGCGTCGCTCAAAACATGACTGGTTCGGAGTGTGCGCTCCAGCCGTACCTTCATCAAACGTCTAAGAATTTTAATGTCGGTGTTCAGAAGACCACATTTTAGCTCTCCTTCGAACGAGCATGATCGTGCCATCGGAAACTCATTCGTTGTTGGTTCATTGATAACGAAGCTGAGTGTTCTCTAAAGATAGTGTCAAAAGTTCGTCGGCAGCATTCCAATCGTATTCCATCGATACTCGGAGAGTTTCGCTACTGCTCGGATGGCACTTCTCACGCTTCTGAAGTTTTCTTTCTATCTCGTGTCATCGATTGCGCATACATATTTGGATATATCGAAACATGTATTGTTCGAACTCTAGGAAACTTCGCTCATTTTGCAGCCGTTAAAAAAGTAGTTTGCCTGCGTCTTCTGTCGCTAAGCTTAAAAGTGTAGAACGTTATCTAGTCGAATAGGCGATTTAGCCAAATGCCGTTCGGTAGGAAACGAAAACGTGCACGCATACGCTTTCCTGGCTGAAGGATCACCACTCGATAGCAGATTTGTTGGATCAAGAAGGACCAACGAAGTCCCTGTGTATCCAGCGGACAGGCGATATCAACAAAAATGTCGAGCCCGGAGAGAAAGTTCGGAGATCTTCGGAGCTGGTAGTGAAAATCTGTCCAACCTCACCTCGGTGTAAGCTGTGGACAACCTGTGGGCTTACTGAACAATTTCTGTAGTCGAGAGGGAGGGAGACAGTACGGTAATCTGCGAGGTCATCCAGTGAGCAGCTTTAAGTCAGCTGATTCACAAACTTTAACAACGCACACCTGATGGATGATGGATGTATGTCTTATGCTATCCCTGGGATATGATGACTTCCCAGAAAGAACACCTTATTACCGCACTGGCGACAGCGATCCTACGCTGCCTGCAAAGCGGGATAAAACACAACTGCAGCTGCCATCCAACACATTGGTTTGCGGAAGCTTGCGAGAGTTGAAGCGGCGTCATTTCTGTATCGCAAAATGCATATTTGCGTTAGAATAGGACGACCAGCACCATGACTATGAGCGTGAGTTCTCGGTTGAAAGTATGAGTGTGAAGGTAGCTCTTGAAGTCGAAGGTATCGAGGGTCAAAGAGCGCGGACTTTATAAGAGTAGACTACAGATCGTACATCGTGGAAACACGATCACATTGAGTTTCCGTAAGTTTCCGATGGCGGACAAGCGCTTGGAGTGTCTCTAGAAATTTCTATCGAAGATGCCGTAGGTGATTTCCAACAGAAGGCCTATAAAGCAACTAATGATCAATTGAATAGCTTCGATCGATACCAACCGAACCTTCTACATGACCGCTCAGATTAGTGTTGAACCGATAAAAGTCTGGAAAAGTGAGGTGGCGTGGCGAGCGAAAATGAAGTAGGACAATTGATCCTAGATGAGATGCGCTTATAATATAATGATCCCACGATGATATTTTCCCGGCTCCAACCTATTTGTGGTTTCGTCGTAACTACATATATTCGATGAAGCCAACGAACAAGCCTTTGCTTTCAGAATGTCGGATCGAAGACGTGTTCGATGCGCTCTAGCCTCTTTAATAATCAAGACCGCATCTCTTTAGCCAGTATTTATCCCGCATTCAGAGCTACTTGCAGCCGTTCTAAGAGCACAATCCGCCCAGGATCATATTTTTGGACCGATTGTACCATCGTCCGCTTCTTGATTAAGTCCGATCTACGGTGTTATCGACCAGAAGTACCATTTAGAATTAACGAGATTCTCAACCTGTTGAACGTCGATGATTGGAGATCGGGTCCTATACATCTTCACACGTCGCTGAAGAAGCTACGAAGTGGGAACGAGGTCTGTCCTTCCTAGTCCTGCTAGTCGTATTATAGGACCACAGAATATAAACGACAGAAATGATGAATGACCGCAGGACTCCGTTGACATCGGGGAGGCCAACGAAGAACTACGAAGTGGGGGGACGTATGCTTCGATGCGTTACATATCACCATTGGATAGCGGACAATTTTTGACGAACGGGTTCCAAGGTGCCGTTTGAAATTGCTGGTTTGTGGGAAGAGGATACTCAGAAAGCCGGGCGAAGTTTATGGCGGTTCTGTGCAATCGGAGAGCTAGAAACTATTGGAGCAAAGCATCATGATCGTGGCAGCTGCATCAACAATCGAAGAATTTCTTTTTTTAGTGTGGTCATCTCAGTTTTTGAAAAGATGCATTTCAGTTACCTTTTTCTTACCTTGGGGGATAGTTGTAACTGTCGGAACTTCCTTGATAATGATTTCGAATATGAATGTGAAATAAAAGGTAATGGGATTTTAGTTTTGATGAAGCTTTATTAAAGCATAATCGATATTCTCTAGTGACAGTGCATGAGCTTATAAATTCCTTCGAACATCTATATCTCGCTATTTTAAGTTCTCTGTCCTAAGTAAGTTATCATTACCTATATTTGAAATTTGATTTTGAACAAGTATTACCAACCTCTACAGCAAATAATTTTCCTTGAAACAGCTTAATTTTAACACCTAAATGACCTAAAATATATAAATATTACTCTTTCTATGATTCATTTTAGATTTGCGTGAAAACGGACAACCAACAAGTATAAGCTACAATTCGATCGATCTAGGTAGGCCTTGACATCGACGGAGCATTTGTTATGGTGTTCAGGTTCAGTCACATACCGACCGACACAGCAAAGTGGAATTATACGCAAACGAACAGAAGTGAACGGAAGAATGCATTTACAATTCATCGTAGCAGGAAAAATCCAGCGGACGCCACCGACCGGAAGTCACTACAATGGCGCAGTAAATATTCTAAAACGACCTAGTTTTGAAGAGATGCACAAATTCCAGCGATTTTTGTTTCGTACGCAAAAATAATATAAATAGAACTCAAAAAGAACTGCGGCAATTGCCGTTTCGAATCAGAAGCATTGCGGAATGTCGAAAGTGAGTTAGTTTATCTGGGTTGGATTCATTTTTCAAGGATGATTCAGATGCAATCTACTTCGAACTGGTAAGGAATTATAATTATAATATTTTAGATTGTTATATAAGAGTATGGTTTTAAAGAATAATAATAAATGTTATTTAGTGTTCAATTTCGGTTTGATAAATATCTCTTCACGACCTGTGATCAGAAGCTAGAAAACTGAGACAAGTTCTTATGAAAGAGAAGAAACCTTAATAATATTAACAATGTCACGAGCGCTGTATTGTATTTGGTCACATTGGAGAAGTCAGTAGCAGAATAATATCGACAATAGATTTTTACCGACTTTAAGAAAAAGTGAAGAATTAACGTCGCAAGACAAAATGAAACTATTCCCCTGTTTTACAAGGATATAGACCGCATGTCGCCAAACGCTAGCGAATCATTATGGAATCTGATAAGCAAGCCCCGAAAAAAACCTATACCTCGCGATGAACCACCTCGTCAGAAAGATCCGCACAGACCGGTTAGACCATCAGAAATCCACGGTAAACCTGATTTCACTCCCAAGCACCTCTCTACTACATTCACCACTCCAAAAACGACCCATGTGACATTGATGCCTTCTCGGTACACGATCTTAAAGGATTACCTTTTCGTAAAAGAGTCTCACGGCTCCAATTAAATATGGAGCGAATATGATTCCGGACAAACTGAAAAGGCGAAGCTTATACGTAAAATATTACGTATCGAAAACAATGCGGTACTAGGAAACAAATTATGCTCGCTTGGCGGTTGAGCTTCAAAACCAGACACGAGAGTAGTTGACTTTATTTCAAAACGGCATTTTATAATTGTAACATGACGACCGTGACCAATCCGGAGTGACCTAAGTAGTCTTATATTTCCTGTCACTTGATTTTGTTTAAAAGTTGATAATCGAAGAAACTCGATCCATCGTGGAAACAGGTGATTAGAAACATAAGAAAGAGAGAAAGATTATATAAGTTTAAAGTTGCCATATGACGACCGTGACAGGAGGTGAATCTGTCACGAAACGAACAAAAAGAAATAGACTCAGCTTTACTCGGTTTTAGACAAATTTTAGAAAGTCAAACTAATGTTTGGATCCGTAAGTCAAAAAGTATACGAAAGAATTTGGTAAGTTCAAACTTACTTACGAGAGCATCACCAAGACTTGACGATCCTGCACTCTAAGCAGAGTGCAAGAGTCACGCGCCATAATTGGCCCTTCGAACCGGATAACGGGTTTGTAGCATTGGCCAGAATGATTCGTAAAAATAATATTCCGTAGTGATAATATCACGCTGCGAGAGTAATTTGACCGTAAAGTTAACGCGCGCCGGAGATTTGCGGGTTAATGGTGGAATTCTTGTGATTCCAGATAATAGTTACAAACTATGTTGAGTGGTTAGAAAGCTAAACAATCAGCTTGAAGCCAGACGAAATTCAAATTCCAGTTAATTTTTTGATATACTTATTCAAAAGATCGCGTTATCTCTTTCATTAATAACTCAATCGCTTCCAAACTATTCGCAAAAAATACAAAAAACAAGTAAACTCTAGGTAATTAATTGCAGTTATTATGAGTTACCGCAAGCCGCTTGCGATTTAGCACACACACACACAATTTGGAAATGATACCAAAGAAAATTTAAAACAAGCATCAAAACAGGCTAGTACTCCATCAGTCACATCAACTTGCGTGACGTCCCTTGTTATACCAGTCCGTTCACCAAGCGCCTTCTTCGGTCATATTTTTTCGATCGGGTTGATCCCAGTTCAATATCCAGTTCATTCGCCGGGCGGTTTATTTTTTCGGTGCAGCAAAACAAATGGGTCTTCGAAGCTTGCTGTGAGTTGTCGAACAGAAGTTTCTTAAACTGCTTATTTATCGCACTTCCAAGCACTACGACCCTCTCAAACTAATCCATTCGGAATCCGTAATTGGATTCCAGTTCAAATGCCAGAAACGTTTTCGACTCAATCGGCTGTTTGCCTTTACAGCGGTGGTGAATTGAATGGGGGAAAAAACGTTAGCAGTGGTTCTTTACCTGCGGGTCGAAGTAGGCATCGCTTGAGTGCAGATGTCAACATTTTTCGTGCTAAATGTGTGTGTGTGCTAAATTCTCACCAGCAGCAGTAGTGTGTGATCGGATTATGGAAGAAATTTTGTGTGGAGTTTTAAAAGCGTGAAAAAACAACTGTTTAGTGAATAAGCAGAGTTATAGACCTGAAGAAAGAAAAAAATGGAGTGGTGATATGAATCTTGTGAACCTTCAACGTGAAGAGTTTAAAATAACATGAAGAAGTGAAGGTTAAACAAGTGTAGCAGAGTTTCTCCTTAAGAGAAATATTAACTCGTAAAGTGTACGATCCACAAATGGGCAGGACCATCGTACCAGAATAACTGTTTCAATTTGCAATATGCAAGTCGTATGTCTTTTTTGTACCGATGTTCTTAGAAACCGATGGCTCAGCTTGATTAGGCGTCTCTCCGCGACACCCTGAAACTCAGTAGTAAGTAAGGGGGCATGCAGAGCCATCAATTTCAGGGCCCATTCACGACTGTTACATTTCTTTAATTTCTCGAACTATGGGACCGTAGGTTTCATAAGTCCGTTGCTTCAGACAGTTTCAGTCTACGAGCCAAACGAATTTTCACTGACTCCAAGCTCTCCCTTACTAACCTTCGCGTAAATAGTACTATCTCTTTCTTCTTCAAATGCCTCCCGTAGGTAAAGTGTAAACTAATTTTCTGGCAATAAAACAGATACGTTAAAACCGTCAAAGAGTTTAGTATATTTATTCAAAAGAAACGGACCGACATCACAGTGATTCATTGAACATTGTCGGATTAAAATGGACCCGATGCTCATTTGCTCGTACTCATGCGACCTTTGGTCATATGATGACGACTTTTCGAGAAAGCTTAGCTGATACCAAAAATAATATTCCGACCAAGGATCTGAGTATAATAACGAAGTTCTCCAACAAATATGCAAAACACTACGCATAGAACAAAAATTTAGCACAACCTATCACCCTCAGACGATTGGGTCTTTGGAAAGAAACCACAGGTGCATAAATGAATACCTGAGGTCGTTCGTCAACGAACACCAAACCAATTGGCATGAATGGCTAAAATGATATGCATTTAATTATAACAGTCAGAGCACGGGTTCAATCCACACGAACTAGTATACGGAAACAGAGCAAAACTACCCCAAGAAATATTCAAACAAGGAATAGAACCCATATATAACATTTAACAACATAACATGGAACTGAAATATAAACTAGGAAGTAGTAAAAAACGCAACAAATAAGCTAACTGACAAAAACTAAAGCGAATAGCGAACCAGGATGACAAAACTAATCCAATTTATGTAAACGAAAATGATACCGTTTATCTAAAAATCGAGAATAGGAGAAAACTAGATCCTTTTACGAAGGGCCATACATTGTAAAACAAATTTCTCATATCACACACATTAACAATTCCTAAAAATAAATTGCTCATTTCGACTCAGAACGTTACTGTAGAAATGAAAGAACCTGCCAAATGCATGTAACAACTAATTTTACTGCCCAGAGCGAAAATGATACTGTTGACTCTAAATATAAGCGCTTCTAAGTTCATAAAAGTTGGACTGCGTATGGCCAATTCGATCTGTACGTTAATAATAGATTCTGGTGCAGGTATCTCTATTTTTAAGAGTAATAGAATAATACCCGAACAATTAGTAAATAACAATATCAGAATAAAGTTATCTGGAATAAAGCAGACGTTGTTAAACTACCGAGAACATACGTCCATGTTAGACCCACGAGAACTTATATCCATGAATACAGATAATTCAAATTGCTTGTTCCTGCTTCTGATTAAACCGTACGAAAAAGACGAAGATTTTTGTGTAAAATCCGCTCCTAAGTAAATAAATCTGCACAATCAAAAGACAAAATTCGGTGAAGAAACGGTTGAGTTCGTAGCGTTCGCGAACCCTTCTCGGGGCAAAAATAATATTCCGTAGTGATAATATCACGTGTCGAAAACTTTCCGCTTGTTGTGTGAGAAAAGGAAGTAAGCATTTGCAACCGAGTAGGCCGGTGCCCGGCGCGGTTGTCGATTGCCGTTAGCATGCGAATAGTAAATAGAAAAAATGATGACTTCTGGAGAGACCTGAGTCCCGTAAGTTTATGAAAAGATTACCTCATAGTGTTAAAAGATTTACCAGAAACAGTTCGCACTAAATTGAAAAAGAACTTGAAAAATAATCACAGTAAGCGACGCTTTTCTCTAGTAGCACGCGTACGAATTAGAAATAGAAAACATTGAGAATTGTCGTTTTTTACGAAAACTTTTCTGTTTTCGCAAAAAAAGAACGCATCTTGCTTTGGCACGGTTTCACCACAGTTCGGCTCAAACTAGGATAAACTATAGAATTTCTTCGAAATTTCAGCGGGTGGTATCAGGCAAAAAAACGAATTTCTGAAACCTATCCGAAATGTCAGCGAATGGTTATTTACTTTCACTTAAATATCCAAAGAGGAACAAGTTTTGATTCCCCATGTCTCACCGTTCACAGTGGTCGCAGTCTCCGTGGACTGACTGCTTTTATTAGTTTGTTCAGCTCCGTGCTAGTAGCGGGCGCTGTAGGCGCTGTCACCATGAAAAAAATGTAGTGGTTAGTTACATTACCTACCGCTGACTTTGGGACAAACTTTCCCAAAACCATGCAAACTGTTATTGCCGCAGTAGTTTTCCCCAAAAGGCGACGGCAGACTAGTGCTCATGAAGGCACTACTACTGTCCGTAATAGAGGAGAATAAACTGTTAGGCCAAGCAGACGGGATGGATGACAGAAACACAAAAAAATCGTTGCATCGCTTAATTAACATTGATATGCTTCCCTCTAGAATTTCGACATTCCGTTATAGAATTATAGGTCTAGGCGGAAACAACCCCCTCAATGTCAAGCGCCAACATTTGGTCCTTCGAACCGGATAAGTGTTGAGCAACGCAGCTGGAAATGTTTACAAAAATAATATTCCGTAGTGATAATATCACGCGTCAAAAAATTAGCTTGAAAAAAATTGAAATAGAATTTGAAAGAAATCACAGTAGGCTGGTATTATGTATGTAAGCTTGCATACGAATAGGAAATAGAAAATATGTTCTCGCACTCTTGCGACCTTTGGTCATATGATGACGACTTCACGAGAAAAATTTGAACCATAATCAAAAATAATATTCCGTAGTGATAATATCACGTTTCGATACAGCTTCGCACAAACTAGGATAAACTATAGAATTTCTTCGAAATTTTAGTAGCTGGTTTTCTTAGGCAAAAAACGAATTTCTAAAACATATCCGAAATTAAAATGATTGGTTATCTGTTCTTTGCTCAAATATTCTAAAATGACCTAGTTTTGAAGAGACCGGCAAATGCATTACCCTTTCATGCATACAGCAGCTTTTTGAAAGGAGCGATCGACCGAAAACAAGGTTAGTGCACAGGTATTCTTTATCGGCCCCAGAAGATAATCAACGAACGGCTGGCGAAAAACCGTTCACAGTTCAAACACAGTGTTCGGTTCAAACTAGCATGAACTGCAGAATTTCTTCGAAGTTTTTCATAGCTGGAACCCCATAAAATTAGAAAAAAAACACACAACAGAAAACTTGGAGACATCGATTGCCCATGCAATCAACGTGGCCGACAGACCACCATTGTTCACCAGATGAAGGCGAATTTACCTTGATGAAAAGTTAATTGGCGCAGTCGGACCAGATTGTCACTCATTGTGCGTATAAACAATCAAAAGTGCTCAAATTAACAGTATAAACTTCAGGAAGTAGTCCGCTAGGGGTAATTAAACAGTTTCGCTAGTATAAACAACATCAGCATGATTAAAAATTTTGTGAAAGTGATTAAACGAAAACCGGTGTCCGTGTCCGCTTGAATGCAGTCCGATGACTCATCGAAAGATGAAATTCGGTGAAGAAACGGCTGAGTTTTTAGAGTTGGAACCCTTTACCAGGGGCAAAAATAATATTCCGTAGTGATAATATCACGTTTCGACACAGTTTCGCACAAACTAGGATAAACTATAGAATTTCTTCGAAATTTCAGTGGCTGGTTTTCTCAGACAAAAAACGAATTTCTAAAACATATCCGAAATTAAAATGATTGGTTATCTGTTATGTGCTCAAATATTCTAAAACGACCTAGTTTTGAAGAGACCGGCAAATTCATTACCTTTTCATGCATAAAGCAGATTTTTGCCAGGAGTAGTCGACCGAAAACGAGGTTAGTGCTGCGGAACTTTGCGAACGGTTGGCGAAAAAGTGTTCTTTATCGGCACCAGAAGATAACCAGCGAACGGCTGGTGAAAAATTATTCACAGTTCAAACAGTGTTCCGTTCAAAGTAGGATGAACTGCAGAATCTATTCGAAGTGTACCATAGCTGGAACCCCATAAGATTAGAAAAGAACCAGACACCTGGCCACTTAATAAAGGCGGAATCTCGATGAAAAGTTAATTGGCGCAGTCGGACCGGGTTGAAAAAAGTAACCTGTTGTCAAAGATTGTGCGTAATTAATTAGCAGTAACAGTATAAACTTCCGGAAGTAGTACGCTAGGTCCTCTTCAGTGGGTAATTAAACAGTGTCACCAGTATAAACAACATCAACATAACTAAAAAGTTTGTGAAAGTGATAAACGAAAACCGATGTCAAGTGGTTTGTCCGTGTCCGCTTGAACGTAGTCCGATGAATCATCGACAGATGAAATTCGGTGAGGAAAACGACTGAGTTTTTAGAGTTCGAACCCTTTACCAGGACGCAAAAATAATATTCCGTAGTGATTAAACGGGTACCACAAACATCCGCATTGGAGGGCCATAAAAAGTATGCACGCCGCCATCGCTCTGCAACAGTTCTCCAATTTCAACGAAGTACGCAACTCAACACGATGTGGCCGTTCGGAGACGACGTGATCATACAAAATACAATCAGCGCACACGATGTCGCATCGTATTCTCTGGACGGTGCATTCTTCATAATCATCACCGTCGATGGCGACGAAACGGCAATCGGCTAAAAGCGCTTGAATCAGCGAATCGACGGAACCAGCTCGAGGTTTAAAACAACTCTGTAAATAAATGTGACACTCGAAGAGAATGTGTTTCATTTGATAAACCAAATATCACATATCTAAGAACGGCATTGGGTTCGGTGTTTGTTCGGAAACGTCAAGATCACGACAATGGCGCAGTAAATATTCTAAAACGACCTAGTTTTGAAGAGAAGTACAAACACAATTAAGATCCGTTGCTGAAATACACGAGCACAATCTCCAAGCGCAAAAATAATATTCCGTAGTGATAATATCACGTGCCAAAAGATTTGCCGGAATGGGTTCGCAAAAAAATTGAAATAGAATTTGAAAGAAATCACAGTAGGCTGGTGTCGTATATTTTTATCAGTTTGCATTGTAATTATTCATTTTTTTAACTATCAATCCATGCCAAAACTGTAACGACCATTTTTGAGTGGTTAAATTCTACCGTACGTTCGCAAAAATAATAGAAATAGAACTTAAAAAGAATTTGCAGTGGTGGTATGTTCGTACTCATGCGACCTTTGGTCATATGATGACGACTTTTGGAGAAAACTGTTAAAATAGTGAAGTTTGTTTCATATTTTGGAAAGTTTTGTCGAAACGAATACACTTAATAGAAGAAAGTGCATGAAAAACATGGTCCCGGAATGCGGAATGTTGATCCCAGGTTTAGTTAGACGCTAGACAAGTATTTTGTGTATAATAAACTGCAACAGTGATTCACAATACTTAAATCTTATGTCTAATTTCTCCAATTGTGGCCTTTTGCCGCAATTGCATGTGACTGTCAAAGAGTGAACAATGTTGAATTGGAGCACCAAAACCAGCTACGAACGTGTCAATTATTAGTCACGTTTGTTGAAATAATATTCCGTTTCGTTTTGCTGGAAGATTTAAAAAAAATTGAAACAGAATTTGAAATAAATCATAGCAGGCTGCTGCCGTTTTCTACGCATGAATCACATACGAATAGGAAATAGAAAATATTGAGAAATTTCAGTGGTTTAAGTTTTGCAAAAATAATAGAAATAGAACTTAAAAAGAACTTACAGTGGAAGGATTGGTTTGTACGTACTCATGCGACCTTTGGTCATATAATGACGACTTCTTGAGAACACATTCAACCGATCAAGGCTTGTCGGTTGAGTAGATCAACGATTTTTTTCAAAACATCCGAGATTGTAGAGATTGGTTATCACTTTTCACAAAAAAATAACAAGCTTAAAAGGAACTTAAACATTTAACCTATTTTTGATGAGGTCTGTGATGCCGCTGTTGGTATTATATTCTAGTTGTCACTGGTTTTGAATACTTATCCGAGTAAACGAAGCAACATCTCTCGTTCATGGATGCGTTCGCCGCCTGGTCGTCACTACTGTAAAGTTATTTTAAAAAAATAATGGTTAGAAAATAACAAAGAAAGAAAAAAAAACAGCTGCGCCAAACTTACTCACGCCAAAATGTTGGAAGCGAACCTTTCTTCCATTGCCGACACAGCCAGTACTGTTTTCCTTCTTTCCACTATCCGATCGCATGCTGTAGGATCGCCATTTTGTAATCGAATGACATCTATTTCGGCAGTAGGATTGTTCCAATTTCGACATCGTGTTACGGTTTCGTTCCAAACTGACCACCATGGGGTGTGATGTACCGCCTACTGTTGTTCATTTCAGCCATCGATGATTCTCTGTACGTCGTTTCGAACGGCTGTGGCGTGTTATTTATTCTCCGATAACGTTTCCACGTTAGAAACAATACTTAAATGAACTTTCTGGTTACAACTCCAATTTTTTCATTGATTATTGGTGCAAAATAGTTAGATGACCTCGTCGTAACTCAGCCTGGCGCCACCGATCGGATCAGCTTGTATCCGGATGGCGTGTCTAGAGAACACAGCGGGTATCCACTTCAGCGTGTTCGAATTGGTTTTGAATATTTAAGCCAAATTATCATGCAGGAGCAGTAATTTATCATCTCGTACTGTGACCATAGTGAATCACTCCAAATGATGCGAAAGATTCTACCGAAAATTCAGTAAAGCTGCCTTTGAAATTTTCCATCGATGTCGAACTCGCCATTTTTTCGCCACGTTCTTTCACTAATGCAATTCTCCTCATAAGTTGCTACAATCATTCGAGACGTCGTTTAGCGGCTGATTTTCTCGAATAAAACCATGTCTTCCCGCAAAAGACGCTTACCCGGTTCCAATTCCGATTGCTGGGAAATACTGCTTTAACACAAAATGGCCCGGGGAGAGACATTACACACAGACATTACCCGGTTTATCGAAACACACTATTTCACTGTTCAAAGCCGAATGACGTCTGACGGTAAAGTGAAGTAGGTCTTCCTTCGTACCGGCTTGCCGGTCATGATCGTTTTTCTTATTCAGCAGCCTACTTCGTGCTCGGGCTGCTAGGATGAATCGTTTGCACCAATACTAATGCCGTTCACTGCCGAACGGGGGTTTGATATTGCACCGATACTGACCAGGTAGTTGGTGAGTGTTATTTCTTGCGTCCTCATAATTTCGAAGTTTGACTTCGACCGGCCTTCGATAATTTGAGCGACTTCGACTAAAACACATTCTTTCAAAATGGCACCTAGCCAACATTTCACCACGCACGGCTACCATGGCATTCACTGTTCCACTGTCACAAAGCCGAATAAAGCTGAATACGAACCGAAGTAGGCTATATATATTTAGCTCGCTCGGTTTCGATATTCAGCAGTCTGCTTTGTACTCAGCTGATACGTAGGATTACCTGCATCAATACTAGTGTAATAGTGTTATTCTCTGCATGCCGGTACGTTGAAATTCCCCCGGTGGTAGATAGGCTACAAGCTAGGTAGAATGTGGGGCAACGGGTAGATTATGCGACAATTTTTGCACACTGCAAAGTACAAATACGTTAAGGTTCTGGTAAAGTGTGCGTGAGAATGACAAACTTCGGTAGTAAGCGCGTGGAAAAAAAAACTGAAAGAAACTTCGTCTTTCCACGAATCAAATCTGACACTGGACGGAGCCAGAGTTTTTAATAGTAGAGTTGCGTAAAGAGGATTGGCAACATTGGACCAATCATTGATCTTTTTTAAATTTTGGCAACCTTTTATTTTTAGTTAAATTTCAAATGACTTCACCCGAACGCTTCAGTTAGAAGTCAACTTTGCGCATTTAAAAATTTAAAATAAAGTGTTTAGTTTTATTTTGTAAAAATCAGTACGATAAATAACATCGTATAAAAAATTTAAGCTTTTTCCGGTTCTCAACTGATCCGCAACTAAGAACGAAATGCATTGATTTTTGCCGCTTGCCGTCTGATTGGGGTGTGAAAAAAACAGTCGAATTTGCAGCGTAAGATAAATTTGAATAAGTACATATATATAAGTGGAACGCATATTTGTCAAAATTTTAGCTGCACTTTAACTATGAGAAATACCTTCATGTTTCCACTGTCGGTGAAAGATTATTAACACTACCCAGAGCTGTTCCGGTGTTTGCAATGGTGCCAAATTTGAATATCAGTGAACATATATTTTTTAATAATTATGCCATTAAGCGAAATATTCCTGGTTTTAAATAATGTTAATATCATTGATCATTGATTTTTTTCTCATAATTATAATCACATAATAACGATACTCCCCACGCATACGAGCATTGTTATTCTTCGTGTCCGATAGGTAGACGTTTTGAGTGTTCAATAGGTAGATTTGCTTCAGTCTTTGCGCAACTGTTCTTTATAAACTGTGGACGGAGCAAACAACACATTTCTCGAGTATTTTTTAGAAAGGGGCAATAAGCATACTGTCAAAATTCACTTTGAGGGAAAATTCCGAACAAACCATTGATCGCCGTTTAAAATTGACAGCCGTAAACGAAAGGGAAAATTTTTCTCTTTCATGAAACATTAACATCCATTCTCGGTAAGTTACAGTTTGTTCGGAATTTTCTCTCGCAGTGAATTTTGACAGTATACTTATTTACCGTTTACAAAAACCTGTACAAACTGTAAAATCTATCGATTTATCTGGAAAGCGATTTCGAAGAAAACCACTTTTCCCATCTGGGAAATACAGTCCGCTGGTAACTATAGCTAAAATATTCATAGTTTGGCGGACACAAAAACCAGTAAACTGGCAGCTCTTATTTATGGAAGAAAATACTGGTATTCAAAGCAAATGTTCAAGCTCTAACTTAATAGTTTCATTGTTGACGTCGTGAGTAAGAATTTGACATGTACGTATAGCGAAAAGAATTCGAAGATAAGATGGTTGCATATTTGTGCCAATATCTCTCGGTATTACAGAAAAAATATAGTTCATTTTTGTTTCTCTATGCTCGATACCACAAGGAAAGAGTGAAATAATAATCACTATAATCACAATACCTTTTCCATACAAAGAGAACATGTTCTGTGACGTCATGCTCAATTGGCTCCGGTATTTGACATGTTCAATTGGCTCAGCTCAGTGTCTCCGCCTAACTATGAATGTAGTAACTATACTGGTAACCCTATACCGATCTATGGAGTTTGACAGCTAACCACATATGTGGAACGTTATATTTATAAAGCCCCGAATAAACAATCATTTTCAGCGATATGCACAATATAGTGTCAAAAATTGCAGCCATACGGACTGTCAAAAAGTGCAACCAAACGAGCGTGATGGTTTTGAGAGGGGAAGTACGAGAGGAAGCCCATGCAAAGCTTATGGGAGCTTCCGTGTTGTCAATTTATATTTATGGTAGCTAGTTTTACTGTTTTTCTCTCCGCAAGCCTGTTATATAAAGTGTCTGTAGTCATTAGGTATGCATAAGCTGACCAACTCTGACGAAAAAATCCGTACACCATACCGCAACGAAGCGAAATCGTTCATCACGCTCAGGCAAACGGTTTTCATAGTGTACGGATTTTTTCGTCAGAGTTGGTCAGCTTAGGTATGCACAACAGTGACAAGACTATTGGGTAACACGCGAGAAAATCATTGGAACTTAAGAGAAGTCAGACTAGGAGCTTATTGCTCGCAGAGGCTAAATGTCAGAACAGCCTAGTGAACTGATAGCAGTCGAGAAAGACGGTAACGATAAAGAAGGAGAATGCGGAATGTTTGGAACTGCGGGAGAAGATGGGTGTCTTTGCCATGGAAAGAACATGGGACAAGTCCAGGATAAGATATTTTGGTAGCAGACAGTTAAAAAAAGCGTTGAAGGTCAATAGCGGACAGAAGACAAAAGCAGGAGCATCGAGTAGAAAAGCTACGATGACAGTGGCGAAAGAAATCAGTATCAAATCGTCGATACAAATCTAAACGGGGCTGGGGTAACAACGTGCCGGACCAAACAGGGCTCATTTGGCTGTGAGAAGTGGGTTTACGAAGAAACTTTCTCGCGGAAACCAGTAGAGTAGTAACCTTGTTTCGGCGCCTGTCAAGCATCAAACGAATCCCACGGATACTCTCACGTAGAAAATTCGATAAGACTTCAAAACTATGTCTAGTGAGTCCTGCTGCACTGGAGTCCGGCAGAAACCGGCTTCTTGTTACAAAGCGAATTCACTGTTTCATGCCGTTTCACGAACACTTGGAAGCAGCTGATCCAGCGCTCCACTTTCCGGTGAATCCGATTCTCATCCAAGACTGGATTGGCAAATTTCTCGACGGGAAAAAGCGACAATAGGTTCAACCTAAACGTAAGTAGAACACTTCGCACGTTTACGAGGATCGTGGCAGATGCCTGCGGGATAAATAGACATTCTGAGGAGGAGTATTCCAACATTAATGGGTCCCGTCGGACGCAGCAGTAGACGTGCAAGGTGTGTTATCGAACGGACCAAGACTTCAAGGACTTGTCTTAAGACGGTCAGTGTTGTTTTAAGAATAATTACAGTGTGCGTAACCGTAGGAAGCTACACGACCCACTAGGACATCCAGTCACAAGCGTTACTCGAGCTCAATATTATTGATTCATTTGGTTCATCCCGATAGAAGCGATGGTTGGAATTACATCACTGATATATCGCGTGATCTAACGTCGTCGTCGTCGATCAGCGACCTTGAACAAGTAAATTTGCTGTGCTCGCTGTGAGGTGCTTACGAAAAAGTATTTTTGTCTACGTACCCTCCCGGGAAGTAGAGATTCATGGTGTAGTCTCCAACATGGATCTTACATGCGAAAATATGTTGAAGTAGGGTGCTGACTCCTTCAAAAACGCTTTACTTCAGTTAGTTAAAATTCTGGATTGCATGCAATTGCGTACAGAAAAAATCGACGAGCATGAGAAATCAACTTATTTTCCATAAGCCTCATTTCGGGTATTTCGCTGGATCTGCTGTTCCAAACTTTGTTTTTTTTTGGAACTGGGTTCGTCTACGCGTTCGCCTTTTTGTACCGCAGCCAACCATTGTAGAAACAAGACATGGTGTGATTCTATCTGATTCTTTTAACGGGGATGCTGAAGTCTTCCGTATGAACTCCGAATTTTCCAGCGTACAAATTACGTGGGTAAAAACTGTAGCAATATTTTAAGGAACGCTCCGAAAAGAAATGCTATTCAGGGCTACGCTACCGGTCACGACTTATTTCTATACTCCTTTGTTAACTAAAGACCGCGAGTCTGACAATTCTCAAACATCTTCAGACGTGCCTATTAATTTCCGAAAGAGGAAAAACTACTCCTCTCCTAAGCTTCTTCGTAAAGGCCCAATAGTGGCTGTTGATGGGCCTCCAAACTCAAGGAAATGTTACTAAATTTCCACGATTTTGGCACTATTTGCCAGGACGGAGAAGACACTATGAGTGCGGGAGAAATGACACGAATTTCTACACTACCAGCGCGCTCAGGCGCATTAGATTCGTCATTGTACTCGACTTCAATACAATTAGGGTGTACCCTAATTGATCGAAGTACACGGAACCAAAAATCCTTTGCCGGCGGTAGCAGTATTCCATCTGGATCCACATTCAAACCATAGACGCTTCACGGTGAAAAGATAATACTGTATATAAAGGTAATGATTGTCCATTGGGCTGGAGTCCCAAGGGTTGCAGGTTCGAATACTGCCATTGAGGGGATTTTTTGACTTTCGTTGAACTCGTGTCTGGTTTGACACACCTGTCGTCGGAGGATCCGGCTGTGATCGTTACTCAGGATGAGGTTTCCATTATCCTCCTCCATAGCTGTGCAAAGTAATGGGTTAAATCTGCTACACGATGGGATCTTGGCGCTCATTTATTTTTGAATGTCCTGGATATTCAACATTTTCCCACATAGCTGTCATGGGCGAAAGATCAGAATTGATCGAATCGATTGGTATCGGTTTCGCTTACTACGATTGGGCTTGGCAGTCGCTGGAGAACCGATATTCAAATGACTTCTTGCTTCTAGTTGGTTGACGAGTTTGAGCGGCATACAAAATTCTTGCATTAACTAGGAAGGCTAAACGATATTTGTAGCGTCTGCTATGTACGCGCCTCCATCTCCGTGAACTATCATACCGTAGGAGCAGCGTCAACTTCTGACGTTTCATGACTAAATGTTGTTCAACCAGAATTGAGTTCCAAAAAAAACCTTTGTGAAATCCTACTTGAAGAATGAAGAGTGATCATTTTGTTTGTAAGTTTCCGTCCCATTTCAGCTGCTAGAACTGCAGTCGACGTCACCGTACAATTCTTCATTCCGGGTGGAGCTATGTTTCTTCGAAAGAACGTCAGCGAACCAAGCTTCTTCCAGTACTGGTGCAATCGCTTCGACTACGCCATCAAATGGGTCTTCTGCGGGTGAGTCATCTACGAAATTTACGGTAGCTGCTATCTAGAAGTCAGCTTAGCTCTCCATGATACTCACAAAGAAGTTTTCTTCTCATTGTCATTGCGAAAGTCGTCCACGTCTACGGTGTGGAACAGATACATTCGAGGATGGGTGAATTTTCGTGTAGTGTGAGGAAGAAAGTGACGACACATATCCTTTAGCAAGGTGTTTCGACCATGAGATGGAAGATGCCGAAAGACTTGCTTCTGACGGATCCATCTTTCGGCGAGAGTTAACCGATTGCCATGGTTTTTGGGTCATTTGAACTTCATCTTTCCCAGCTCTGCCCGTATGTAGCGTGAAAACATCTTCCGACTCTTGCCGACAGCGTCTTTGGCTGACTTGTTGGTGGTATCCAACAGGAAAAACAGATCGGAATTGAAAGTTAAGCGAAAGAAATTATATGAATAAATCCCCTCCAGAGGCAGGATTCGAACCTACAACCCTTGGGACTCCAGCCCAATGCAGTACACGAACGGCTGCCAGCTGGAAACACTTTCCCCGATTTGAAAGCCCTACCGAACTGGTTTCACAAGTGACAAGTGATCTTCTCCGTGGCACAGACACCCAATTAAGCTTAGCCGGAATGCTGACTGGTGGTTCTAATTCTAGTTAGAATCGGTTGTGTCACTGGAGTCGGGAGGCGAATGAGAACCAGCCAGAATTTCGGCTCATTTCCGGTTGAATTTTACTGGGCAGAAGCGATTTCATTGGCGTAGCCAAAGAGGCTGATATAGGCAAACATATTAAATTTAAGAAACAAACGTATAAGCGACCGAGTTCTTAATGAAAGAGAAAGTAAACAAATAGAAATTGCATCTAGGACCTTTTGATGTACTTTGCTAGATTTACTCTGACAGCTCGGTTCATCCCGGTCAAACCATTCGGAATCCTGAATGGAGTCAGTATAGATTCCAGCTCAAATGCAACAACCGATTCCGAAACCGATTTAGTCGGAATCGGTTGTTGCATTTGAGTTGGAATCCATTCTGACTTCATTCAGAAATCCGAACCGGTTCCGGAATGGGTTTAACTGGGATTTCGCCCTCCCTTCGAGGCTCCATGCGTGCCGTGCTAATACAAATCGGAGCAATAATGAACATTTGACGTTTGCTTTCACTAACCTCACCTGAAAACCCCAACTACCTACTTGTGCAACAATGCTGGATACGCTTGAAGAAGGAGTAGCTGCTGCAAGCAGGGTACATGGATCCATAGTAGTCCTCATCCCATCGGAGCAATTCTAGTGTGTAAGTGAAAAGAAAAATTCTCAAGTGGAACTAGCGTGCAGTTACAGTGTTGCCTGCTTTTATAACTTTGTGGTGAATTGATTCCTCGGAATTAACCATGACGGATAGAGGTATTAAAATATAACAAAAATTACATTGACTACAACGCCAATTGAGTGTGATATAGGAAAACAAACTTGCCGAACTGCAGTATGGAATGGTATGTGATATTTTGGAAAGATGTTGCGATTCAAAAAATAATGTTTTCTTTTAAATATAATCATATATTTTCTCGTAATCTCTTAGCCTAGAATGAACACTGACTTTAAATGATCCTATTTACCTATTTGTGTTGTATTTCAAACGTATATTAGAGTACTTACAAAACATTTGCGACTACATTGGTAATTTGAAAATCAAACAATGACACGTCAAAGTTAGTTTTGAAGGAATGCCTTTCCATACCATATGCTATAATTATTAAATTCAAATGTTAAAGAAAAGTTAATAAAATAATAAAACCTCTTGGCCAACAAAAGCGAGCAGGAGTCTGACAGAAAAGGGGCGATCGTATTGCAAAAATGTAATATTATTAGTCAGTACTTCACCAAGTTACAAGAGCACTTAATTACAGCCTAATGTCTATCGTTCATTTTTGCTTAAGCATCCAATTATTGAGTCCATTTTTCAGCTGATCTCGAAAGCCACGTTTCATTTCTAGAAACCGAAATCATCGGTTTTTTCCATCAGTCTGATTTATTTGTTCGAAAGAAAGTGTGAATCCGTTCGCAAAAAAAATTGAAATAGAATTTGAAAGAAATCACAGTAAGCTGCGATTTTTTTTGAAACGTCGCATACGAATAGGAAATAGAAAATATTGAGAAATTTCAGTGGTTATCGGTCTTTCTGGTTCCGTAAAAATAATAGAAATAGAACTTAAAAAGAATTTACAGTGAGTGGTTTAGCTTTCTCGCACTCATGCGACCTTTGGTCATATGATGACGACTTTTTGAGATGTTTTCTCTTTTCTACCAAAAATAATATTCCGTAGTGATAATATCACGGTTCGAACACAGTTCGACTCAAACTAGGATAAACTATAGAATTTCTTCGAAATTTCAGCGGTTGGTTTCGTTTGGCAAAAAACGAATTTCTAAAACATATCCGAAATTTCAGTGATTGGTTATGACAGCTCGCGCAAATACTCTAAAACGACCTAGTTTTGAAGAGACCAGCAAATACATTCCGTATACGCGAGTGAATATAGAAAATAATCGCAGAAAAAATTTCGCTGAAAATTGAGACGCCAAAATCCCACAAATCAATTTCAAATCAAACAAGGGAATCATTGTGATCATAATTCCTTCCCAGTACACCAAACAATCACCGTCAGCTAAGACCGTAGATTGACGCACTCCAGCAACCAGCAATGGCACAGTAAATATTCTAAAACGACCTAGTTTTGAAGAGATGCACAAGCTCATGTCAGTTAATACGGCTGAAAATATGTTCGGTGTATTGGCATAACGAAACGAGCTACAAAATATAAAATGCTTTCGTAAAAATAATAGAAATAGAACTTAAAAAGAATTTACAGTGGACGTAAGTTTGTTTCGTTCGTACTCATGCGACCTTTGGTCATATGATGACGACTCGTAAGGATTTCCATGGACAGAGTAGTAAATTTCAAATGTGGAAAAATAATATTCCGTAGTGATAATATCACGTGTCAAATGATTTACTTGGTAGCGAACACAAAAAAATTTAAATAGAATTTGAAAGAAATTGTGTTGTTCCAACATTTCGCATACGAATAGGAAATAGAAAATATTGAGAAATTGCAGTGGTTAGCATGATGTGACCAAAACAACGGTCACCGGAAAACATTAAACCCGTAACATACGGTCGATGAGTGACGTGATGTAACCCGTCGTAACTCGCACCACCTAAGGGCGGTAGAAGATGCAGCACAGAGGCTGCGTCGGCATCAAAATTCAAGTGTATGAAGTCACAGAGAAATAAAGATTAGTTTGATTCCAACTTTGACTCGTGTCAGTAATTTTTAACACAAACCGAGAGGAACTCAGTGTGGCGGTTAAGCAAAAGCCAACACGCAACCCCATCAATAATCATCTATACTCATCATCATTTAAAACCTCAGACGTGATCCATCTGATTACTACACAGAAAACATGAGTCAGAGTCAATATAAAATCAAATCGCAATCAAGCAGTTAAATATTTTCAACTTAAATAACCGTCAAATAATTTCATCTAGCTTACATCGTATGATTCTAGCCATACTTTGTAACATCTAGAAATTCCGATAGAACAATCAAAAGACTTCCTAACCAGCGAGCATACAACGCTTCACCACAGAAAATCCTTACAGCGCCGCATTGACCGTGCTGGGCAATGTAAACTAACTTTACAGCCCTACCCGGTGCGTCCGCTGTGTAGTAAGATGTTTTCTAAACAATAAGCCTTCTCCAAACAATAAGTTTTTCCAAGCGTTCCAAACTTCTCGAGAATAATCACTCACACTCACATACTTGTAACATTCAATTTTAACAAAACCAAAATTCATAAAAATAAACTCATAGTATGACTCGAACCGTGTTAAGATTTACTTCGCGCAAGCGACCAAGTGCATCCGAAAACTGACCATCCCCCGAACCTGCGACAAGCATCCAGTTTCAGACCGCAGCAAGCTTTGAAAAAGAAGTGAGCTGAGCGAAGCAGGTGTAAATGTTTACGTAAAAATAATATTCCGTAGTGATAATATCACGCTTCAGAAGCATTGCTGTTGCAAAAAATGAATTTCTAAAACTTAACCTAAATTACAGTGGTTACTGTTGTCCGTTCGGAGACGACGTGATCATCCAAAACACAATCAGCGCACACGACGTCGCATCGTATTCTCTGGACGGTGCATTTTTCGTAATCATCATCGTCGTCGTCGTCATCATATGGAGATGGTGACGAAACGGCAAGCGACTAAAAGTGCTTGAATCAGCGAATCGACGGAACCAACTCGAGGTTTGAAGTTCCCTTCTGGACACGCAAAGAGAATGTGTTTTATTTGACAAAGCAAATACCACAAATCCAAGAACGGCATTGGGTTCGTGCCAATGCCAATCATAATTAACAACTTTCAACCACAGTTTATCTTGAAGTGATCCGTTAACTTGTTTCGTTTTTTCAGATTCTCTTTAAGGCAAAAATAATATTCCGTAGTGATAATATCACGGTTCAATACATTCCGAGGGGTAAATATATTCGATTTTCATTTTGTCGAATATCTTCAATCTTGTTAGTATTTTCGTAACAGTCCAATGCAACAAATCAAATTGCAATATGTAAGTCGTATGTCTTCCTTTCCACAATTGCTTGGTTTTATCGCAATTGCCCATGACTGCAAAACTTTCTATCTTCTACCAAAAATAATATTCCGTAGTGATAATATCACGGTTCGGATGCAGTTTGACTCAAACTAGGATACACTATGGAAACTAGGATGAACTATAGAATTTCAGCGATTGATTTCGTTGGGCAAAAAACGAATTTCTAAAACATATCCGAAATTTCAGTGATTGGTTATCTGCTTTCTGTCAAATATTCTAAAACGACCTAGTTTTGAAGAGACCGACAAATTCATTGTCTTTTCGTATACGAATTGTAAATAGAAATATATAGAGAAATTGCAGTCGTTGAATCGAGGTTGCATGCTTGCAAAAATAATAGAAATAGAACTTAAAAAGAATTTACAGTGAAGGTGTTCTAGTGTTGTACTCACTCATGCGACCTTTGGTCATATGATGACGACTTTTTGAAAAATCGAATTAAATCTAACAAAACTATTTTCTTTTCTGCTGAATTTCGACCGCGGATCGCGTTTGCATTTTATCAAATTTCGATAGCTTGTTATAAATCGAAGCATGAGATTTATTATAATTGCACTAGATAATTGCAATGCATTTTCATTGTAAAAATCCACTATCGATATTGAAAACTTGCAGAAAATACCAAATATAATGTATTTAATTCTAGCTTGCCAAAAAAAAAATGTCGAGAAGTTAGTCAATTGAATAAAGTCAAAAAACGAATTTCTAAAACATATCCGAAATCGCAGTGGTTTATTCTTTCTACGCGCACTCATGCGACCTTTGGTCATATGATGACGACTTAAAAAGATCTCGATCCCGTAAATTTGTAATGCATATTGTAATATTGTGAAGCTGCAGTGGTTTGATCTTCAAACGGCAAAAATAATATTCCGTAGTGATAATATCACGTGTCAAAAGAAATTGCTTGCACTGGTTCGCAAAAAAATTGAAATAGAATTTGAAAGAAATCACAGTAGGCTGGCGCCCTGTCGCGTAGTTCGCATACGAATAGGAAATAGAAAATATTGAGAAATTACAACGATTGGCTTTTGTTTTCTGCTTTCACAAAAATAATAGAAATAGAACTTAAAAAGAATTTACGGTGCAGGTATTTCTATATTCCTCGTACTCATGCGACCTTTGTAACGGACTTACTTTATAACATCACAAAATATTCCCACAAGTCATGAAAACCAATCCCTACATGCACCAATGTGCATCCTTCTCAGGTCACAGGCCATAAAACTCAAATTTAACATAGCCTTTAGTCAGGCCACTTGAAACGAGACCACACTCATATTTTCCCACAGATCGTGAATTACTCGAACGATCGTTTTCAAATCCAACTTGCATAACCAGATGGGCGCATTCCAGTTAAACCATTCTGGGTCACACCACTTGTTATAGCAACATTCTCACTAGGTCATTATTATACCAAGGCGACAAATAAACAGTATTGCGTAAGAAACAAGCACCGATAGCAACCGATGCACTCATACTTATTCATCGATTTGTTTTCCCTTTTTTACGCTATCCGTACATAATTATGTACTTTGGAATTGTAACTGACTCCTCCCATCTTGATGTACATAGAATAGTTTAAGTCAGGTTAGCTAGGTTAGCTCTTAAGATTTTAAAACCGAATAAATGAGTTGATGTAAAACCATCAAGCCACTTACATCTTGTCAATGCAAAAGAAAGCCAATTACAATCCAAAATGGCGACCGAGACAATTATTATATACTGTATATTAAATTTTTAGTTATTAGATACTAAATTACTATATATTAAATTTCGAAAAAATGGGGTCTAGAACTAGTAAATCCCCGACAGTAAGCGGAGATCCGCAAAAAATATTATCAATAGCTTGGAACAGCACCGCAAATTGGCCAGATAACCAAGATACGAAATACTGGTTATTACCGACCATTTGCTCCGTACAACTAATATTTACCATTTACCAAACGTACACAAGATACGTCAAGCGCCAAGCGTTTAAGAAGGCAAGGAAATCGCTTGCAACTCTAGATCAGGCCTAGAATGTGCATACATTAGATATAAAACACTAAATTTAATAATACAAAAAATAATTTAAATATATCTATCACCAGGAAATCTTCCTTTTCCAATTTAATTGAAAAAGAAAAATTATGCAAAGCCAATGACAGGGCAATACAAGAATATCTACTAATAAATGAGGATACATTAACCTCAGAGAAATTATTTTATTTTGAAAAATCATCGAGAACGTTAAATTTTGACATTACAACTGCAATAAACTAGAGATTGCACAAATTTAAAATAAAATTTAAACTAATGCTGATTTCGGTTTTAGATCACAGTCGCTGTAGGTTCGCTCTAATATTTACAAATCCATGCAAAAGTGACAGCTCAGAGCGAAGCTAGAGCGGATCGGCTGTAAAAACGAAATCAGCATAAAAGAGACAATTTTAGCTATCATTTTCACGAATCGGCTAAATAAATTAAAAATTATGGCAAATTTTGATATTAAAACGGCAGCGAAGCTAGCCTCTTTAATTCCACTATACGACGGTAATAAAGAAGGAGCTAAAGGTTTCGTAGATGCTGTAAATTTCATAAATACGATCGTGACCGAAGCTAAGAAACCCACGGCGATACAGATAGTACTCACCAAGCTCACAGGCAAAGTGAGAGACCTTTTTACGGCGGTCCCAGCCAGCCTAGTTGAGATCGCCCTGCAAATTCAATTGAACTGCACAGACAAAAGCAGTTCGGATTCCGCAGAAAACAATTTAAAAAATATACCCGCAACTGAGCAATCAGCTCGCCAACGCATACATCCGAGAAGCCTTTCCGGGTGAAGTAGCTAAATATAAAGCAAAGAAAGCAGGTATAAAAGCTTTAATAAAGGGCGCACGCAACCAAGAAACTAGAATGATGTTAAGAGTCGGCAAATTTGATACATTAAGCGACGCAATCGACTTAACGGTTGAAAACGAAACTTGTCATGAAAAAGAATCCGCCACCCTACTAAACATCAATAAAAATACGAACAGATGGGACAACCGAGTTAAACGAAACTCCTTCCAAAACTCCCCAAGTTACGATAACACACAGCAGTACTACCGTTCCCAAAGAGGAAACGGGAGGAACGACGCAATTCAGCGAAATTTTAATACCAATCAGCGCTATAACGGTTCACAGCGATCGTATAATAACAATTATACCTATCCACATAGAAACGTGTATAGTGACCAACGAGGCCGTGGTCATTACCAACCTCAACAGACTCGATATGGAACAAATCGATTCCCGCAGAATCGACAAAACATATATTTAGCAAATACTGAACCGCAATCATGCATGCCTGACCAAGGCCAAGCGCAAACAGCTGTGCCGGTCCGTGCACCGAGCGAGCAGCAACAATAACAAATTCAAAACCATTTTTTTGGGGCCAATGTGTTGACTCTAAATATAAGCGCTTCTAACTGCATTAAAGTTGGAGTGCGTATGGCCAATTCGATCTGTACGTTAATAATAGATTCTGGTGCAGATATTTCTATTTTTTTAAGAGCAATAGAATAATACCAGAACAATTAGTAAGTAACAATATCAGAGTAAAATTATCTGGAATAACGGAAGGTGAATAGAGACAACAGTGCTGACCGAAACTGAATTAAATTTTGGAAATAACATAATCATTAAACGCAACTTTCATTTAGTTAACGCAGACTTTCCCATTCAAACCGATGGCATTTTGGGCAGAGATTTTTTGTCCTCCCGTAAATGTATAATCGATTACGAATGTTGGTTATTAAATTTCTCAGTAAATAATACTAACGTGTCCGTACCTATACAAGACAGTGTAAATAACAATTTCATAATACCGCAGAGATAGTAAAGTACCTGACTTTACTATCTCTGCGGTATTATGAAATTGTTATTTATAGCTAGGTTAGCTCTTAAGATTTTAAAACCGAATAAATGAGTTGATGTAAAACCATCAAGCCACTTACATCTTGTCAATGCAAAAGAAAGCCAATTGCAATCCAAAAGTGTTGTTCCAACATTTGGCATACGAATAGGAAATAGAAAATATTGAGAAATTGCAGTGGTTAGCATGTAATATACGCTATGACCTGATATAATAGCGGGGATGTCCTCAAAATGGCATCCAGTTTCAGACCGCAGCAAGCTTTGAAAAAGAAGTGAGCTGAGTGAAGCAGGTGTAAATGTTTACATAAAAATAATATTCCGTAGTGATAATATCACGCTTCGAAAGCTTTGCTGTTGCAAAAAATGAATTTCTAAAACTTAACCTAAATTACAGTGGTTTTTTGTGCCTGGAACGACGATCATTGGTTGCGAGATATTTGCAAGTACAATAATGAACAGCAAACCATCCTTAGATTATGCGCATCAACCATGCATCAGCAACGTCAAAGTCGTTTCATGTGCCTTTTTGTTGCGGCAAGAATTGAATTAACAATAAACAAACTAATGCTGTGTAGGAACATTGAACGGAAAATGACAATTTCCTATTGACTACTCGGCCCCCCAGAGTGTATGTAGTTACAGTGACGCCACCTGTCAAAAAATGGAATACCGATTGTCCGACGCTCGTGTCATTCCAAAACAAACAGATGACCTTTCAAACCATTGGATTTAACTCGTTGTTTGTTTTTATTTGGAACGACAGAAAACAGATAATCATTGTTTCATTTGTAACCGTGTGACGTGACTCTCCCTGCACACACTCTACTCGGCTCAACTGGAATGTAATTGAAAACCCGACAACGATCGAAGTATGTCATGATGTTCATAAAAAAACAAACTTTGTTTTACGTCAAACACAGTTCGACTCAAACTAGGATAAACTATAGAATTTCTTCGAAATTTCAGTGATTGGTTAACTTGGTCCAAAAACGAATTTCTAAAACATATCCAAAATTTCAGTGAATAATACTCAAATATTCTAAAACGACCTAGTTTTGAAGAGACCGGCAAATTCATTGCCTTTTCGTATACGAATTGTAAATAGAAATATATAGAGAAATTTCAGTGGCTGAGTCGCCTTGCACCCTAGCAAAAATAATAGAAATAGAACTTAAAAAATATATACGGTGGGTGTCGAGCGCAGCGCCAGCCTCGCGGTATGTTAATTGCACCAATCAAAGTTGGTACTGAACATCTTAGTCCACCAACCCATAAAGTGCTCAAGGGTGGATAGCTAGGACCAAAGCATAGATGAAATTCTATGTTAAGAACTTGTATATATAGCTTTAAGAATTTTAAAATAAAGTAGTCGTTTATCGTTAACCAAAGCCAATCAGTCGTTGTGGTTCGTCAGTAAAGAAGTCCCTCTACAAGCACCATGTACTGTACGTACTCCCCAGTAAATTACCCCTGAGCATCAACCCAATAACCCTAATTAAACTAACCCAATTTAATCCATCCCAAGACAAATCATCACGCCAAACATTCTCCGCAATACTCGATGACTTGCTTAAACCAAAAACTATCCCACGATACGATACGGTTCTCACACCTAATAAAGACATTTCCCAGACACAAGACCTTTTCCCAACGAAAACACTTCAATCCAAAATAATATCAAATGTCAAAATAACACCCCCACATTCCAAAACCTATCCCTTGTAGAAACATGACTTAAGACAAGTGTGACTTAACCGAAAACATTCCCACAGCATACTCGACCGTCATTTCCCAGACGACCAAAACTTTACATGACAAAATCATAAACCAAACTAGAACTCGAAACTAGAACAACGTAACATTCTCACAGCTCATAAATCAAAATAACTTACCACCTCAAAAACAAACCACCAGGAAACAAATACGGTTTTCTCCGAAGACAAACTAAAGCAGAACGATTATATAACTTGCCTGACCCAGTCCCCCGGTTCGACAATACGAAGACAAAAAAAACCAACAGCACATGCTAGTCATAGTGCATTTCAGTGCAGATGATTCACCCACCAAGCCGACACGATCGGTTTAGACTAACTCCCTCTCTCTGACTCTCTCTCTCTCTCTCTCTCTCTCTCTCTCTCTCTCTCTCTCTATCTATCTTCCATTTCTGCTTGAGCCAACAGCGATGAGCACTAACCACGCCTCCACACACATATCGAACATACATTAGGAATAAACGCAACTAGCCAATAAGAAAATAGTAACGCCGTTACTAATTAGCGTAAGTTAAGCACACATGTATTAGGGAATATAAATAAGTGATTTGAAAAATAAAAATGAAGTCGACATTCAGCATTCAAACATCCAAGTTATTTTCATACCGATCCAAGTTATTTTCATGGCGACCGCAACGGCAGTGAACTTGCCGAGTTTTAAGTGGCAACGGCAGTGAATCTGACCGAGAAAAAAATATTAAGTGAAAAAAATGCAACGGCAGTGAACAGAGAATAAAGATTAACAAACAATTTTCTGGAAAAAAAAGTATTACAATGGGCTGGTTTAGCAGTGATGAGATCATCACATCAACAGCTACCAGCAGTGTCAGTGAAAACACCTTGGCAGCAGGTGCACTATGCCTGATCGCAGTAACCATGGTTGCGTATTTCTTACTAAAAATGTGCAACAAATACACTAAGGACATGGTTGGCAAGGCCACCGAAAAGGAGATCAAACTCCAGAAAATTAATATAGTGTAAAAAGACCTTAATAAACAATTCACAGACAATCAAAAGCAAAGCGAAAGTGAAAAATTAGCAAAAAAACATTCACAAATAGTAGGGAACAGTGGTAGATTTTCTACAAAAATTCAAAAAAAAATACCAGCATCACCAAGAGTAATCCCAGACGTCACCGGAACCGGAACAGAGAAGTATCCTTTGTCGAATAACCCATTATTTCTATTCTCCTTCCCAATTAGGTTCAGCTCCCGATAAGGAAACCGTAGATTGCATAAGTCGTACTCTTGCGACCTTTGGTCATATGATGACGACTTTCTGAGAATCATTTTAGCTAGTACTAAAAATAATATTCCGTAGTGTAATATCGCCTGTCAATAATCACACTTGTAACACTTAATTTTAACAAAACCCAAATTCAGGAAAATAAACTCATAGTATGACTCGAACAGTGTTACAACTTACTTCGCGTAAGCGACCAAGGCCATCCGAAAACTGACCATCCCCCGAACCTGCGACATGGTGAACCGTTGTACTATACCTGTACTACATCAATATCAACCATACCCCAAACATAATATCAATTGACCCAACCTACGACGCAACATTGCATCTCAAGCCGATAGTTTCCCACGACTCGAAAATCTTACATCGAACATGACGAAAGCCATACCATACGAAAATTACTGACAGCGCTTAAATAAATCAAACACTCAGACCATGAATTCCAAGCATAACACTTAGCCCCATTGACACAAAAACCCACTTCGTACAAAAGACAACATGTACAGTACCAAACAACTATGTTTTTCAAGGCTAGTAATAATCAACCAAACACATTTCTAAAACAGACCTGCATCTTTAGCACCTCGTAAACAGACCTACATTCAAACCGGAAAACCGATCTACATACAAGCCACAGAACCAAACTCACGTCCAAATCTCAAAACATATGCATGTTTTTAGCACGCAATAAAAAATACAACACAAACTTAAACCCAAAACCAAGAACGAAAACTTTGACCGTATAAATCATGCCTTCCAAACAGTAAAGTCATACCACAGCAAATTCCAACAAACAAAAACACGAAGACAGACAGCACCGACTAAGCTATGAAGGTCAGCTCAAAATACCGACGCGAAACGAACAAGAGAGTAGAGAGAATATGACGCAAGAGAACTGACTATTCGACTAAGCCCCTCCTTTCTCCATAAACATATACGCAAACTGGCGAAACAGCCATAGAAGTAACTTTAGACGTAAGAAACATTCATGGCGAGCTTTCGAAGCCCCGCCCATTAGAACGAAACTAACTATCTGATAGGAAAATTAGCTTTAAGGTTTACATGTATTAGTTAGTATAAGTAGATTAAGTTGAAGAAAAATAGACACAGTTCATGATGAGTTTTAAACGGAAACAAAAAGTGTTTTTAATATATCACATTCATACTTAACACAAAGTTATTATAACACATGACGCACTCATGCGACCTTTGGTCATATGATGACGACTTCAAGAGATTTCAGTCCCATAAATTTGTAATGCATATTGTAATATTGTGAAGCTGCAGTGGTCGGATTTTCGCGAGGCAAAAATAATATTCCGTAGTGATAATATCACGTGTCAAAAGAAATTGCTTGCAATGGTTCGCAAAAAAATTGAAATAGAATTTGAAATAAATCACAGTAGGCTGATGTCGTAGTTCGCTGACAGTTCGCATACGAATAGGAAATAGAAAATATTGAGAAATTTCAGTCATTAGTACACAATCTGCTTCCGCAAAAATAATAGAAATAGAACTTAAAAAGAACTTACAGTGAATGGTGCAATTGTCTCGCACTCATGCGACCTTTGGTCATATGATGACGACTTTTAGAGAAACTTTGTATCTTCTACCAAAAATAATATTCCGTAGTGATAATATCACGGTTCGAACACAGTCTCAAACTAGGATAAACTATAGAATTTCTTCGAAATTTCAGTGATTGGCAGGCTAAAAAACGAATTTCTAAAACATATCCGAAATTTCAGTGATTGGCTATCTGCTGCTGCTCAAATATTCTAAAACGACCTAGTTTTGAAGACACTGGCAAATTCATTCGAATACGAATTGTAAATAGAAATATATAGCGAATTTCAGTGGTAGAATCGGAGTTGTATGCTTGCAAAAATGAGTCGCCCCGGCACCCCTTCGATGGTGAACGTTTACACGAGTTGATGAAGAGTTTTAAACCGAATCTAAAAGTGTTTAAAATAATCAAATCACATTCATACATAACACACCGTGCCAGTTGCTTCGCGAGTGAAGTGCCCAGTAAGGGACTTAGAAAAAAATTAAAGTGAGAAAAACTATGAACCAAATGAACTAAGTGCCCAGTAATCTAAGGTGTACGCAATTTCAGTAGTTGGTTTCTTTTGACAAAAAACGAATTTCTAAAACATATCCGAAATTCCGGTGATTGGTTTAAAACAAATATTCTAAAACGACCTAGTTTTGAAGAGACCAGCAAATTCATTGCCTTCCCGGATACGAATTGTAAATAGAAATATATAGAGATATCGCAATGGATTAATCGCTTTGGCCGTTGGCAGGTCCGTGCTTCAGATGATAGTTCGTTTTTTTAGAGTTCGATTGGATGCTGCGGCGCCATCAAGCACGGTAATAGGGGGCATACAGCGACCGGTTTTGTAAGCTATACTACGATTTGAAGGGGGACACAAGAATGAATGGACAGGGGGAGGTAGGACCCCTGAGAATGACAAGGGTGAATGAAAAACCAGGAAACCTACGCCGGTATGCATGATAAATGAATGAAGTATGAAGAATGAAGTATGAACAAGGACGAAAAAGTTGACAAACCAAGTAAGGGTGAAGAATAGAATTACGAGACAAATACAAAGGGAGTAATGAAATTAGATCGAAAATTGGGAGATCTTAAATCAATAAACACTTTGTTTAATCAAACACAGCTTGTTGCTGCTAGCAGCAGACGGCGACGCTGTTGTAGAAAGTAAAGGCCTCCGAGTATGAGTCATAATGAACTACTGATTCATCCACCGGGGTCTTTACTCTCGCGAGCGTGGAAAGAATGTTTTGTTTAAGTCTGAGACTCTCTCAGAGTAAAGTCTACACAGACGATATGATAAAAGTCTTTTGGGTCAAATTGGAAAGAGCCAGTCGTCCGAAGTAGTAATTAGTGTTCGCACGCGCTACAGATGCACGTGCGAAAGTCTTTAGTCAGTCCATAGTGGTTAGGAGTTCGTGACCCGCGCACCGCGCGAGGTGTCAGTCAGTCGTGTGAAATACTATAAGACTTAACCGACAAATAAAACTATTCATGACAGTCGTGTGAAATACTATAAGACTTAACCGACAAATAAAACTATTCATGTGGTGACAGCGGTGGGATAATAAAACTATTCACTAGGAATGGAACGGTAATTGCTCTTAAAGAACACATTAAATGCTCACACATAGAGAAGAGCCTGGATGGGAAACTGTGCAATATATGTATGCACCATCGGGTACGGCCCAACGCACCGAACGTAAGCGAAAATACAGTGTAAGAAATCTAAACTAAACTGCTAAAACTGGCTAAAAAGCAATACATACGGAATCAATAAAATCAATATTGCAGGATAAGCGAATTTAGTCCGGAAGGTATCCAGCCAAGCAGAAGGCTGGGATGTACCTTTGTAAAGGTCCAGAACCAATATTGAGGAATTCCAGAGAATGATTTCCGCAAAAATAATAGAAATAGAACTTAAAAAGAACTTACAGTGAGTGGTTTAGCTTTCTCGCACTCATGCGACCTTTGGTCATATGATGACGACTTCTTGAGAAGTTTTCTCTTTTCTACTAAAAATAATATTCCGTAGTGATAATATCACGGTTCGAACACAGTTCGACTCAAACTAGGATAAACTATAGAATTTCTTCGAAATTTCAGTAGTCGGTTTCTTTTGACAAAAAACGAATTTCTAAAACATATCCGAAATTTCAGTGATTGGTTTGAAACAAATATTCTAAAACGACCTAGTTTTGAAGAGACCAGCAAATTCATTGCCTTCCCGGATACGATTTGTAAATAGAAATATATAGAGAATTCGCAATGGCTGAGTCGTTTTGGCCGTTTGCAGGTCCGTGCTTCTGATAATAGTTCGTTTTTGTTTCTAGAGTTCGATTGGAAGCCGGAAGTTGGATGTTGTGGCGACGTCAAGCACGTTAATAGGGGGCATGCAGCGACCGGTTTTTTGTCCCCAACGCACTTGGTCATTTGACAGCGGTCATAGTCCACATTTCTTGATCCTGAGACAAGAGGGCAATGCAGAAGGAGAATAAACGAAAAAAAAATTAAATTTACCGCCGACTCTTAAGTAAAGTTAAAACGGTTTCAGCGACTCCAGTAAGCCGTATGTCTTATTTTGTTTAATCACCTAATTTTTGTGACGCTCTGTCCGTCGTGTATCAATAATAACTATCGTGCAGTAGTTTCAGGGGATAATTTTGAGATATTTCACCAACTTGAGATTATTAGGAAGACAGTACTGCTACCGATTTCGGTGGAATGAAGGAGTCCCAGGAAATATCCCGACGATCATGCACGCTGAAGTTAACCTCAAAATCCGCCGATGGCTGCCGTTCAACTCTTTAACGGTGGTAGGTGTCATGGATGAACTTACCTCCTCTCACAGAAAATTTTGATGAAGTCTACCAAGTTGGCGGCCCAGAAAGTACTTGGTAGGTGGTGGAAAATCATCAGCGATACCTTTAAACTTTCGAAACGATGCAGACTAGAGTAGCAAGCCTCCACGAAGCTCGAAGTACTGCCAGTACCCAATGTACTAAGGTCGATCGTGCCATCAACTAAGTGGAAACAACACCCAGGTAGTGGGTGGACCGTTAGAAGTATCACACGGGGCATACGAATAGGAAATAGAAAATATTGAGAAATTTCAGTGGTTGGCCAAATATTCGCGTTCGCAAAAATAATAGAAATAGAACTTAAAAAGAATTTACAGTGTAGGCATGCTAGTTTCGTTCGTACTCATGCGACCTTTGGTCATATGATGACGACTTCTACCGAAACATTGTATCTCCTACCAAAAGTAGTATCCCGCATTGATAGGAGTGCATAAAAAAATTGAAATAGAATTTGAAAGAAATCACAGTAGGCCAGTATCGTTCATACGCATAGGAAATAGAAAATATTGAGAAACTTCATCGGTTTGCATTGTTTATGGTATCACCAGAATAATAGAAATCGAACTTGAAAAGAACGTACAGTGGAAGGTTGAACTTGTTCACACTGATGCGAACTTGAAACACCAACCCAACCAGTCTACCTGTCACAATTGGTGGTGTAATACATCTAATCATCCATCTATAGCTCATTTAAATTAACTACCCCGGCTCGGCACACGCCTTAGCGAAACATGTTCGCATGTGTCGTGAACGCCGAGAAGCACCCAGCAAAAGCAAAATATATTCAATTGTTTATTGATAGAACCTTTCGCTTTACAAGCGTTTAATTCCTCCGTCCAGTGCTATCTATGGGCACACACCCTCTGCCCGAGTAGCGACCAATTCTAGGCAGCCTTTATGTCTCTCTCCAATTGGCTTTGCCCAAAATAACCAAAATACAAACATGTCGCGCAACATGCCAGCACATATAAAATAAGCCTTAAGAATAAAGAAAAAGCAGTCTTATCTTGTACTCAGACAGTGATTTATATTACTTCGAAAATCCCAACGTAAGCACTCGGTGCAGCGCAAAGAAAAGGTAGCATAAAGCTACCAAAGTGGCATCGAAGTGTGTTTGAATTTAGCATAAGCTCGGACTGGTCTTATGAACCGCTTCGCACACTCCGGTCGAGCACGTAGTCGATCGGTTGCTATTGCTGTCGCTTAGGCTTTCGATAATACTCGAGTGATGACGACTTCTAGAGAAACGTTTTGGCTAATATTGAAAAATAATATTCCGTAGTGATAATATCACGGTTCGAACACAGTTCGGCTCAAGCTAGGATAAACTATGGAATTTCTTCAAAAACTAAGCGGTTGCTTTCGTTGGGTAAAAACGAATTTCTAAAACATATCCGAAATTTTAGTGATTGGTACTCAAATATTCTAAAACGACCTAGTTTTGAAGAGACCGGCAAATTCATTGCCTTTTCGTATACGAATTGTAAATAGAAATATATAGAGAAATTTCAGTAGTTGAATCGAGGTTGTTTGCAAAAATAATAGAAATAGAACTTAAAAAGTATTTACAGTGGAGACATTTTGGTATTTTTCGTACTCATGCGACCTTTGGTCATATGATGACGACTTTTTGAGAAATATTTTCAACAACGGTGTGCACAACGAAACGGTTGCCGTATTACGATCACAGTCAAAAAACGAATTTCTAAAACATATCCGAAATTCCAGTGGTTGAATCTTCCTTCGAGCACATTCATGCGACCTTTGGTCATACGATGGCGAGTCCTGGAGAAGAACATCTCACTATCCATAATGTTTTAAAATATTATTTTAAAATATTACAGTTGACAAGTGGTTTGATCTGCTGTGGCAAAAATAATATTCCGTAGTGATAATATCACGGCTCGAACACAGTTCGACTCAAACTAGGATAAACTATAGAATTTCTTCGAAATTTCAGCGGTTGGTTTCAGCGGGTAACAAAAAAAAACAAGTTTTAAAACATATCCGAGTTTCCAGTGAGTGGTTTCTTCCCGCGCAAATATTCTAAAATGACCTAGTTTTGAAGAGAGCTACAACCTCACATCAGTATATTAATTTGGTATTTTGTATATAGTAATTAAGAATAACACGAAACAATCTCACCAAATATTCTGCTCTGAACATTCTCGATCGCTCCTCCGGTAACAATCACTCAAAACGATGATTCAGCCAGTAAGGTGCAGATGACGCTAACATAGGAAATGTTTTGGTGGCGTTCGTACTCATGCGACCTTTGGTCATATGATGACGACTTCTTGAGAAAAGGTTTCGACAAAATTATGATCATTTAGTGTTCACACATCGGATTGCAGTATTACGGCCATCGTCAAAAAACGAATTTCTAAAACATATCCGAAATTGTAATGGTTGAATCTTTTCGGGCGCATTTATGCGACCTTTGCTCACAGCATAACGATTCCAGGAGCCAGTTCTCCTCAAGCAATAAATTGGAGTTAACTCCCGAATTTAGGCATAGGTTCAAGCCATATTTTCGTGTTGCGGATTCTCCTCATAAGTAGCTGACGCCTAGCTAGCAGCCGTGAACACAAAAAATGGCATCAAACTTATGAATACGGTTGACACAATGGACACCCCAATCGGTTCAGCAGATTAGTAAATAAATCTAAACTTCTGTACCAACCGGGACATCAGTCTCGATCAGTCGGTTCAATTGTACACATTCGTTGCTTGTCTTTTCTCGATTTCGTGTTTAGCCGCTGACGAGTAAGTCTCAAATTTGTATTACATATTGTAATGTTGTGAAGCTGGTACTGGTTTGATCTGCTTGAGCAAAAATAATATTCCGTAGTGATAATATCACGTGTCAAAACATTTGCTTGGACTAATCTGCACAAAAATTGAAATAGAATTTGAAAGAAATCACAGTAGGCTGGTGCCATTTCTGCATCAACATTTCGCATACGAATAGGAAATAGAAAATATTGAGAAATTGCAGTGGCTAGCATTATTTCTGGTTTCATAAAAATAATAGAAATAGAACTTAAAAAGAACTTACGGTGGAAGGTTTTAATCTATTCGCACTCATGCGACCTTTGGTCATATGATGACGACTTTTTGAGAAACTTTCGATCAAAAATAATATTCCGTAGTGATAATATCACGGTTCGAATACAGTTCGGCTCAAACTAGGGTAAACTATAGAATTTCTATGATCACCATGCAGAAAGTGATAGTCTTTCGATCTTCCAATTGTGAGAAATGGGGTATGAAGAACTCAAAGTATGAAGAATCCAAACATTGATACGACCTATAAACATGAGAATAATTGGTAGTTCGTTGCCCTTTCGTATACGAATTGTAAATAGAAATATATAGAGAAATTTCGGTGGTTGATTTTCTTTGCTCGCTTGCAAAAGTAGTAGAAATAGAACTTAAAAAGAATTGACGGAGGCGATTTAGTACTACCTATCAGACACAGACTTTAACACAAACAAAACTTTTAGAGTATGATCCGGATCGTTTAACTCAAAACCGCGCGTAAGTGACGGTAAAGAAAGAAATCCCCGAACCTGCGACATGGCGAACCGTACCAGTCGCTTCGGGTAGTAGTTAAGTCCCAGTTAAGAGACTAAGAAAAATAGCGATACGCAACGTCACTTCCGAAGGTAATTCGAATTGAGTTAGTCCTATAGTCCGGCCAGCTACAGACATGAATAGATTCGAATCAGGAGAGATAAGCGGGCACATGCTTGAAATCAAGCTATTTGAAAAATGTGTCAATTCGGATTGAGAATTCAATGCGATTGACTACCATAGCCAAATAATGACAACTTCTCCAAGAAAATCGATTTGATAATAAGACCATTTATTTAAATTTCAATAAACCAACTAGTCTTACGGGAAAGCCGTACTCGAATCATTCGGAAACAAATCCAACAGAGCCCTTCTGGTGAGCTCTGGCGTTTCAATAAAACCAAAGGCAAAAATAATATTCCGTAGTGATAATATCACGTGTCAAAACATTTGCTTGAAGTAGTCGGCAAAAAAATTGAAATAGAATTTGAAAGAAATCACAGTAGGCTGGTGCCGCTTTTTTCACTGGCAGTTCGCATACGAATAGGAAATAGAAAATATTGAGAAATTGCAGTGGTAAGCATTATTTTTGATTTCGTAAAAATAATAGAAATAGAACTTAAAAAGAACTTACGGTGGTAGGTTTTAATCTATTCGCACTCATGCGACCTTTGGTCATATGATGACGACTTTTTGAGAAACTTTCGATCAAAAATAATATTCCGTAGTGATAATATCACGGTTCGAAAACAGTTCGGCTCAAACTAGGATAAACTATAGAATTTCTATGATCACCACGCATAAAGTGAAAGTCTTTCGATCTTCCAATTGCGAGAAAACCCCACCGCATGAAGGACTCAAAGTATGAAGAATCCAAACATTGATACGATCTATAAACATGAGTAACATTTGAAAGTTCGTTACCCTTTCGTATGCAGCGCCCATAGTTTTCGGCCAGCATCAACCCTGGAAAATTTCTCCAAGTGGTGCACCATGGAAGCTAATTTCCTGGGTTACATCACCAGCTACAGCCTTAAGCTAAGCTAATATTTTGATGCACTAGCGCTTTCCAAGCCATATGCTTACGGAAAACGAATACACACTTTGTTTAATTAAACACAGTTTGTTGCTGCTAGCAACAGACGGCGACGCTGTTGTAGAAAGTAAAGGCTTCCGAGTATGAGTCATAGTGAACTACTGATTCATCCACCGGGGTCTTTACTCTCGCGAGCGTGGAAAGAATGTTTTGTTTAGGTCTGAGATTCTCTCAGAGTAAAGTCTACACAGATGACATGATAGAAGTCTTTTGTGTCAAATCGAAGGTAGTCAGTCGTTTAAGTTGCTCTCGCCCGGCCGCGTCCGGGGAGTCATTCAGTTAGTCGTGATAAGTTAGTCAGTCGTGATAAGTTAGTCAGTCGTGATAAGTTAGTCACGCGAAGCGAAACAGCAATTTTGTGCCTGAACGTCGGTGGACGAGATAACACGAACAAATCGGGAAATAAAACACATCGATACATTCTGGATTGAGGGGTGCGCGTCGCGGTAATGCACGTATACGAATTGTAAATAGAAATATATAGAGAAATTTCGGTGGCTGATTTTCTTTGCTCGCTTGTAAAAATAGTAGAAATAGAACTTAAAAAGAATTGACGGAGGCGACACAGACTTTAACACAGACAAAAATTTTAGAGTATGATCCGGACCGTTTAACTCAAAACCACGCGTAAGTGACGGTACAGAAAGAAATCCCCGAACCTGCGACATGGCGAACCGTACCAGTCGCTTCGAGTAGTAGCTAAGTCCCAGTTAAGAGACTAAGAAAAATAGCGATACGCAACGTCACTTTCGAAGGCAATTCGAATTGAGTTAGTCCTATAGTCCGGCCAGCTACAGACATGAATAGATTCGAATCAGGAGAGATAAGCTGGCACATGCTTGAAATCAAGCAATTTGAAAAATGTGTCAATTCGGATCGAGAATTCAATGCGATTGACTACCATAGCCAAATAATGACAACTTCTTCAAGAAAATCGATTTGATAATAAGACCATTTATTTCAATTTCAATAAACCAACTAGTCTTACGGGAAAGCCGTACTCGAATCATTCGGAAACAAATCCAGCAGAGCCCTTCTGGCTAGCTCTGGCGTTTCAATAAAACCAGAGGCAAAAATAATATTCCGTAGTGATAATATCACGTGTCAAAACATTTGCTTGAAGTAGTCGGCAAAAAAATTGAAATAGAATTTGAAAGAAACCACAGTAGGCTGGTGCCGCTTTTTTCACTGGCAGTTCGCATACGAATAGGAAATAGAAAATATTGAGAAATTGCAGTGGTAAGCATTATTTTTGATTTCGTAAAAATAATAGAAATAGAACTTAAAAAGAACTTACGGTGCAAGGTTTTGATCTGTTCGCACTCATGCGACCTTTGGTCATATGATGACGACTTTTTGAGAAACATTTGCATTGTTGCAACGAATCAAAGTAAAACACTAAGGCAAAAATAATATTCCGTAGTGATAATATCACGTGTCAAAACATTTGCCTGAACTAATCTGCAAAAAAATTTAAATAGAATCTGAAAAGAATTACAGTAGGCTGATGCCGGTTTGGCACTTGTTTTTTTTTCGCATACGAATAGGAAATAGAAAATATTGAGAAATCGCCGTGGTTAGCTCTATTTTCGGTTTCGTAAAAATAATAGAAATAGAACTTAAAAAGAACTTACGGCGGAAAGTATTGACCTGCTCGCACTCATGCGACCTTTGGTCATATGATGACGACTTTTTGGGAAACGTTCCGTCTTCTACCAAAAATAATATTCCGTAGTGATAATATCACGGTTCGAGCGCAGTTCGACTCAAAGCTTACTGGTGAGGACACTGTTGAAAACACCGGTGGAAGCATTGGACGAGCCGCAAGAAGGACAGCAGGGGTGCACACTAGGACCATCGTACAGTTAAAAGTTTAAAAGAAAAATTAAAAGACTATGATAAGAAAATTGTAAATATTCCGTTTTTTTTGCAAATAGTGAATAACAAACATAATTTTTGTAATGGCAATCTTAGGAATCAGAGTACAAAAGACTTACCTAATTTACAAGTAATCCCGGGAAAATTTCAATCATTCTTTCAACACCATGGATGCCCGATTCCATGAGATAGTTAAATCATAAAGACTTGGCCGTAAGCTAAGCAAGTTTCATTGACTTTGCATACGCGAGGGCAATGTTTAATGATAACAAAATTGTTTGTTTACGCCGCGACCCTGCCGTAGCAGGAGCAAAGCATTACCTCGAGGGAACGACCCATTGTTTTTTAATTGAATCGGCTAGCGACCGACAGCTCTAGTGAGAGCTTTAGAAATGCTTTAAAAAACTTCGTGCATCTCTCTCTCAGAGATGCGCGAAAGTGATCTGAATCCGCGTGGTTAAAAAGTCTTTTGCGTAGGAAAGTCGGCTGCTGGATGAAATAAAGGCTGAAGCCTTTATGAACAAGTTACCAGTTGACGATTACTTGTCGTACCGTTCAGTTCGCAGTGAATAAAAAGTAACTTGGTAAAATTTCAAGTGATGGCGTGTAACTTAAACAAACTTTTCAAACACCTAGCTCCGTTTGCCTACGACGTTGAATTTAGTCCTAGCCGCGTTGCTGAACATATAATAGCGAACAGTTTGGTCGAGCCGTTAACCGAATGGCTGACAAAATTAACGAAAGCTCGCTGCCGGAACCTGTGGACAAAGGTGCAAGTCCTCCTGACGGGCTTGAAAGCCTGTACGGAATTTGTGGACTTGGCCGAGGACCAACCGGACAGCGTGCAGATGGAGAACCTCATTACCGATGGATTCGGGACGTCCTGGTCGGTATTGACCTACAAGGACTTTCTTCAGTTGCTCAAGCCGCAAAGCGGCGAAAAATCATCATCATCGGGTATCACGCGGAAACGGCGAGCTGCCTCACCGGAACCGACTGCCAGTGTTGTTTTGGACTCCGGGAGCGAATCGGACCCGGATGTGACATCTCCTTTGAAGGCCATGCGCACGTCTATCACTCGTGCACCTTCACCACCTGTCGGTGCACCTGGAACCAGGGATTCCAGCGACTCAGACGAAGAGGACCTTTTCTTTCGATGTCTGAACTCACAGAAGAACACTGTCAAAATATCTTGCTCTATCTATGCCAAGAGCGGCGGTTCCCAATATTCGTACAAAGGGACGGTGAAACCGTCTTCGAAGTCTCAAATTATAGAATTCAAGATTTTCTCCGACCCGAAAGCTTATATGGAAGCTGGGTCAATGGATCGCTGGAAGCTAGCTACCACACGGGGCACTATTGTGACATCAACGAACGAAAGTTTAAGTTTTAAGTAGTTCAGTAGCACGTGTGACAGTGTAGTTCACGTTCAGGGTGTACATTAACAGAAAACAAAGTCTAAAATCATGTCCGATGGTGGTGGTTATTTTCCGTGCAAATATTCTAAAACGACCTAGTTTTGAAGAGACCAGCAAACTCATTGCCCTTCCGTATACGAATTGTAAATAGAAATATATAGAGAAATTTCGGTGGCTGAATTGGTTTCGCTCGCTTGCAACAATAATTTTTTCAAGAAATGGTTGCACCAACTAAACCGCAAAGTGCAACTGGAAATCAGAACTGTTACGTCATAAATGAAAGTGCTGATAGAAAAACTGGAACGCGGCTTTGAGAAAGTTACTGGGGCCGATCTATCCACAAGGAAATTAGCAAAAGATAACATTATGTTCGCTTGATAACTTCTTATCATACTCTTACTCGCAATAGAAATAACTCGGTTCAAAATATTAGTGTTAGTTAATTAGCTAGAACGATTTTTTTAACACACTTAAATTTACCATTACACACATACATAGATAGAAAACTCGGAGAAAGCTGCTAGTCCGCTGTTCTTGTACTTTTCACTGGTTTTGAATACTTATCCACATTTTGATGGTTGAAATATCAAATCATCCTATCGTCATTATTACAGTGTGCATTTTTAGATGGATGGCATTTTTAGATGGATGACGCTGCAATTCTTGACCCCAGCTCAGAGTATGTCGGAGCGAATCTCGACCGTGAAGGATAGCCGTTCTGTAATAATTGAGAATCGATTAGGAATTGCCGCAACACTAGCGTAAAAATGTAACTTACTCGTATCTCCTTGCAGTTTCATCTGCATTCTTATTTTATTACAATGCACCGATGATGTGTAAAATGGCAGCCATCTTGAAACACACGCCTCTAAGAACGACTCAATTTTTTCCACCGGATCGTCCTATTCTCGAGTCACTCTTTTCTTCGAGGCTCCGGGTAAAATTTATCGCCCTTTTCTGATACCATAAGCAAACACTCAACGCACTCTTTTCGTATGCTCCTGGTAAAATTCATCGCCATTATCTGATGACATATCATAAGCCAACACTTATTGTAATTTTATAAGTGTTGAATTTCCACTTTTTAAATTATCAAGTGATTATCCAATCATGTTCCGACGGCTGATTGTAAACAACGCCATTTGTTTCCTTGCAGGCACACTTTTTCTTTACGGTGCCACAGCTTTTTTTTCAAAATGGCACCTTGTAGGCATTTCACCGCGCACACACACGGTTGCCGACGTTCACTGTTTCACTGTTCAAAGCCGAATGATTGCTGACAGCGAATCGCAGTAGGCTCTTTATACGAATCGCTCGGTATTCAGCAGCGTGCTTCGTATTCCGCCGGCTCCTACCTTCCGTAGGTAGAGGTTCGTTCGCACCAATACTAAGGTGACACCTCGTTGCCGGCCGGCCGGTTTGTCATTTCACTCTAGGTATGTGTATAGGTAGGTAGTCGTTTGGGCTGGAAAGGCTGTGTGACAACAGGTGGAAGAAGAGGGTAAATCTTTGCACTTTTTCGTTGCACTAAAATTTGAAGCACTTTTTGGCGCGCAATTCGTCGTGATGTTTTTCTTATGGGATCTATTTACTGTAAAAATTTGCTTGCAACCCAAAATCCAAAACTTGAATCGTTGAAAGCACAATTTCTTGTCCACTTAACATACAGTTATCGTTGTAGCTGCTAGTCAGCACTTATTAAACCGGGCTATTACTATTTTTTACGTTTCTTTGGGTTTATTAAAACGCGCCTCAATTTAATTATTCGAATCAAGGTACCTCAAAAGCGCGTTTCCAATGAAACTTTCAATATGGAGAAGTTTCTTAGTCTTCAATTTGCCGACAATAGTCGACAAATCGATACAGTAGAGCATTGCATAGTAACATAGATTGAGACTTGGAAACGATTACAATTCTAATTCGTTTTATTTTGTATAGGAGTTTCAAAGTAGAACTGGAACTGAAACATTCACATCCCCAGCAGAGCGTTTTGTTTTATAATTTCGAACAGTTATGTTTTAAAATTTAAAATTGTTATACGACGCCGTTCTATTTGTTGCTGATTTTAAAACACGTTTAGAACTGTGTTTTAAATACATGCAAAGTTTTCAGCACAGACACTTGGACCCGATAGACGGGGAAAATTGAATTTGAATGCAGTGACGTTGAAAGAGAGAAAGTTACTGGGGCCGATCTACCAGCATGACATGGCGGAAAATGAATTTTAAACTGAATAGAACACCCGCTAAAATTGCTGCTGGGGACAGCAAGTTCTAGTTTTAAAATTTTTAGTTTTATTTTATAGAACTGTCAAAATTATGAATCTGGTACTGAAACACTCCTGAACATGCCCTAATGGCTGAAAACGTTTGCAGCGGCGATTTGGTCCGAATTATTTTCTGCTATGGATTAATCTAAATTATTCGCGTTGCAAATTTACGGGACGTGGATCTGCCACTAAAAGATATTGACAGATGTTTTAAAAACTAGCATTTGTCAGTATCGGAAACAATTTTAATTCCGAAATGTGTAGACATTGATAATTACCGAAACACTGATTGATCATTTTTATTCGAACGCGAGTTACCGAAATTAATTCAATCCAAATATGTTTAAAATAAACGTTAAAGCGGACGACGCATTGTTTTCGACTGATATGTCTGTTAGTCTGTGCTTCAAGGTTACTCGATCTTGGGCTGCGTGTCTCCAGTTTCTTTGCATGCTCACCATCTGCACCACTTTCTCGATTTCACGAAGCCAGCGAGTTCGGTCAGCCTTCTGGTGTAATCATATTTATCTTCTTGGTACAGCTCGTAATTCATGCGTCTGCACCATTTTCTATTCCCCTTATGTCGTTGCATCTTGAGCGTAATTCGCAGCTCATGGCAACGTAGTGCAACAGAGAGTGTCGGCGATTTGTGCAGATTAATCCTCTTAAGACAAATGTCTTCCGTTTAATTCCATTATAATATAATATTATAGCGGAATTAAACGGAAGACATTAGTCTTAAGAGGATTAATTGCGACATTCCACTGAGTCGCTCAAAAAGTTTTGAATTTCGCAAAAAATTATGTTTGTATAGAGCAAGAATTGTGCGCGTCCGTACACTACGAGCCCTCGGCCGACTATGCAAACCACAGATAGAACTATTCAAAGTTGTAACACGCCTTTTTACGTCTCGGTTGACATCAGTATAACATGTCACTAGTGTCCAAGATATACAAACTCGTCGACAACTTTGTACTATATCCATCCGTTTTCACTTTGCCTGGTTAGAGTCGATCTGATTCTCGCAGTTTCAATTCTAAAAGGTTTAAAAGCCTCTTCCACTGCTCAGCGATCGACTTCAATGATATTTACGTCCGCAAAGCTCAGAAGCATGTGAGATCTCATAATGGCCGTTCTGCTTGTCAGCACACCAAATCTTCATAGCGCATTTTTGAGTGCTATATTCAGCCCGGGAACAATTTGAAAGCTAGTACTTGTTTCATATATGTGCCACTGATTGGATAGTGGCGCTAGTATACCTTCTCCATATGAGTACCATGAACAACGAAACGAAATATTTTTAAATGAAAAGCATGTTTAGTTACGTGTGTTATGAACGCCGTTACTGTAGCTAGAACAACATTTAGAAAAAGCATATTACAAAATGTGAATATAGAAAACTATTATTCAAGAATAAATTTATCACTGATTGAAAAACCTGTTGGCCACTTGTCCGGGGCACTTCCGGAACCGTCTATGGTGGGAAAAATTTTCACCTTTTTACATTCATCGCTGAATTCGTTAGAATCGGGATTTACTGCGTGGCCATACTCGTCATCCTGTAATTCAGGAACTAGAACTCGGATCCACACAAAATTCAATAGCAGCTGATGGAAACGTTGTACCTTTCATTTAAAACCAAGTTTGTCAAAATCGGTTCAGAACATTCTGAGAAACCGATGTGGACAAATCATATCAAAAAAATTTACTCGCATTCTCTTCAACTCGTAACTCCGGAACGAAATGTCGGATCAAAATAAAATTCCATAGCAACCTAATATTAAGCCTTTCAATTTGAATCTTAGTTTGTAAAAATCGGTTCAGCCATCTTCGAGAAACCGGACATTGTATTAATAAATCCGCAGATACACACACAGTGAAAGTGATTGGACTTATGCGTAATTCCCCGCAATTTTTACACATCGCGCTTAGTTCGCCATCTTCAAGCGAGTAGCGGAAAGTGTTCCCAGTTTTCAACAAGAGCGTATTTGATGTATGTTGACATAGATTTTGTTTTTTTTTTTCATATAAAACTCGGATTTTACAGGTTCATGTTTACACCTGTGCGGATTGCGGCCAGAGCTGTAGCGTGGTCTTCTGGCGCCCTTGGCGGAGTCTCAGTTGTGCTTCCCTTTCATGTTTACTTTGGCTTTCTTTTTCAGTTCGAACTTCAAATAATAATTTGTGTACATGGAAATACTCCCTACTTAATTCATGTTTGACTGTCGTTCATTTCATGTAAATTTCAGCCACAAATCTTTTACTGCATATTTATGAAATCAGTTGACGCTAGGTGTTTGAAGGCGACAGAGGAAGCATCTATTCAAAACACTGTATATTAGGGTGCCAATGGCATGTATGGAAAACAGGTGATCATCGAAGTTAATAACCAGACGCACCTCAACAGCATTAGCACCCCGAAAAAAGTCTCGTTGCAAAAGTTTAGCTCAATCGGACACGATTGAGGGGTTGTGAAAAAGTGTCCGATTTGAATATTGGTACTCTACCGTATGTCAAGTATACTGAGCAGACAATTTTAGGAACTTGATGTGAGGGTAGATGACCACTTTATTCCTTTACTATCAAATTCAGATTTGTCTTTCAAATTACTAGCCCCCATGATTTCTATATCTTCCTTCCTATTCTTCAGTATTCACTTTGCTTCTGACTCTAGGTCAGTGCACAAATAAACTCTCCTAATTTGACCCAAATGATCCTAAAATGGATGTCGAACAAGATTCGTCGCCAAAGACTCCGAGCTTCCGTATCCGATGTTTTTTTTTCGGATCAAAGATAGTCAGCGAAGTAGTCTAATATTACGCTAGACGCAGAGATATTCAGCTGTACCCGATATCTCAAAAGTTCACCAAGATAAGTTCAGAATTTTGATATTTTCTGTAAAGCAAACAAATGACGTTACTGGCGATAAGACTTGCATAAAGAACTAACGCGTTTTCATGCCCGCTCACAAAGTTGAGATCGATGGTGTAGTTATCGAGTGAGCGAAGAATTTGAGTGACAATCGCACTGGAGGGGGGAAAATGGGGTGCCCTTTCAAACTAGTGTCGGGTGACCTTTTGCGGGACTGCTTCGCGTCTTCTTCGATAAAGGATTTTGTGATATAGCACAGAAAATACTGATCAATAGTTTTTATTATTCATTTGGGTATTTTTTATTCATGTTTTTTAAACCTATACATACATTGTCTTACTGCTTAGTAACTATTTAACCTATTTTCTCTTATAATGATAATGTTACTGTAAAAATCAGTGATCGACGCAAACTAGGATAAACTATAGAATTTCTTCGAAACTGCAGCAGTTGGTGTTTATTTTATTACGGGCGAAAATTTTCAAAAAATACGTAATTCAGATTTCGCGAAGCTTTCTTATTATCCATAGAACTTGCGTGTTCGATGGGTAATGAAAAGCTTAATCTTTTTGTTAAAAATATTTGTGGTCAGAGACCTCGAATATTTTTAACATTCTGATGCAAATCGACAAAAAAATTGAAATAGAATTTGAAAGAAAACAAAGTAGGCTGATGTCGTGTTTTTCTGCCAGTTGGCACACGAATAAGAAATAGACAATATTGTGAAATCACAGTTCTCGCAAAAATAATAGAAAAATAATAGAAATATAACGTGAATGCGACGAAGAAGGACAGCAGGTGGCACCGGACACCGAATTTATTGGCGTTCTTCACATCAGAGACAGCAGATAACAAGCACATTTAGCATGTTTTATAGCACTAGTTTTTCTTGCTAGCTAAAATGGATGACGAGATTGGAGAATGAATAACTGACCATCCTCCTCAACATCCTGCAGTAAATGTAAATCCTATTAGAATTAAAATGTATCCGAACCCGTTAAGTGGACCATGGATTGTATTTAGTAGGCGTAAAGTAAAGGTGCTAAATATTATCCAAATTTCGAAAGATTTGATTTCGCGATTTTCGGATGTAAAAGAGATCGTCAAAGGTAATAAAGATAGAATTCGCATTGTCGTTGGTAGTCTCAAACAAGCCAATGCAATTGCTTCTTGTGAACTTTTTACACGTGAATATAGGACGTGTATACTCTCAAGGGACATCGAAATTGATGGGGTCATCACAGAATCGTCGAGAATATTGAAATAGAATTTGAAAGAAATCACAGTAGGCTGATGTAATGTTTTTCTGACAGTTGGCATACGAATAGGAAATAGAAAATGTTGAGAAATTGCAGAACTCGCAGCATAGTACTTAAAAAGAATTCACGATGGATAATTAGTATTTATTGCACTTCTGCGGCTATTGGTCATATAACGGCGACTTTTCGGGAAACAAAAATACTCCGTGCTGTTAACTAATCTATTGAAATAGAATGTGAAAGAAATCGCTTTTCTGAGAGTGAGCAGTCTTGTGATGTGGTACCAATGGAAAGCGCTGCTCAACAGGAAGAAATTCAAAGTATCGCAGATAGATCTAATTAGCTACTGCAGAAGCAACGCGACGAAGAAGGTGGCCCCTGGCACCAAATTTACAACGACACTCTCATGAACTCTACCGATGTTGACGTTCATCACAACAGAGACAGCAGATAACAGGTAAATTTGTCGTTTTTTATTGCGATATTGACGAAATCACAGTAGGTTGATGTCGCGTTTCTCTAACGATTCGTATACAAATAGGAAATAGAAAATATTGAGAAATTTCAACGCTCGCAAAATAATTGAAATAGAAGTCAAATTCAATTATACAGAAAATTTAGCCAGGGTTTATACGATATTTTAAAGAAATCAGTAGGTAAGTGTACGTAGTTCTCGTACAAATGAAAGAAGCAGTATAACCACGATAACAAAACTTAGAAGATTCTTTGTTTAGATGACAGTAAAGCTTCCTAATAGTAATAGTTCGACTAAAACTTTCATAAACTACGGAAAAGAAGTGTAAGTGTCGTGTATTTTGACAATTCAGAGACAGCAGACAACATGTTTAGCATGTTAAATTAATAGTTTCTCTTGCTGGCTAAAATGGATGACGAAATGAATAACTGACCATCCTCCTCAACCTTCTGCAGTAAATGTAAATCCCATTAGAATTAAAATGTACTCGAACTCGTCAACTGGACCATGGATTGTATTTAGTAGGCGTAAAGTAACGGTGCTAAATATTATCCAAATTTCGAAAGATTTGATTTCGCGATTTTCGGATGTAAAAGAGATCGTCAAAGGTAATAAAGATAGAATTCGCATTGTCGTTGGTAGTCTCAAACAAGCCAATGCAATTGCTTCTTGTGAACTTTTTACGCGTGAATATAGGGCGTGTATAGCTAGAAAGGACATTGAAATTGATGGGGTTTATACGATATTTAAAAAAAATCATAGTAGGCTGATATTGAGAAATTTCAATGACTGTACTCGTAAAATAATATGAACAGAGGGCCTATTCAATAGAACAGAAATTTTTGCCAGGGTCTATACGAAATTTAAAAGAAATCGCAGTAGGCTGAAGTATTTTAATGTACCACAAGAGCAGGCCAATTCAATGATACAGATAATTTAACCTGGGTTTATACGATATTTAAAAGAAATCACAGTAAGTGTACGTAGTTCTCGTACAAATGAAAGAAGCAGTATAACCACGATAACAACACTTAGAAGATTATTTGTTTAGATGACTGTAAAGCTTCCTTCCAGTGATGATGGAACCATAGCCAATTCCATGTACACCAGGAATAGAAACTAAAAGAAATTACAGTGGATGTTTTATTCGTCCTAGAACGTACGAAGAAAAGAATGGTAATAGCTCAACTAAAACTTTCATAAACTACGGAAAAGAAGTGTAAGTGTCGTATATTTCAGACAGTTCAGAGTCAGCAGACAACAACTACATTTAGCATGTTAATAGTTCCTCTTGCTAGCTAAAATGGATGACGAAATGAATAACTGACCATCCTCCTCAACCTTCTGCAGTAAATGTAAATCCCATTAGAATTAAAATGTACTCGAACTCGTCAACTGGACCATGGATTGTATTTAGTAGGCGTAAAGTAACGGTGCTAAATATTATCCAAATTTCGAAAGATTTGGTTTCACGATTCTCGGATGTAAAAGAGATTTCATAGATAAAGATAAAATTTGCATTGTCGTCGGTAGTCTTAAACAAGCCAATGCAATTGCTGCCTGTGAACTTTTTACACGTGAATATAGGGCGTGTATAGCTAGAAAGGACATTGAAATTGATGGGGTTTATACGATATTTAAAAGAAATCACACTTGGCAGATGTCATTTTTCTCTGACAGTTTGCATACGAATAGGAAATAGAAAATATTGAGAAATGTCAGTGGCTGTACCCGTAAACTAATAGAAACAGAAGGCCAATTCAATAATACAGAAAATTTAGCCTTGGTTTATACGATATTTAAAAGAAATCACAGTAGGCTTAATTATTTGCATATGCAAGAAAAGGCCAGATGGCAGATGTCATTTATCTCTGACATTTTGCATGCGAATAGGAAATAAAAAATATTGAGAAATTTCAGTAACTTAACCCGTAAACTAATAGAAACAGAAGGTCTATTCAATAATACAGAATATTTAGCCGGTGTTTATACGATATTTAAAGAAATCACAGTAGGCTGAAGTATTTTGATGTGCCACAAGATCAGGCCAATTCAATCATACAGAAAATGAAGCCGGGTTTATACGTTACTTAAAAGAAATCACTGGTCGCTGATGTCGTTTTCAACTGCCAGAGGAAATAGGAATAGGAAAAATTATAGAATTAGAAAACAAAAGTGTTATAAGAAATCACAGTAAGCTGGTGTCAGTGTACGAATAGGAAATAGAAAATATCAAGAAATTGCAGTGATTCAACATGGTAAGAATAGGAATAAAAATATCAAGAAATGACACTATACTTAATGAACACTTGGAATTCACACAAAAATAATAGGAATGGAAATTAAAAGAATTTACAGTGGAATGTTGAATATACTCGACACTAGTTCTCATATTTCACTCACACCTCACAACATGCTCCGTAGTGGTTCGAAAGAGCCCGACTCAAACTAGGAAACAATCATCTTCTTAACATGAACACGTGGCGAAGTTGGTTTTTCTTAATTATGGTTTTTTTTTATATCACGCACTATTGCATGGCCAAAACAGAAGTTGGTCTAGTTTTGAAATTAATCTCACAGTTCCACCGATGCATGAAACTCTTGCTGTCCAAATCTGGCAAATTACTCAGCAGACGATCCTGTGAAAGAAATATCGAAGAAATGGAATGTAAAAGATTTGCAACGACTTAAATTAGTAAAAAAATACTCACCATGATATCTTCACGTTAGAAAAACAATGTTGGTGTTCTGACGATTCAGAGGCTAGGTCGGGTCTCAATCCTATGAGACACGTGTAACAGCATTAGCTGATTCAAAGTTACATTTTACTTTGACAGTCACAAAATCACAGTTCACTCACATTGACACTATTGACGTGAGCTCTTCGCCGCACATGGCGACCGCTGTTCGCTACTGCACTGTTCAAAGTTGAATGATGCTGTCAACAAATCGCAGCAGGCTTTTTATTGCACTCACTCGGTCACGCTAGGTCTCTGAAATCTACTGCCTGCTTCGGGGGATTACTGTCAGCATCGGTAGGTATGAACTACCTTGCACTAGCGCTAAAGTTGTTGAAAGAATAGGCTGGTAGAAAGCATATGCTGCGCTAGGTAAGTAACAGGTACAATATCGTAGCTATAGAATGTTTTCATCTTATGATACGAGTGTTGGCTCTGTGTGAAAACTTTTGGCTTTAGGCTTGATTGAATCGATATTCAATTCTAATGATTTTCATGGGCAATCAAAATCACGGTTGATTAAACAAAACTAGAATTTTCTTGCTGGAATAAATATTACTAATCTTAAATTTTCTAGCAATGCAGTAGAACTATTGGACAACATTTTTAAAAAACTTTTAACATTTTCGAACAAAATAGTATATTAGATTGCCTCATCAGTTCTGCTATAGTTTGCAAATGTCACTGGATTGCAAAACGAAAAATGCGATGTGAGACCAGTACCATATTTTCCGGACTTTGTAAACCACTTTTAAATTAATAAACTGAATTTAATAATATTAAATATAGAAAATTCTAAATAAATAGTTAAAACTGAGATTCTTTTCAAATTAGAGATTGCATTATGTAAATTTGACCAAAGCTTGCCATAGTTACTCTGCATATTGAGCATCATGTTGGTCTGTCCAATCGTGGCTAAATGTGACCTATATTAAAATGGTTAATTTCAGCCTCACTAATATTGTAACGTACCAATGCTGTGCTATATAATTTTCTGAAGAGAAAGTATTTTTGTACGTGAATGATAAAATGGTTATAACTTAGTAAGCTATGGATTACGTTTCGGCTTCGTCGCCTTTGTATTCTTCCCCAGCTCCGCACCATCTTACTGCAAAATCCTGACGCTTACGTTCACTAAACATATAATTGTATTTGCACATTAGAACATGTAAAATGATAAAAGCTGTTAACATTCTCGTTTAGTACCTGTTTTCGATGATAATAATAGTATTATATACATATTGACAAAACATTATTATTTCCCAGAAACCGTTATAGAAAATGCTAGATTTGTATCGCTTCTGATTAACGGTGGCCATTGCATTGGTTTGGCCGATTTACAGAAGCATAAGGCTATAGCTGGCTATTTTTTATTTTGATTATAGAGGTTTTAACCTTAGGGTCATTCGTCTCTTTTCGGGCTAGAGCAATCTCTTGTTGGAGGGGTTGGGAATTGAACCCAGGTGAGCTGCCTACAAGGCAATCGATTTACCAACTACGCTATGCCCGTTCCCACTATGGCTGGCTATGACTAGATTGAAACCGGCTGAGCGGTAGCTATCGAGCTATTTAATCGTGTAGAGATTACGAGATGATGGCAACAAAACTCGTGCTTTATGGGGTTGCCCCTTAGTTACCAGCAAGTTAAAGGACAATTATGAAAGCATTACGAAAGTTGTACGAGCATTGTTTGGGCGATTTAAACACTTTGGCGTTTGACTCTACTCATCTATGCTAATCGCCCCTATGAACAAATGTAATTTGCGAAGGCGATTACAACGCAATTTCAACACTTAGATAAGTTTTCGCAGTCAAAAAGGGAAAGTTACTAGCTAACTGGGGGCTATTTGCCAACTGGGATGCGCTAAATGTCCCTCAATACGCCTGCAAATAGGGAGCAATTAGGAGACTATCTCAAATGCAGCATTTGGGCGATTTGCTGCCGTCATTTTTTGTCGCCCTAACCTCCCTTAAATCGCCCACGGAACGCGCCATTTCATCGCCCTTAATTGCCTAATATGAAAATTATAAGTAAAACTTATTCATTATCTTCTCACATAAACTTATCAGCATACTAGGTAATCACCATCAGACTGTAGGAAATATCAAGGATGAAATTAGTATTGCACACCAAAACTTAACACAATCTGACGTTAGTTAAGACGTTAGGTTAGGAAATTGTTTAAAAAAAACAATTTTAAGCTTAAGCCAAACTTGAACCAACATGCAAGAAAAACGCCAAGTCCAGGAAATTTGACTAAGAATTGAAATTGCCTTTAAATCACATCCGCAAACTGCATTTCTTTCTAGGGGTAACTAGCACAGGCGAGTTCAGTCAAACGTCAAAGTATTTAAATCGCCTAACCATGTTCGTCCGCCTTTTTTGACTGGGATTTATCCGATTTCAGCTGGAGTTGCAGATACCCAGTCACCAAATTTTCTGGCAGAGACCGCTCTGCTAGATTTCTGTCAGTCTTAGTTTGGCAGCCCTGTCAGATTTCTGCGCGTATCCTGTCGGGTTAGTTGAGCTAGGGCGAACTCGGTTTCGCTCGCGTTTTCTGGCAAATTTTGACATGAACCGAGCATAACTCGGACATAAACTGTGCAAAGATTCTGGCAATTCCTACCTTTTAGAATTTAGCACGAATCAAGCAAAACATTGACAAAGATGTGGCAGGAAGCGTACAGAGATCTTGGCCGTACATTCCCGGCTGGATTCTGGATAAAAGTGAACAGCATCGGTTGGTTTAACCGTTTCTCTCAGAAACGGTTGTTGCATTTGAACGAATTCTTTGTCAGAATTCCCGCGCAAAATGCTCGCAGAAACTCTGCCAGCATCAATTTCGCTTTGCTCAACTTTTGCTAACTTCAGAGATGCCAGATTTGCAGACATGTCTGCAAATTCGCAGACTTTTAATTTTAGCTGCAGGTTTTTTCGATGACGCAGATATTTGCATATTTTTTAGTTTTGTTGCAGATATTGACAGATTTTTGAATATAATGGTTTTTGGTTACACTAGCTTTCCTGACATTTTTTGTTCCTCCCAGACTTTTAAAATTATTATTGCAGACATTTGAAAAAAGTATCTGGCATCTCTGGCTAACTTTCTGCTTGCCACGGTGACTGGGTAGTTGCATATTGAATTACTCTCCTGCATGTTGTTTATCTGGCGTGGGAAATTGTCGCAAGAAGTCAGTTTTTCTGTAGCGATTTCGTTCAATTCTCGCGTGTTTGCCAATAAGCATACCATCAAATTTCACTTTGAGAGAAAATTCCGGACAAACTGTAACTCGCCAAGAGTGGACGTTTGCATTTTATAAAAGGGAAAAGTTTTCTCTTTTGTTTACTGCTGTCACTAATAATCGGCGGTTGATGGTTTGGCCAGAATTTGCTCTCAAAGTGAATTTTGACAGTATGCTTATTGGCCCTTTTCAAAAAAAACACCTGTTTACACGATAAATTGGATATACCTAAAAAATGGCAATGCCGTGGTACCCATTAAATGGGTACCTACTAATAGATTCCAATATTTATAATATTTATCGATTCCTAGGTAAAATCAATTGAAAATTGTTTAAAAATTACCTAATTTTAGGTGAACTCAAGTTACCTACTACTGAGTGTGTGCAGTTTTGTAGAATGTAGGCATAATTTACTTAGCCACCCAGGAAAGTGCACAAACTAAAAAGTCTACCTAAATTCGGTAATCAATTATGACTACCCTGTCCATCGAGTACATATTATAGAGATATCAACCTATTAGGTAGTACATCATACCTGCTGTACAAATTCTCTAGGTATATCCAGTTTGTGATGTCACCGCGACTCATGTCAAACCATTTCACGCTGGATGCACGTCTCCGGCGTATTGTGCTCGTGGATAGCGGTATCGGCTATCACGATATCGAGCACATTGTCTGGGCGTGCACCGTTATATGACATCATATAATATCAATGTAAGACTTTTTCTCGTTCTCAAAAGTCTTCTGTACTGCTATGTGGCGCCGACTGACATCAGAGCGCTACTACGTGATACTCTTCACTCTCATCCTAGTGCTGGTATAAATGAAAAGTGGAGTCGACACGACCTGAAGATCTGACCCAATTTGGAGGATTCCCCACGGGTCCAATCAGGACCACCCGACGTTCCGTTGCGTGCTGTCTTGGCAGTACAGGCGTACCGTCCATGATCTGCCATAAACTGCCGTAAATTTCGTCTCTTCTCTGTCATTCTCTCTTCTCTATATATTGCTGATGCAGGAAAATGACTCACTAAAGTAAGAGGGGGCGTTTGTTGGAAAAAGTGAATTTGATTCTGTGTTCCCTTATTGGCCTCCGTCAATTCTCAATTACTTTTTCATTCCCCTTAAAAATTAAAACTAAGATGTATTTATACTATTATACCCCCCCCCCCTCCTTTAGTCTTAATAAATTATTCCCCATGTACATTGAACTTTATCTCTAGTTAAGATAGTCTAACAATTGCTCCTTACTTTTTAAATGCAGTTTTGAAAAAATCTGTAATCTTCTAGTTTCAAGAAATTCAAAATGAAAAATACGAAAATTGGCACCATTAAGCTGTAATGGTACCGTGCCTTATCAAATAAACAGACTAAATAATAAAAACGTTCATTGAAAGTTCCGATTTATGTATGTCAGCGCGCAACCTGGTTTCTGTGAGAACAATAGCATCGTAATCGCAAGAGGAGAACGCTAACAACAAATCCTGTTGTTTTTTTCTCATCCCTCGAACATTTTGATAGTAGACGGACAAGAAACCGGCCGATTTAGAATAGGAGTAGGCAAATTTTCAATACCCATTAGTGCGTACTTTATTTTCAACTAAAACTGTAGCTGTAACTTGAGAACGGATAGCGGATAGAAAAAGTATCCGATTAGGCTGCGTCGGTAAGGATATGAATTTCCCAGTTGAAAAATGAGCGAACAAACGCGTAAACGCGTTTGTAACTTACCTTGTAGACTCATTCATTTCACATCCACTGGCCGTATTGATTTAGACAGATTTATTTTGAGTGCGGAAGCGGATATTGTGATATTGTTTAGGTAGGTGTTATAGAGTTGATTTTGCTTTTCTTAAAATTCGTTTATTTATAGATTCTTGCGCATTTTTACATAAACGAACACTGTCTAACTGCTGTTCAAATGCTTAAAGTTTCTTTGTCTCTTGCTTAATAGCTAATTATTTAAATTAATTGAAATTTTACTCTAACTCATCGAAACTATTCCGGATGTTTCTCTAATTCCTGCTGTTTTAAAGTGCTATTATACAATAGCTTGTACTTGTTAAATCTTCGACGAAAAGTGATAACAAACTTTTAGAACATATCCGGAAAAAATAGTTGGTTTCTGTTTTGGCCAATATTCGAAAACTCAAAATCTAGTTTTGAAGAGCGTGCAAACATCTGTGCTCGTATGTTACTGTGAAACGAAATGGTACGAATAAAAATAATATTCCGTAGTGATAATATCACGGTTCGACACAGTTTTATTAAAGTGGTTATAGTGTGTGCTTGGAGATAAATCTAAGATCCGATGTATCTGCTGTCGCAAAAAGATGCTTTAAACTCGTAACATTTAATTGTTTAGGTGACTGAAAACTTATACCGCTTGAATCAATAATTTTTGCAACCGATTCCGAGTCAGCATTCCATCAGGTTTTACTGGGTAAATACTGTTTAATGCTATATTGTGTAGTACATAACGTTTACCCTGATTTGAGTTACGGTAAGGTTTGATTTTCCAAGTGAGCACGTGTTAACCGAGCTAGTGGACAATAGGTCGCGAAATTTCAGTGATTGTGGCAAAATTACACCACGATTAGACAGACCACAATAGTTTGAAAGACACAACAAGTGACCATCAAAAAAACTAGAACTATCCAGTGAAGTAAACGAGACTATAAAGTAAACAAAATCTGAACTAATCCGTGATTGAGAAGTACAAATGTAACCGCATACTTGTGAACTCTCACGGGAATAGACTAGGATTGTAGGCAAAAATCCGTAATTCGGTCAGATATGTCAGTCTTGAAGAGGCAGGGGCCAAATATATAAGTAAACAAATAGGAAATGCACCTTTCTAAAGCCACAGGAAATCTACGCCGTAAAATAGGAGAATAGGAACAAACTTTAAGACTAAAAGGGACAAGCTTTCACGCGACGATATATGACACGTAGCTTTAAGATATCTTTTGTAAATATTTTTCGAATAAACTAAGTTTCAAAGTGACAAAACTCCAAGAGTTCTCATAAAACCAGAGAAAACACCAGGACTTGCTATTCTGGAATCTGTCTCTCGTCGTTCCGCACATAATAAACTCATGATCCATTGGTGGTCTTCTTCCGGCCCAAATCAATTTGCACATTGTAAGCCGTATGTCTTGTTAAGCCGAATAAGCTAAAGGATCGAGACTGCCGAAACCCTTTATATGTTCGAATACCAGCAAGAGACCAGCTTCATTGCGACCATGACTACCCAGCAGGTCAATCGCGAAAACTGTTGGTATACCCAGTCATTTCACATGAAGTCTAATAATCTAAAAGAAAAATCGGCTCTAACTTAAATCAAAAGGTTTCTCAACATTTTGGTAGATAAATTAAGTGCAGATGTTTTTCGTCGCATTTCTATATATATTTAAACGCACTCTTTGACCACCTTTTACTTACGTTCTATTCTGACACCTACTCATGTACTCCCCCATAGCAAAGACACCGCTAATTCAAAAGAGAACCCTATCCGAAACAACCATCATCGGAACCTGCTATCATTGCACTACTTTCAACCGGCCGCGATGAAACGCGGATAACTCCTTACGCTACTCGCCGTTAGAGGGCTACCGGATCGCGGAGCATGTGAAAATTTACTGGGTAAATGCACGCAAACTGTCAGAATGTTCACTTCATTTCTCGCGTGTTTTTCGAAAAGGGCCAATAAGCATACTGTCAAAATTTATTTTAAGAGGAAATTCTGGACAAACCATTAAGTGCCGATTATAAATCACAACAGCAGACGAAAGAGAAAACTTTTCTCTTTCATAAAATGTTAACATCCATTCTCGGCGAGCTACGGTTTGTCCGGAATTTCCCCTCAAAGTGAATTTTGACAGCATGCTTATTGGCCGTTTACAAAAAAACACGCGAGGTTTCTAAGGGTTGTTTTGCTCATTACCTTCGATGACCGTAATTAATCAGTTACAGAAGAATAAGATAATAAATCGTGTCCGGTGCTTGGAAACCAGGTTTTGTACAAAAAAATGGCTTGGCGCACTCAAAAATCAAGCTGTAATTCAGTGTAACTAAAAAGTAATAGTGATAGCTCCCGTCAATTCCAAATATCCGAACTAAGAAGGAAGCATTAAGGTCTCCACTAAGGTCATACCGTGCCCAAACGAGGTAGCGAAGTTCCTGTCAGCGTAAATCCGAGAATGGTAAACCGGAAATGAGACGGGAAGAAAAAACAGTTACAAGTTGCAACCAGAAACGGAACTTTTTAAACTTCAAAAATGGCGGTAGCGTAGACAAACAACAGAAAAGGCCACTGCACTGCTAGGTATAAAACCCGATGACAAAGCCACGATCTATCGTGTGCTGGATTACAGAAAGGCACCTGCAGAGCGGGAAGGAAATGCAAGGAAATTCTTTTACGTCTGCAAAACGCAAAACAAAAATTTAATGCTCGAGTTTAAGGCAGAATGCAAGGAGAATAAATCTTTTCAATAACTATTACTGAAACTGAAAAATAACTTCTCGACACAACAGTTTGGAGGTCAAGTTCCCGTAAAGGTATTAAAATTAAAAGATAAAGAGACAGATTTAATAAGAGGTAGATGGGTAGGTAGGTAGCTCATAAGGAGCAAGAGCATATAGCGAAACTGGCGATCAAAATAGCCTGTCAGATTCATCACAAGATGAATATGAGGAAGGAGTGGACGGCAACAAGGTAGCGGCTACATCAAGAGTAGCTCCAGTAAAATTAATCTCAATACCTACAAGCAGCTGTTTTGGGAACAGGATTAGTTGATACGATAAGAAAGGAAACCAGGATATCCTTTTTTGTAAAGAGGTTTAGATAAGTATAAAGTGATAACATCTTTAAAAATAGAACATCGTTAGATATAGTTCAAATTATGGCAACCGCACTTTCCCTCGATAAAGGACATCAAGCGCCATAAATTGGTCCTTCGAACCGGATAAGTGTTAAGCGAGTGAGGAGTGATTGTTTACAAAAATAATATTCCGTAGTGATAATATCACGGTTCGAACACAGTTTCGACTTAGACTAGGATAAACTATAGAATTTCTTCGAAATTTTACCGGATGGATGGACTTGACCCAAAAAACGAATTTCTAAAACATATCCGAAATGTCAGTGGTTGAATCTTTCTACGCGGCGCACTCATGCGACCTTTGGTCATATGATGACGACTTCAATGGACTTCAGTTCTGTGAATTTCTAGTGCATATCTGGCGAACTGTTTCCAAAAAAAAACTCAAAATGAGCGAACCAAAACAAACTGTAAGGATGCCATATATAAAAATCTCACGGTTCATAGGTGATCTTCCTGCCCAAATCAATTTGCAAATTGTAAGTCGTATGTCTTTTTTTACCGAAAAAGTTTAAGGGCATCCATTTGGATCGAGATCAAATAACTCATTGCACAACTCTTCCTCACACGAGTATTCTATATGTCCGAGTACCCAAAGAAGAACGAGACAAAGAGTCAATACAATAGATCATCAATAGATAGATGAAATTCGCAAATTTGCGGTACAGACTTTCGTCCTATACTAACATATAGAATCCAAACTTAAGGAATATTTTAATTGGCAAGATTTCAAAAAAATGTTCGATTGTTCGCCGTCATAGAGCATTTTATTAAATTATTTAATGTTACTTTTTTGGACAGTTTGGAGAGCGTTTTGAAAAGGAATAAAACATTTCTGATTCCAGTATAGTATTAATAATTTTAACAAATTCACTGAACCGTCATTTTCCTTATTCTGTCTTTCTACCCGCCCGCTAGAACGTGGGGAAACATCCCGACGCCAGTCGCCGGCCGATGGCGAACTGAGCACGCTTATAAACACTCATAGTAATAGACTCGCGGATGTAAAAACCGCAAAGCTGGCAACTAAAAAAACAAGCATGTTAAACTGGCATCACCCAAAAATGTGCAAGCTCCAGCGTGCTCGACTGTATTCGATCATCTCTTTTTATCAAAATAATTTTTCATGTTGTTCAATATATGAATCAAAAGAGAAGTTAAATGTTTGATACTGAGCAGCAAGAAATTGAGGAAAGAAAGAAAAAAATCCAATTTCTTCAGAAACACAAAGTTGATGAAAAAGAGCATAATTAAAATGCTTTTTGTGTAGTTAAATTAAACACAATACATATCTTTCTAAATAACATTGTGAAATACTAATACGTACACGAAAAGTGAAGCTTACTAAGAATAAAAAAATATGTTTTTTTAAATAAAATCGCAATACTTGTTCTGCTTGTTTGCATTGAATGACGTCATGCTCGTTTGGCTCCGGATTTTGACAGTTCGTTTGGCTCGATAAAAGTACCTTCGCTGGTCTATTACTATGAGTGTCTATAAGCACGCTGTCTGTTGAAATTTACTGGGGAATTGCACGTAATGCGAGATGTTGATGACGTTTCATTTTTCTCTTGAACCGCTCGTTGTCAACATGGAGTTCCTCGGGAAAGTGGTAAAATTTTTAAATAATTAGTAGCAGCAACACAACAATCAAGGACAGTAGAGTCAGTGTGCTCAAACGAACGAGTTGAAGAAACACCGGAAGATTCGAGCTTGTCAACCAGAATGTCGGTCGATACGGATTCAGACGGGGATGATACACAGGTATGATTGATAATAATTTATGGTCGTGAATACGCCGGATTTGGCTCTAGGGTTGTGTCGCAGCCGAACACGGTAATCGCGCTAACGTACAAAAAATTCTCGCGTGTTTTTTTTTTTGAAAAGGGCCAATAAGCATGCTGTCAAAGTTCACTTTGAGAGGAAATTCTGGACAAACCATTAATCGTCGATTATAAATCACAACAGAAGACGAAAGAGAAAACTTTTCTCTTTCATGAACTATTAACATCCATTCTCGGCGAGCTACGGTTTGTCTGGAATTTTCCCCCAAAGTGAATTTTTTTTACAAAAAAAAACGCGAGAATTTCAGGCAGAACATTTATTTGTGTACTATATTGGCAGGGATTGAATGTACCTATATTCCAACTATCAACCGGTACCTAATTCATCGATTCTAAGAGCTTTTGAACCTCAAATTAATGGATGGAGGAATTTATATTGGCGAATAGGGGAAGATTCTTAAAATCCGTGGGAGGGTCTTCAAGATTGATAAAATTCATCCACGCACATGCTGAATATCCCTGAAATTATTCATGTGAAAGAACTGACTCCATAATTTCGTATTGAGACCGATAAAAGAGTGAATTATCCCGCGAAGAAATTATTGTCAGACCGATAAAAGAGCGATAGTGTTTTGCACCAACGACGAGATACGGTTTAACAGCGACGATTCAAATTGATCAATCGGTCTAAAAGAACGAACGAAGTGGATGAAGCTTCTTCGAGGCGGAGAAAAGCAGACAACGAGCGAATTTAAAACTAGACTCAGCCCCAGGAGCAGCAACAGAAGAGTCGTAGGCGAGAAATGGAAGGACCGAAAAGTTCATAAGGTACTGTAATAGTAATCAAATCCTAACAAAAAAGCAGGGTTTAGGTAGCAATAAAAAAATCTAGATGAAGAAAATTATTCAAATTAACCACCAACTCGAAAGAGAAATCTCGAGCGTGGTTGAGCATTTTAATGAAATTGACCGCGCTGCAAAAATTTCAAAGAAGTCAGAAAGTTTTAAAATTTGGTTAAACGATGCAACAAGAAGAAAATTTGTATTACCGCTAGTACTTTGCCCATACTGCCCAGAAAGAAGGTAAACATATATTCCTTGTTTGGACGTGAGTCTTTGTTTTTTCCTTTCTTAAGGATTCTTTACGAACGTGTCAACTGGAAAACAGACAGAGAAAGAATGACCGGAACAGTGAGAATGAAGAAACGGTGAAAGCTCACCTTTATTGAAAACACTGAGAAAAGATATGTACTCAAGCAGGAATCGAACCTGCGATCTCCCAGTCTCTAGTTGGGTTCCGGTCATTCTTTCTCTGTTTTCCAGTTGACACGTTCATAAAGAATCCTTAAGAAAGAAAAAACAAAGACTCACGTCCAAACAAGGAATATATAAAATTCCATCAACGGCTGGATTTGTCGTTAGCTTCTGCTGATAGGCTTTGAGGGCAGACATCAACATGCCCCTCCATAGCTCTTTCACTGCCAACTGTCTGGTGGCGACTGAGTTAGGAAATGGGGCAAACAGTGATAATAAATATCTCAAGCCTTGAGCACAGTCCACTGGACCTAAAAATAGATAACGAAAGAGATTTGGTCCGATCGGTGAGAGGGAGAGGTGACGATCTGCTTATTGGAGACATTGGGGGTCGATGGGTCAATTAGGAGGTATTGGAGGCGGAGCGGTGATCACAAAAAACTGTTGGGAACATGTGATGGCATCATCACAGTTCCTTGATGGCGGAGTGGTTAATGCACCTAACTAGAGACTGGGAGATCGCAGGTTCGATTCCTGCTTGAGGACATATCTTTTCTCAGTATTTCCAATAAAGGAGAGCCTTCACCGTTTCTTCATTCTCACTGTTCCGGCCATTCTTTCTCTGTCTGTTTTCCAGTTGACACGTTCATAACGAATCCTTAAGAAAGGGAAAAAACAAAGACTCACGTCCAAACAAGGAATATATAAACAATGTCAGGTCTTGATATCAAAACAGCAGCTAAGCGCCATAAATTGGTCCTTCGAACCGGATAAGTGTGAGGCGAATCAGGTGTGAATGTTTACAAAAATAATATTCCGTAGTGATAATATCACGGTTCGAACACAGTTTCGACTTAGACTAGGATAAACTTCTTCGAAATTTCCGGCGGTTGGTTACTTTGGCCAAAAACCGAATTTCTAAAACATATCCGAAATTTCAGTGGTTGAATCTTTCTACGCGGCGCACTCATGCGACCTTTGGTCATATGATGACGACTTCGGGAGACCCCAGTTCCGTAAATTTGTAATGCATATTGTAATATTGTGAAGCTGCAGTGGTTTCATCTATAAAATGTGTCATAAAAATAACTGAAACGGTTCGCAAAAAAAAATTGAAACAAAATTTGGAAGAAGTCACAGTAGGCTGGTACCGCGCTTCAGTGACACTTAGCATACGAATAGGAAATAGAAAATATTGAGAAATTTCAATGATTGGTTGTCGCAAAAATAATAGAAATAGAACTTAAAAAGAACTTACAGTGTGTGGTTTTATTATCTCGCACTCATGCGACCTTTGGTCATATGATGACGACTTTTTAAGAAACCGTGTATCTGCTGCCAAAAATAATATTCCGTAGTGATAATATCACGGTTCGAACACAGTTACCTTCAACTGGGATAAACTATAGAATTTCTTCGAAATTTTAGACGGTTGGTTTCGTTGACCAAAAAACGAATTTCTAAAACATATCCGAAATTTCAGTGATGGGTAATTGATTGGATGTAAATATTCTAAAACGACCTAGTTTTGAAGAGATTGACAAATTCGCTGAGGTTGATGTATACGGAAGTTGTGTAACAGATTCTTTCTGGTTGCTTAGTGTAAGAAATCGAAATAATTACCAGCATTCAATGTAATAATTCAATATCTTATCTCATTTAAATCAAAATTAGTTTTTCCTTATTTAGAAATGATAAACTATTTAAGCGCTAAACGAGTACGCAACTCACAAATCAGGAGAACATTAGAATTAACTAGTGTTCCATACTCATTCCTCAGGTAATTTGTACGCATTTAGTTAATTGTAAAGGTTCATAGAAGTCTCGCGGTGATTTATCATTGTAAGACAATCATACGTAAATTAGTGGCAAGTCCTAACTTAATAAAGTCGCCGCCTTCGCACAACTAAGTTGGACTTTCGAAAGCCACGAATTTACATAAACAAAAAACTGGACCTAAAAATTGATGCACAATCTCTCAAGGAACAGGTAAAGCAGAAAACCTATGGAATCGTCATGACAGCTTTTATTATGCTAAATATGCTTCGATTGATGACCAAGCATCCGTATGACATGGCGGTGCACATTCAGAACACATTAAAAGAAAGATTCAAATCATTGTTTTCTATTCCTCAGTCTGAACCTGAACTTACTTCTGCTTTTTGTCCACCCAACAGCACGTTCATAATTGATTTCCAGTCTTCGATACAGAAAGCAACTCCCCTTGCTCGGACGCGCACTGTTTTAATGGTGGAGGGTTTCTTCCGATCAAAATCCGAATCTGTTCAAGGCGCCTGGAGGGTAGGCTGCGTATTATCTCTTTCGTACACTGGATTGAATTCCATCGAAGGTTCGAGAAAGCAAAGGAGAAGAGGTTATAAATGTCTACAACTCAACTCTGCAGAGGTCTCGTAGTACCCATATAATGGTTCCGTTCATCAAGCAAGTCGTAAAATTGTCCAAGCTTCCAGACCACACCTGGATTTTCTGCCGCCTCCTCAGCGTCACAGCTCTGCTTGAGCTATCAGCAACCCGACAACAAGTTGCAACTTGCTGTTTTGTCTCCCTTTCTTCTTCCCTTGTGAGCTTAGACGATAAGCTCTGGGACATTATTTCATCGTTCCGAATTCTCAATTCAGATAGTTATAGTTAGAAAATGATTGGTGACAGCGGCAAAAGCACCGCTACATAGTGAGTGAAATTCACAATAGTGGGCGGAAACGCCAAATCTGACCAAGAAAGAAAAAAAGAAGCTGTGGTTTTTTTTTACGCATATCAATTGAAGTGAAACAATCCGCAAAGAAACCTGAGGAAGGAAGCGCCTTTCTCCTTTTTACAGTATCACAAGAAGAAACAACACTACAATGAGTAGATGCTGATTCGTAGGATCAAACAAAACCTTCAATAATGTGGAGAAATAATTCCTATAATCTAATGTATTGATGGTTTTTTCTTGAGCTCAATTTGTCACAAGGTTGTGAAATTGTGAAATACTCTAAAACGACCTAGTTTTGAAGAGATCGGCAAATTCGGTGAAGTTTTGGTATACAAATTGTAAATAGAAATATATAGCGAAATCTCTTTAGAATATTTGCCTTCGGACCGGATTCGTACTGCCAGACCAGGAATTCCGATGATTACACCGAATGTCATAGAGGAAATAAACAAGGTCACAGTTTGTCACCCAAAAGGAAGTCCCAGACGCATCAACTGTCAGTAAGTTTAAATAGCCTAGAAAGAGCGGAATGATATTTACGGTCGGTTGTACGAGAAAAGGTGATGACGAAATTTATTTCGTCGGCTTTGTAAGCAAATTGACACCCCACGTGACATGGATTGACGCCAGCAAATAAGCAAATGGATAGCGAATGTGTCATCCAAGTGCACTAGGATGATTATTTCCCTAAGCGCAGATGACTTTCTGATGCGCATAAGTTGATTAGCAACGTTAATACATCACATGAAAACTAAATGTGACATAAAGCGAATCCATATGCACTAATCGTTCCTACATGGCGACCGTGACAGGGATCGAACGTATTTTTTCGGTGAGATAAGTTACAACACAGACGAATCGAAAAAAGATGAGCGAGTAATGTCAGAGACATAACCGAAGTGAAGTAGAATACACTTTGGGCTGTTGATACGGATGCTAAAATTTCTACTATCTTCTGAAAGGTTATACGAAAACCAGTTATTTCCAATCGTACATCGATTTTCAAATATTCGAACATACTGATTCTCACGCGGTAACCCTGCAAATAGCAGAATTAATTTGCCATTCGCTATACGTGTACAATTATTTCGGTAGTTCCATTAGAAATACCGAAATTGCTGGTTTTCATAAAACCTTTCAGAGGATAGTAAACATTGCAGTAATCGTATTAACAGCCGAAACTGTATTTTACTTCACTTCGATTAGGTTTCTGACATTACCCAGCTCAGCTGCTCGCACACAAGAATGAACCAAATTATTTGAATCACCCACCAGACGCTGATGCGATTTGGGGCGTGGGTAGCAATGCTGTAATAGCACGGACCAATCGTAGCGCAGATAATTGCTACTGTCACAAAATACATTATTTTTGTTGTTTATAGTAGTCGTACATAGCACGTAATTGTCCTCACTGAAACATGGCTGAATGATGGAATTTATTTGCGTATAGTTTATTCGTAAAAATAATATTCCGTAGTGATAATATCACGTGTCGAATGCATTGCCGGTTTTGGTTGCCTTTCGCAGTAGAAATTGAAACAGAATTCGAAAGAAATCGCAGTAGGCAGCGTAACCTTCAAGTGTCAGTTTCTCTGCTAATCTGGCTGACAGGAAATAGTGTTGGCACGAGAATTTAAAACAAGAATATACATGTAAATAAAACAATAAATGGAGACATAATTCATAGTGGAAGACCAATGGTTGGAATTTGTCCATTAAGAAGAAACAATTCAACCTGGGCAACAATGAAGTAGAAAAAATTAAAGCAAAAACGTAGTAGTTGTTCCTTCAACTGGATTTTTGCACTGTGACATATACCGTTTCCGTAAAAAAAGTGTTTTAAAACAATAGTTTTTGTGAATGTGGTCAGTGTGCAATTGTGTTTTATGACATGTGGATTTATCGCACCAAGTCAAGCGCCAACATTTGGTCCTTCGAACCGGATATGCGTTAAGCGAATAAGGTGTAAATGTTTACAAAAATAATATTCCGTAGTGATAATATCACGTAGCGAGAGCAATGCTGAATTGGCTGCAAGGAAAATTGAAATTTAATGTGAAAGAAATCGTGGTAGTCTAATTTCCAGCGCAACCTTCAAGTATCAGTTTATCCACTAGACTGGCCAACAGAAAACAGCCAGTTTGAGGAAGAGTTAAGAATTTAAAGCACTAACATAGGAAGAAATGTAAAAGGTGATACAGCGATTAAAATAAATAAATACACACTGGAATTAATACATGACGACCGTGACGGAATTTGTCTAATGAGCCAGCGACAGTGAAGAAACGGTTTATGGTGGGATCGGAGCACTAATGCTTGGACATGCCTACTGAGACAAAACTATTCGACTCCGGCAAAAGTGTCAAAAAAGGTATTTGTAGCTAAACGAAGAAATGAGTTTATTCTTGACTAAGCCCGACCCAACTGGATACAGTTCCAGATCGAAAGTTATTTAAACCATTGATCGTCTTTATAAAATAATTCATGGGTAAATAAAATGAAAAGTAAACTCAAAGCACTACATCATGGCAAACGGAAAAGAGATGTGATAACAAGAAAGAAAACATAAAATAAAAGTACACAATTACTTCGGAAAACTAGCTGTATGAAAAGTGCAATTCCATAGGAAAATTCATTCATGACGCAATAGTTTATTATTTTGAGTTATGTCGGCGGCGGTCGTGAAAAACTAGTGACCGACCGTTCGCAAGAGAATAATAGAAATGTTTTGGGTTGTAGGTCTCGCGATCTTCGGGCTTCTCTCGGAGATGTGCAAAAAAAATCTTTTGTGACGAGCTGAAAGCGCTCAAACAATAATCAGTAATCGCCCGACCGGGATCGGTGCGAGTTGGGTGTGTCGTAGTTTAACGTTCGAGCGGCATGGTGTAATACGGTTCTCCTTTCAATAAAAACGAAAGTGAGTTGTGGTGGATACCAACCTACGTTTGTAAACATCAGCCACTGCAGCGACCCAGCCTTAGCCTAGGTTTAATGAAAAATAAAATTCATTCGTAACCATACCCCCGAGTGAGGTACATCAAAATATCACTTGCGTCCCACTTATAACTATCGTGTAAGATCTCTTAACAGAGTAATAATGCGGCTATTCACAAGATTTTCTCTTTTGCGACAAACCTACCCCTTACTTAATTGTTACTGTAGCTTCGTCGCACGATGTCAAGCCCACAATTTGGTCCTTCGAACCGGATATGCGTTGAGTGAATCAGGTGTAAATGTTTACAAAAATAATATTCCGTAGTGATAATATCACGCGTCGAAAGCATTCCCGTTTTGGGCTGCCCCTTGCAGATTATTCGAAAGAGAATTTGAAAGAAATCGCAGTAGGCCAATTTCCAGCGTAACCTTCAAGTGTCGGTTTACAGTGGCTGTCAGGACCAAGAAAAAGAATTTAAAACATGAAAATAAAACAACAGAGAAGCAGTAATTCAACCTGAGTTGGTAGCTTTTGTGAATGTGATTAGTGTGAAAATGTGTTTTATGGCATGGTTGTGGTTTTATCACCCCAGTCAAGCGCCAAAATTTGGTCCTTCGAACCGAATAAGTGTCGAGCAAAACAAGCGTAAATGTGCACAAAAATAATATTCCGTAGTGATAATATCACGTATCGGAAGCATTGCTTCGTATCAATTTAGAAGATGGCAAGAGTCATACGTAGTATTTTAAAATGATTCGAAAACAAATAGTAGTAATAACATCGAAATAGACGATTCAAGACTTGATCGTCTTTATGCCTCGTAAGTAAGACACACTAAAGACGACCAACTTGCACAAGTTGAATCACATTAAGTGCAACAATTTATGCCATGACCAGGATATTACGAATAGGAAATAGAAAATATTGAGAAACCGCAGTGGTTGATTAAATGGTTTCCAGTTTCGCGATAGCTTCGAGAAACCATTTAGAAATATTCTAAAACGACCTAGTTTTGAAGAGATGAACAGAGTGCAGCGCCCATAGTTCGGCCAGCATCAACCCTGGCAAATTTCTCCAAGTGGTGCACCAGGGAACTTAATTTCCTGGGTTACATCACCAGCTACAGCCTTAAGCTAAGCTGATATTTTGATGCACTCGCGCTTTCCAAGCCATATGCTTACGGAAACGCATAAACACTTTGTTTAATCAAACACAGTAGCAGCAAACGGCGACGCTGTTGTAGAAAGTAAAGGCCTCCGAGTATGAGTCATAATGAACTACTGATTCATCCACCGGGGTCTTTACTATCGCGAGCGTGGAAAGAATGTTTTGTTTAGGTCTGAGACTCTCTCAGAGTAAAGTCTACACAGACGATATGATAAAAGTCTTTTGGGTCAAATCGAAGTCGAAGTAGTAATTAGTGTTCGCACGCGCAACAGGCGCGAGTGCGAAAGTTTTTTTTAGTCAGTTCATAGTGGTTAGGAGTTCGTGACCCGCGCACCGCGCGAGGTGTCAGTCAGTCGTGTGAAATACTATAAGACTTAACCGACAAATAAAACTATTCATGTGGTGACAGCGGAAAACGGCAAATTGAGGCCTAGGACGCGAACATTTCTGGCTGGGGCCTAACAGTGAGAAAGTGAAAGTGTGATATCGGTTTCAGCTATTAAAGATAGAATTTCTAAAACTTAACCTAAATTAAAGTGGTTTTGGTTCATCTACGACATAGAAACATTAGAGTTTTGCAAGTAAAAACTTGTGAAAATAATCAATTTTAAACAGCAGACACAGTGCAGGAAGTTACGGAAAATAACTCTTGTTAAGGATAAACAATGGTTCAGAATATTTAAAAAATAGCTGCCTATTTCAAGATCAGTCACTTCTCGCTAAGATCTCATTCTAATCGGTCGAACAAATAACTAATCACAAATGCCCAATTGCTACTTACTTAACTACAAACGATGACAACAAGCGCAACATTTTATGCCATGACCAGGATAGTACGAATAGGAAATAGAAAATATTGAGAAACTACAATGATTCAGTGGTCTACATTTTCGTGTTTACTTCTGTTTAGCCGTTGTTGTTTCCGGAAATATTCTAAAACGACCTAGTTTTGAAGAGATAAGCAGAATCACTCTGATGTTTAAAAAATTAATTTATAAAACTTAACCTAAATTAAAGTGGTTTTGGTTTCTTAGAAAATAGTTACCTATCTCAAATTCTATTCTTTCTGTTGTGGTACCTACGCAGAATCATGAGGTGATTGTCTTCAAGATGATTAAATTGCGCCTTTCGTTTAGAACTAATAACTAGCCGTTCCTGATGAGAATTAACAGGGTAATCCTACTGCGTATTTTGAGGAAATTTTTGGCAAGCATTTTTCTCTTACAGTATGGAAACTATTACTCCGCTGTACGTACCAAATTAGAGGAAGCAGCAAACGATTGCTGATTTTGCTTTCAACGAACCGACAGAACTGCACTGGCTTGCAGTAAAGCATCCGAAACTCAGGTCAGCGACCCATGATTGGCGTGTTACTAGCGCTATGCCACTGCTGCTAAGATCTTTCAAGGGGCGAGTTCTGTGAACGTAACATAGAAAAGATGTGGTTTTATAAAAGATCTCAACGAACACACGTCAAGCCATGCAATAAAACTCACCTGAAATTCAGCAAGTCGGCAGCACGCCATCAATCACTTTAGGATAGGCGTTTTCACTCCACACTATCTTTGTTCGGCCATCTTTAATTTCATTCACATCGAATCGAGAATGCTGAACGTCGAGTTAATTTCACCCATTCCAGTGCATAAAACGCACCATTAACCATCGTTCTAGGTAACCGGTTGAACAAGTAGGACAACAGATTACATTTTCACTTTATTTTTCCTCTAGCCATTTTAGGCCAACCCGTGTACGGGTTCCGTCACTTTCTTCGCCGACTGCACGATTGATAATGGTGCTGAATACGAATCGTAGCAGGCTTTTGTATGCTACTTTTGGGTAGCTGAACGGTATACGTGCATGTACACACGCATACATGCATGGAGGACCAACGGCTGCATTCTTGCGGATATCAATTGCGAGGGTATACCCAGTAAATGAAAAGGCGGCTAGGCGGGTTAAACTAGATGCTGGTGATCGGTAGGCTATTGAAACATTGCTCTAGGCTACCCGCGTTTACTGTAAAAGGAGTGTGGGTAGACAGGGTGTAGAATATTTGTTTTGCGTTCGTGTAGGTAGGTAAGTGAAAAGCGGTAAATATATTAACGGTTGATGGTCTTCCCATCGATCCGTTAATTTCATTTCAATACACAATTCAATTTTTCCGTTCCTTTCGTCAATGCTCTCTAGTATTGACAACTATACTGACCGTTTAAGGGCCGGTAAAAAGATTTTGATGGAATTTGCCATTTGAAATATTTTGGCATTCTTTTGAAGAGGCCATTGAACGAAATTTGTCTTGCCGTAGGTTGTCTTTCGTCACAAATATAGACACGACAGATAGTTTCAGATAGATTCCTTGAGTACTATGAATCTTATAATATTCAAAAATATTTCACACCTTCCAGTCCCTTGCTAATTAAATGTCGTTACAACATAAACAAGTTTCTATAGGCTCCGTTGCAGATTCTCTTGTAGTTAGAAATGGCAACACTCTCTTGTACCCGGAAACGACCACCTTTGCAGGACCGCAATACCTAGCTTCTTGATAGTACTGCTATCTTGGGAATAGCTGGCGAGGTTCTTAAGTCGTCCACCTCGGAACGAACACTGTTTCAAGCCGCTCCCAACGTCACTTCGTAGAGTTTTTGGAACTGCCAGAAGGTAATAATATGACTAAAGTAGCTTTCTGTAGACACCGATATAATAATATAAATTATTTCGAAATCAGTTTAGCTATCCTGAAGACATTTTGACTTGGTTTCCCACCTCCTAAGACTTCCAAATTCATCCAAGGTGGTCAATTATATTGAGTATAAGTGATCTAGAGCAACACATTCGAAATATTGAGTCATTTATTATGGTGGTACTGGTTTCGTGGGCGATTTGTACGTGACCGTACTCATCGACTCATAACTCCGGAATCGGAAGTCCCAAAAAATAAAAATTCGCTTGACAGTCTCTTACCGAGGTATCACTCTTATTGGTCCACGTAGATTCCTTAGGTGATCAATCTGAATACAGTCGACCATAAGCTTCGCCAAAAAATTTTTGAAATAAACATTCACCTTCGCTGATGGCCGAATCTGGCAATACCTAAAATCAATCGTCATTGTAGGGATTCTAAGCTTGTGAATCCTTATTTCTAACCATTCCACGAAACCAGAAACTTCAGCTTGAACAAGTGTTTCAGCTCGATCGGAATCGATTGACAATCTCATTCCAGTCATGACCATCATTTCATTTCGCACACTTCGCCACTCAGAGCCAATGTTGTGAGGGATTTGAACATCCCAATCGATTCGTAACTCTTCAACTTTTGGTAAGATTAGCTTTGCAGTTGGTATAAGTGGACCGAAATAGCCCAGCGGATCGAATTTCTTATCCAGCTGACTCACAAGTTTCCGTGGGTCACTTGGTTTAAGTCGTCGTAGTCCGGACCGTAGACCGTTACTGTAAACTACTACTCAATTACATTCCACGTCATGCCCGAAGTAGGTTTTCTTTGAGTTGTCGTCGGTAACTACAGACAGTTGCAAGTGGCTCGCGCACCACTTGTAAGTGCCAAAACATTACTTCGCTGGTAGAATCCGTCAGTTTATCGTTGTTCCACCTAGAGAATTTGCCCCCGTTAGGTTGTCGTCCACGACAGTTTCCACGTCAACGACCCTGGCAGTTTTCTAGAACGCTTCATTGTGATCAACAGACACTTGCTTGAGTGCCATCGTTGCTTGGAATGGCGATGGCCTCAGAGCGTACGTAGCCGTTTGCAGCTCTTGAGCTATCAGAAGTAGTATTGTCTTTCGGATGTATGCGATCTGGTGAAACATCTTCGAATTGTCCAATATAAAATCCGAGGATTCGGAAACGGGGTAGAATTGCCAAAAGATCGTTGGGCCAGTTTGAAACGACAGCTAGTAGGAAGTAGCTGATCCATCAAATACCACTCTTGGGACACGAACTGATTCGATACGCTTGCCCTAGGTAGTTGGAAAAAGCGCCGTTTCTAAAATCCTCGCACTTCCTGGCCCTAACGTTCGAGCTGTTGTTGGGTATTGAATTTTCTGATGCGGATTATTGCCGTGAAATAATATTTGAGTCCCTTTTTCATATCTAAGAGCGAAACAACAACGACAACACCTCCTCTGCCTTCGACGCCACCTTGGCCACCAACTCCGTCGCTGGACTGTGTGGCTGATCCACGGCTAACGACACTGCTCGATCCCATCCCATCGAAATAAACACAGACGATGGCGGTACGACAACGCTGACTGGGACGTACTCGACACTTCTGTATAAAACCTGCTTGATTTGTACCGCACTTACTCGCCAACCGAACCGTTGGACATAATATAAGCAACGTGGTGGAAGAGAGGATCCTCCGCATCAACTTACAGCACCACCACACCGAGCCGCACACTGGTGGAATCCGGAAGTCGCCAACAAAACCCGTCGGAAAGCTGCAGAAAACACCGCCTAACCTCTTCGGGAGCAAGAAGCGGACGACATTTAAACGCTCAGGAATGCCGCCAGGAAAGTAATCCGGCATCCATCCGGACTCCCTGACCGCCGAGCTGTGAGCTCTCAAGCCAATTGCGAACAGGACAGGATGCCACTTGCAATCCTCATCCTCCGATGAAGCCCTGCCTGCTGCCTTCATCCAGCGTAAAAGCAGACTACAAATCCCTCCGATCATTCAACGGCGGGTCCTTCGTAGAGGAATGGAATCTGACACACGTTGTCCCCACCCCTAAAAATGCCGGGGGACGCACACCACTGGCGACTTCTAGCCAATCAGTTTGCCATTCTGTACCGCCGGTTAACCATCCTGGAGAGGATGGTTAACCGGCGATTGACCACGTGGCTGAATGACCACAAACACCTCGATCTGCGTCAATATCCCGCGTACCCGAATATCACTCCAGGCGACCGTCAACGCCAACGGTTGATGGACACTCACTCCTGGATTCAACATCTCTGCTGAAAAGTGCACCATCACACACTACTGCGGCTCTCACCACCTAGCGCACCTCAGGGCAATCCACCTCAACAACACCATCGTTCCCTATCGGAAGGAACTAGTCTTCTTGTGGAATTACCCTCGACTGAGAGCTTACGTTAACTTTCGTCGACTAAAAAAGGACTGCGAAAGCAGACAGCGGCTGGTCCGCAAAATCTGCTCCCATCACCCCAAAAATAACCGCAGAATTGCACTGTCAATGTCGAATTAACATGCCGAAACCTCGAAAGGCCACTATTCTCGGGCCAGTATACCACGGAGCGGTGCGGTGAGCCTCCGGGCTACTACCAAGCAGTCTCCTGGAACCCTGACGCACAAACAGTCATCTTTACCAACTTCCTATCCGTCTTGAGAGACCTTGCATTCGGCACTTCCTCACACCCCTTCGAAGTCCACCGAGACCCACTGGTCACTCCATGCTGGGTTTCCGGCCACAGCAGCATCAGAGGCAACTCCGAATTGTACAACAACCGACTCTCCATCGAGCACCTGCTCTGTAACTGTCGGGACCTCGAGTACCTTCGGTGGCAATAGAACCTGACGGGATCCCTACGGGACGTGTTGGCCAACGATCCGGTCCAGCAGGAGGTATTTCTTCTGTTCATGAAGGACACCGGCCTATACCACCGTACATAACCAAAGCATCAAGCCAGCATTGAGTGCGAAGCTTTGCAAAAGCTTCACGGTATTCACGGGGGTGCTTAAAGCGCGCACACTGTCATTTTTGACAACTAGCCGAGCCAGGACCCAGAATACGAACTAGAACCAGCCAGAATTCCGGTTCATTTCCGGCTGAACTTTACTGGGGAAGCCAGCCAAAAATGCTGGGAAATGATCGAAAAAATGACAGTTCAGCAAGCTGGTTTATATGGTGTTAGAATTTGAACCAAGTTCCTTGCACTGGGTGGAATCAAAAATTTTCTGAGGGCCGATTTTTTCACCCTCGTTTAGTGCTTAAGCCAGGTTTAAACTTACTGGTAAACTCTGAATGTCTCTGAACTGTCAGAAAAGTAAAGTTATACATGTCCATGCAATGTTCTATGTTGGCTTCACTCATTTTGTAAAGAAACGTCAAAACATTCACCCTCTTGCTTCTATCTAAGACAAGACGTGACAATAGGGGGGGGCGTTTTTGTTCCAATTTTACGTCAGAATGTTCTAGCTCCTGATTGGTTGATTCTGACTTTTTGTACCGTACGCAATATTACTGCAGGGATATCGAAATTATGTTTGGCAGTGTTGCTATATTTATAGCTAAAGATTGTCATTACTTTTGACTAATAAAATTATTACCGTTAAAAAAGTAAAAATGACTAAATTGAACTGAAACTGAAATTGCGGCAAAGCGAAACATATGATTATCATGCATTTACCGTATACGTGGTTAATTAACTGTAACAAAAATACGACAGAAGCCACACTAGAATCTAAAATTATTCAGAAAATGGCTTCATCAAACCTTACTAAACACCCATGACATGGAAAATCGGTTCCCTTCATCAATATAGTGGATTCAAGATATAAAATATTGTCGGCATAGAATAAATTAACAAGATTCCATTTTCATTAATACAAATAGCAACACTGTTCAGAAGATTTCGGCATTTCCCATATATTTGTAATACTTCTTTTCTAGGACCGATGCGAAACGAAAAGGATTCGTGAAACCATTATGGTCCAACAAATTAAATTATGTTGTCAACGATTCACCATAGTTTCTCTCGAAGGGCTTGGCTTTTTAAAAATTATTACTCGCGTAGAAGTTGACATTAAAAGTTTGTGTTTCAAATTCTTCTTGTCCGTAACTAACACTAGCTTGGAACTAGTGACGGGGAGATTCCGAAACAATAAAAAAACTTTTCAAATTTGGTCTGATCCAAAAAAACTTCCCGCCTGCAATTTTTTTATGCATCCGCCATTGCAGCAACGCTGCTTTCCCGCGTTTCGGGACGAGAAGCATCATCTAACACAACTACCAACAAAACCGAACATTCCAGAAATTTGCTGAATTCATCGTCCATTCCACACACGGAATGATTAAACCAACACATGCGTACCCAATCGCAGCTGATGTTTACCACCCATCGAACTGCAACGTTCTCAACAGGTAGTAGGTTCAAAAACGCCGGCTGTCAATTCGTGTGTTGAAGTATTAGTGCACACAACGGCGACTACCTACCGGCTAAAGAACGAATATACGAACACATTCGGTGGACATAAATAACCTACTCGGATCCGTAGTCAGCATCATTCGGGTTTTAACAGTGAAACAACAGTGCACAGCTAATAGCTAGACCGTGTGGTCGATTCGCAAAGCAACACAGAAGCAAAATGTGTTTACATAATCTATCATAAGAAGTGCATCTAAAAATGTTGTTGATTGTAATTGACAAAAGTGGTTTAATTTTTACCGAGGGTGACTTAAAATTCTCCAGTAAGGAAGTACCCGAACTATTGTTCGATGCAGAAGCAATTTTACGTCATTTTACGTCCGAGAGGCGTTTGAAAATTGCGGTGTGATTCTAGCATCCAATAGCTAGAATGATTTTGGCCACGTTCTTTGGCGAGAAGAAAAAAAAACAAACCATTCGATCTAAATGGTCGACGTCACCATTACTAAAAAATGAATGAAAAAAAAGGTACAGTACAGCACAATGCAGATTGGAAATCTAAATACTCATCACAGCTTGTTTTCTATTTTTCAGAACACATTCAACGGTGTGAATATGTTTAGGCAATGTGAACAGCGCATGCAGCAGACGGTCTGAGCTCGTTTATCACGGTTCAACGGTGGAAGGCACAAATCTCCGATCAACAACATACCGTTCGAGCCAGTCCCTACTGATTCCTGATGGGCAATTTGAACATCGGATGTAGCAGATGACCTGAGCTTGTTGGATGTATTCAGAAACCAGGTACCGTCGTGTTAGTAACTTTCGAACAGTGATCGGTTCTACAGGAATGTGCAGTTAACATTGGTGATTATTAGTGGAGATGTAGCTATGATGACAGGATTCATTCATTGATGAAGCTAGGTTAACACCCGAATTTATTTCGAGGCCAGGTAGTTTTTCTTTACATACGTTTTTATTGTGTTTATTCTAGTTCAGTGAGTTACGAAATGAGGTGAGAGCGAGCTCAGGTGATTAGTTCTATTCCAATTAGTTTGTGTCACTCGATATGTCATATCAATATTTCCTATTTTTAAAATTTCATTTTTTTTAAATTTGTGGGTTAGTTTAGACAAATCTTTTGATACGATACGGAATATTATTTTTGAGACTAGCTGGATAATTTATTTAAAAGTCGTCATCATATGACCAAAGGTCGCATGAGTGAACGAGATAAGATTTGACCACTAGAATTTCGGATGTTTTAGAAATTCGTTTTTTGATTTGGTTTGTTAAAGACCATCTTCTTGCTGACAATCAAGCAATTCGAATAACAAAGACTTACATATTGCAAATTGATTTGATTAGTTGAGATAGATCGCATGAATGAGGATATTTTTGCGAATTTGCAACACCGATTCAACCACAGTAGTTTCTCTATATATTTCTATTTACAATTCGTATACGAAAAGACAATGCATTTGTTAGTATCTTCAAAACTAGGTCATTGAAATTTCGGATATGTTTTAGAAATTCGTTTTTTGTCGGAGAAAACCAGTTACTGAAATTTCGAAGAAATTCTATAGTTTATCCTAGTTTGAGTCGAACTGTGTTTGCACCGTGATATTATCACTACTCTGGTAGCTTTTAGCTACCTTTGACTTTTCGAAGGTAAGGATTGCTCGCTCTGTATAAGGTAAGACTAAGAATGTGGTTTTATTAATTCCCAAGGCTTATTTTATATGCGCTGGCATGTTGCGCGACATGTTTGTATTTTTGGTTATTCTGAGTAAAGCCAATTGGAGAGAGACAGAAAGGCTACCTAGAATTGGTCGCTACTCGGGCAGAGGGTGTGTGCCCATAGATAGCACTGGACGTAGGGAAAAACGCTTGTAAAGCGAAAGGTTCTATCAATAAACAATTGAATATATTTTGCTTTAGCTGGGTGTTTCTCGGCGTTCACGACACATGCGAACCATATGGACGGTTTCGCTAAGGCGTGTACCGAGCCGAGGTAGTTAATTTGAATGAGCTAGAGATAGGTGATTAGATGTATTACACTACGGAATATTATTTTTGATATTAGCTGGATAATTTCTTGAAAAGTCGTCATCATATGACCAAAGGTCGCATGAGTGCGAACGTTAAAGTCAAACCGACCACCGTAAGTTCTTTTTAAGTTCTATTTCTATTATTTTTGCAAATTCTGTAACATACCAATCGCTATAATTTCTCAATATTTTCTATTTCCTATTCGTATGCGAACTGTCAGTGAAGCACGATACCAGCTTACTGTGATTTCTTTCAAATTCTATTTCAATTTTTTTGTAGATTAGTTCAGGCAAATGTTTTGATGCGTGATATTATCACTACGGAATATTATTTTTGCTCTTGGAGATTGAACCACAGCAATTTCACAATATTACAATATGCATAACAAATTTGCTAAATTTTGTAGGAAGTCTCTTGAAGTCGTCATCATATGACCAAAGGTCGCATGAGTGAATAAGATAAGATTTAACCACTAGAATTTCGGATATGTTTTAGAAATTCGTTTTTTGATTTGGTTTGTTAAAGACCATCTTCTTGCTGACAATCAAGCAATTCGAATAACAAAGCAAATTGATTTGATTAGTTGAGATAGATCGCATGAATGAGGATATTTTTGCGAATTTGCAACACCGATTCAACCACAGTAGTTTCTCTATATATTTCTATTTACAATTCGTATACGAAAAGACAATGCATTTGTTAGTATCTTCAAAACTAGGTCGTTTTAGAATATTTGTCCAAAAACAGATAACCAATCATTGAAATTTCGGATATGTTTTAGAAATTCGTTTTTTGTCGGAGAAAACCAGTTACTGAAATTTCGAAGAAATTCTATAGTTTATCCTAGTTTGAGTCGAACTGTGTTTGAACCGTGATATTATCACTACGGAATATTATTTTTGATATTAGCTGGATAATTTCTTGAAAAGTCGTCATCATATGACCAAAGGTCGCATGAGTGCGAACGTTAAAGTTAAACCGACCACCGTAAGTTCTTTTTAAGTTCTATTTCTATTATTTTTGCAAATTCTGTAACATACCAATCGCTATAATTTCTCAATATTTTCTATTTCCTATTCGTATGCGAACTGTCAGTGAAGCACGATACCGGCTTACTGTGATTTCTTTCAAATTCTATTTCAATTTTTTTGTAGATTAGTTCAGGCAAATGTTTTGATACGTGATATTATCACTACGGAATATTATTTTTGCTCTTGGAGATTGAACCACTGCAATTTCACAATATTACAATATGCATTACAAATTTGCGAAATTTTGTAAGAAGTCTCTTGAAGTCGTCATCGACCAAAAGTAGCATGAATTAATGAGATAAGATTTAATCACTAGAATTTCGGATATGTTTTAGAAATTCGTTTTTTGCCTAACGAAACCAACCACTGAATATCTATTGTTCATCTTAGTTTCCATAGTTTATCCTATTTTACAATTCGTATACCAAAAACAATGATTTTGTCGGTCTCTTCAAAACTAGGTCGTTTTAGAATATTTGAGCGAAAGCAGGTAACCAATCACTGAAATTTCGGATATGTTTTAGAAATTCGTTTTTTGTCTGAGAATACCAGCTACTGAAATTTCGAAGAAATTCTATAGTTTATCCTAGTTTGAGTCGAACTGTGTTCGAACCGTGATATTATCACTACGGAATATTATTTTTGAGATTAGCTAGATAATAACCGAACAACTACTGGTTTTTGGATGACTTAATGCACGTGTTTGTTTCTCTACGAAGACAGATATATTTCCTTATTCCTACGGGCTATGTATACAAATTCTTATTATCGAAGTACACAATTCATAGTGGAAACTTTCCACTGTTGAAATTTTCCACAGCGTCGCTTGGTGCTAGACCGCCTGGGTGCATTATTCGGGCCGGCGGATTATCTATTCCCTTCCTCTTCTGGCAACTACTTGACTACAATCTCGTTTGCGCGGCAACACGAACCAATCACTGAAATTTCGGATATGTTTTAGAAATTCGTTTTTTGTCTGAGAAAACCAGCTGTCGCTGCGATTTAGAACCGACTTGGTCTAGCTTGGCAACGTCGTGTTACCGAGCTTCGCACTTGCTTCCTTAACGGATTTGATAAAAGAGTTTTTTTTGTTTTTAAAATTTCTTTTACCCGAAGGGCAATCTAGTAGGTCATAAACCGGAAGTACGAACTTATGATGACTACGGTTTTCCTAGTCTACCTTGGTAAGGAGAAAAATAAATATTTAGATTCAAAAGGATACTTCTCTATCATGTTAACTTCTAGTCCTGATGACGCTGATACTTCTAGGGAATTGTTCGAACGAACCAACACAACTTATTCCATGCGGTGCTAAAAGAAAACGACTACTGCTGCTTGTTAAACATACAACGACGGATTTATTTTCAAATTCTTAAAGCTATATATACAAATTCCTAATCTAATTATTCACCTTCCTACTTAGTCCTAGCGTTCCACCCTTCTCGCTCACTCCTACCAGAGTATGTTATTCCCACGCTCCTTGCCAGTCATTGGATAATTTCAAATTTCTAATTCTCTTGGAGCCGGTAAACAATCAGTTCCCTAGCCGTCTATACATAGCGGAGCTTATTGGTAAAAAAAACTCACTTCTGTCTAGACCGGGCTTATCTGTGATCGTCGCTAGATCATCTTTGTTCTCCTTATTCATCCTTCGAATCCGCACCTGCAGGTATGTACAATTGCTTTATCGTTGTAACCTTTTTAAGCTGGTTCTTGGTATTTGCAGTCGTCCCTTTTGACGATTATTTATGATGATTATTGCGTTCGTCTTTTTTGACGATTATCTATGCACGAGTGCGATCGTGAAAGTCAAACCGACCACTGTAAGTTCTTTTTAAGTTCTATTTCTATTATTTTTGCAAATTCTGCAACATACCCATCGCTATAATTTCTCAATATTTTCTATTTCCTATTCGTATGCGAACTGTCAGTGTAGCACGATACCAGCTTACTGTGATTTCTTTCAAATTCTATTTCAATTTTTTTTGTAGATTAGTTCAGGCAAATGTTTTGATACGTGATATTATCACTACGGAATATTATTTTTGCTCTTGGAGATTGAACCACTGCAATTTCACAATATTACAATATGCATTACAAATTTGCGAAATTTTGTAGGAAGTCTCATGAAGTCGTCATCATATGACCAAAGGTCGCATGAGTGAATGAGATAAGATTTAACCACTATAATTTCGGATATGTTTTAGAAATTCGTTTTTTGATTTGGTTCGTTAAAGACCATCTTATCGCTGACAATCAAGCAATTGGAAAAAGCAAAGACATACGACTTACATATTGCAAATTGAGTTGTTTAGTTGAGATAGATCGCATGAATAGCAATACCTCCACTGTAAATTCTTTTTAAGTTCTATTTCTATTATTTTTACGAAGAGACAACGCGATTCAACCACTGAAATTTCTCTATATATTTCTATTTACAATTCGTATACGAAAAGGCAATGAGTTTGCCAATCTCTTCAAAACTAGGTCGTTTTAGAATATTTGATCGATGGCAGATAACCAATCACTGAAATTTCGGATATGTTTTAGAAATTCGTTTTTTGCCCAATGAAACTAACCGCTTAAATTTCGAATAAATTCTATAGTTTATCCTAGTTTGAGTAGCACTGTGCTCGAACCGTGATATTATCACTACGGAATATTATTTTTAGGTAGAAAATGCAACATTTCTTTAAAAGTCGTCATCATATGACCAAAGGTCGCATGAGTGCGAGCCAATTAACCCATTCACTGAGGGTTGTTTTTAAGTTCTATTTCTATTATTTTTGCAAGCGCAAAAACATGCCAATCACTATAATTTCTCAATATTTTCTATTTCCTATTCGTATGCGAGCTATCAATGGAGCACGTATCCAGCCTACTGATGTTTCATTCAAATTCTATTTCAATTTTTTTGCGATCGAATTCTAGCTTTTTCTGGTACGTTTTAGATCAAATCACTGCAGCTTCACAATATTACAATATGCATTACAAATTTACGGAACTGAGATCTCCTGGAGTCGTCATCATATGACCAAAGGTCGCATGAGTGCGTCCCGTAAGAAGATTCAACCACTGAAATTTCGGATATGTTTTAGAAATTCGTTTTTTGGGGTCAAGTCAACCAATCGCTGAAATTTCGAAGAAATTCTATAGTTTATCCTAGTTTAAGTCGAACAGTGTTCGAACCGTGATATTATCACTACGGAATATTTTTGAGTAAACATTTTGCATTCACATCCACGACTATCTGGTTTGAAGGACCATTTTTTGTTGATTAACTGGATGCAGTGAATGTCGCTTGTTTCAGTGTATAATAAAAAATATTTTTATTTAACCTTTTTGTTTTTACAAAAGTATAATTTGTTAGTTGGTAAGGGGTAACATACGAACGTTGTAAGATGGAAGAACTATAGGCCCTATACTCACAGTCGCGTCGCTTAGTAACTAAAAGGATATTTCCTTCTATTGACTGGGTGACATGACTGTGAGCGTTCATTAATAAGAAAGTTTCGTAAATTTAAATTTTGATTTGACTTTACAAATGCGTTTATGGCTACAAGAAAAAAAGAGCTAAACTGTGCGGTTCTATCGTTTATGCTAGTTCGAATCGAATTTTAATAGTATTATTATATCTTAGCAAGAGAAAGTTAGATGAACATATATTTAGCAGTAAAACGATGTTTGTTTAAGTATAAGAATTCCAAGTTATGAAAAAATATATAAATAAACAATATTAACTGAAAAACCTTGTAGTTTCTGCCCTTTATCACAAAGTCCATTTATTCTTTGTTTCACACATCTCTGGCAAAGGGCACATGAACTCAATAAGGTAAGTAAAAAAACTGACTATCACACCACTCTTTCTTACCTTCAATTGTATGTCTCGGAAGAGAAGAGGCCGTATGCCAGGAACAGCGTCATTTGTCGCACTCTCGTTTACAAATACGCGGGTTTACCATGTAAAAAACCGCGTTAATTCCGAAAAATGTGCAAAAAACCCGCGTTACATTCAATGCAAAAGCCTTAGGCGATTTTGGGAAAAAGGGTGATTTCCGAGTTTTATCAAAAATGTTCTTTTGTCCATTTGAAGGCAAAAGACTTAGACGATTTTTGAACAAATTTTGTTTTTGTGCGCATTATGAAAGTAGCAAGGTTTCTGTTTTGATTCTGATTCCTTTGAAGATTTTTGTAAAAGTGGAAACGTCCGATCTTGAGGTTTCCATTTGGTCCGCACTTCAACAATATGGTTGTTTTCGGAATAGTATTACCGAGGAGTATGTGTATTTTTTTTTGGAATGGGATTGACGAGTAGACGCCAGATATTGAGACTATTCTGAACAAGATGGCAACTTCCGGTCTAACGGAACCCAATCAGGCATAATCATGTTCAGGGCGGGCCTAATAAGCGCATGATGGAGATAAATGTTTGAGGTTATTTGGAAATACAAAATGGCGATGATCGGCTTAGCGTTATTCAGTATAACTCAGACAAACAGAATTCAACTGAACCGGAATTTTCCATCATGATGGTTTTTAAAATGGCCTCCAACATTGATGTCTATGATGCGCTTATTAGGCCCGCTCTGAAAATATGCATACTGATTGGGTTATAGGGAATTCCGTTAGACCGGAAGTCGCTATCTTGGTTTTCAAAATGGCCTTAGACATGGACATTTGGCGTCTGCTCTGTAATCCTGTTTCAAAAGCAACCAAATTTATTGAAGTGTGGGTCAGAAAGAATCTTCAAGATCGCCTTCTTCACTTTTCCAAAAATCTTCTAAATTCTATGCATTCAAAAGGCAGAAACCGTGTTAATTGCGAAAACCGTGTAAAAAATTAGTCCAGGTGTTAGCGTTTAGACTTCGTCTCTTCAGAGCCACGGCCCTTGACTAATGCACCGGACTGGCGCTAAGTCCTAAATTGGAAACGCTACTTGTAAACACACTAAACGACTTCTAACTTACGATGTCCCGTGAGTGAAGAGGTTCTATTTGCTGATGAGAGCTACTGAAATCGATCCTAAGCAGGCAAATGCTATATTGGTTTCGATTTCAGTAGGTCTCTTCACGCACGGGACATCGTAAGTTAGAAGACATTTAGTGTGTTTACAAGTAGCGTTTCCAATTTTGGACTTAGCGTCAGCCCGGTGCATTAGTCAAGTGCCGTGGTTCTAAAGAGACGTAGTCAAACACCTGGACTAATAATACTTGGGTTTTGTGCCCTTCTTGCATAAAGACGGTTTAAAATCAATTTCTTCCTCATGGAGTAATAGAGCATGTGTAAAAAAAGCCGTGTAAACAAAACCTTAGTGTTTACTGATAAATCGAGCCAAATATGCAATCAATAACGTTAACACCACAGACTAACACCACTATGAGGGAACTCCCACAAAAAACATCAATCCGGCAATTTTCCCAGACCACTAGCTCCACCTCTTATTCACAGTCCCAAACACTCATTTGCTAATGGGTTACCCCTTAGGTTTGGGAACAATTTTTCACTAGTGGTCTATCCCCCATATGCTTGGTCATATGTCAGTGGCGCCATAATTTCAAATGTGGCCATAGTCCCAACTACAAATATATTTAAAATGACCGTTAAAGCGGCCGAAGCATTGTTTTGGAGTGTTATGTCTGTTTGTCTGTGTTAACACTTTCAACTTACAACAGAACCCTCCTCGCGAGCAGTTTTAAGATGTTAGTCAATGCTACTGGTTCGATTCGAAACTCGTAAACAAAGTTGAGTATAAAGTGCTAAAATGGTGCCCAGGTGGCGTTACTGTTGGTATTCAATGGGCAGTGTGAGCGTATAAGTAATATGCTTATTAATATCTCAGAAACCGTGTTAGAAAAATATAGGTGCCTAGTACAATTTTTCAGAAGGGCTCTTATTGAATTCAACCGGTTTTCTGCAAAGGCAGGGCTACTAAATGCCCTTATTTAAAAGAGTGTGTCCTTAATTTCGAACGAAATTGGGGGGCGTTCTTTATTTTACTTAGGTTATTTCAACTTCGTTTAAGGTGAAATCGAGTTGTTAAACCCTCTCTGTTGACTGTTTATTTCCTGCTCGTTTTTTGAAAAGGGCCAATACCCATGCTGTCAAAATTCCCTTTGAGAGAAAATTCTGCAAAAACCGTAACTCGCCGAGAATGGATATTAACATCTTATGAAAGAGAAAAGTTTTCTCTTTCGTTTGTTGCTGTGATTTATAATCGACGATTAATGGTTTGTCCAGAATTTCCTCCCAAAGTGAATTTTGACAGCATGCTTATTGGCCCTTTTCAAAAAACACGCGAGATTAGTCTTCAGTTCACCCTGCTTTATCGACCGTTTTTCATTATCTCGCTATTTTTTTTTGAAAACGGCTAGTTACGGCAGGTAGCCTGTGATTTCAATAGCCTACTGCGCATCTCATCTGTTTAAATCCCCCTAGTCAACTCCTCGTTTATTGGGACATAACAGTCTTACACGGAAAAATAGAACAAAGCTAAAAATAGGTTCTTTCAACTTAAATTTAGGTAGTTTTTAGTATTGTCTCTCTCGCGCACATATTAGTGTTGTCAAAAACAAAACGAAATATTCGACTTCACCAATAAGTCGTTTGAGCTTCACTCTAAATTAGGTAAATTCAACTTAAAGTGTACACTACCCAAGATTGAGTGTAAACAACCTAGCAAATGAGTAATGGTTTTACCGTGGTTACATGAACACTACCTTCAACTTGGTTTACCTAAATTTACATTATTTAAGGAGACTCCAAAATTGAAATTAAAATAAAATCAATTTTAGGTAGTCTTTCGTTTGCTTAAAATTTGGAATAGTATATCAATTGAGAAAATACTTCCATCGATTTTGATAAGAGATGACGCCGCTGTGGTGGATACTAATTTGTGGTAAAATGTATGGTAGTGACGGGAATTTTTTTTACAGAATCTGTTTTCATTTTTTATTAACCCTAATATGTAGTCACATTTTCTTTTTTACCGACATTAAATCAGCTAGAGATTACTTGGTAGAGAAAGTTACGCAAATTTAGAGCCATAGTACTCAATTGGAAGCAAGGATGTGAAATATACAGGTCGGAAAACTAGAAGTGTCATTAGAAACATGCTTAATATCCTACAGGCTAGTCTTTTGTCTTCTGCTGGTGGGGATCGAGATTAGGCAGCATAACTATGACTCATTCGTGTCCACCAACATGCCTCCTGGTAAAGACAGACTTGTTCTTCTTTATCGTGAGAACCGATATTATCACTTTCCCTACTCAGTAATTTATTTTGTTTAGTACTTTGGTTCGTAGAAATTGGTTAATTGAGAGCAAAAGCAAGCCACCAACATAAAATCAGGGCCATCGTAAGACCCCTCGGGGCCCCTGGGCGCTATTGAATTATATGGGCCCCCTATCATTAAACAGGTGCGAGTAGATGTATAGTGGAATGGTTCTCTATGCCACCTTAAGACTTTCAAATTTGAGCAAAGTAGGCCAATAATTACGTATAAAATTCTTAGTTCGAGTGGCCGCCACCAGGCACTTTAATGAGTTGATCCAAAAACTGCTTGGTAAGTGGGTCTGTCATGCGTGGGATACTAGCATTGAAAAATAAAGCATCATACCACATTGAGTGACAATTGAGTATATAACAGGACATGTAGGCTAGAAATAGAAGATTATGTGTGGCGTTTCGCTTAAAACCCCATTCGCGCAATGTGCAGTAACCTAACAGAATTAACATGCGGTAGTCTGGTACTCATTGTTGTATGAGGAATGATGAAGTTGGGCGAGTTTATTGCTCACCATTTGAACAATGTCTAGACCAGAAGTGATTCTTCGTATTTCGTCATGTGGCTCGGAGGAATTCGTTTTTGTAGACTTATCCGTTGATCGTCTCAAATGGGATTAAGAACCTAATAACTTTGCCACATCCACAGAGCGCTTGCCAGACACAGATTTTTTGGCCATCGTGATCTGTTTACTTGAGAATCGTACCTTCTCCAGCGTGAAGTGAAATACAATATTTTCGATAACCGTCTGTGTCCTGTGTGATTTGTATGTGGCGTATGATTCTACTGAGAATCGAGTCATCGTAAGACCAGCTGATGTCGCTTGAAGATTTGCAAATCGGCCATGGGCCCTTCTCATCACTCTCCGGAATCAAAATTCTCTTCTCAACGAAATGAATCAACTCACAACAATCAAAAGTATGGGTAGAAATAGGTTTGTTCCAGTACCACGAGAAACTAGAAGTACTCCGAAGCAATTTTTTTCTGGTAACGAACTGTAGTAAAAAGGAGCAAATTTTTTTCCTCCAAAAACAGAATGATACGCAAAAGGAATCATGTGCAAACTTTTACTAGAAGACACTACACGGTACTCTTAAATGTTGATGTCTTTGAGATGTCGTAAACAAGCTCATTTTAGAGCTAGGAATTACGAAATATAGCGCACTCTACTAGAGCACTCTAGTTAGAGTGTGGCAATGAGGAAGAAGAAGACACATGTCGTATCCAAACGAGCATGAAATTTGACGTTTTTTCTATTGTGTGTATGTCAACTTTCATGCTCGTTTGGATACGTCATGTGTCTTCTTCTTCCTCATGGCCACAGTCTACCGGATAGCTTAAGCAGAAACGACATAAACATCATCGCCGCTGCTGTGTTTTATTTTTGCCAGTCAAAAGAGCCATAAACATCTACATTGATCAGTTGTCGTCCGCCTTCCTGGGGCCCTATTCTCACAGTCACGTCACTTGGTGACTAGAAGGGAAATTCCTTTTAGTCACTAGGTGACGTGACTGTGAGAATAGGTCCCCACGAAAGATCCCATAAGCTTTGCACCGCTTCCCCTCTCAATACCATCATGTTCGTTTGGCTGCACTTTTTGATATTTCGCTAGTCTATGTATAAAGTATCTTTAATCAAAATAAAGACGCACAACTTCTCACATTTCTCGTTTTGGCACACGGAGATCAGCGGCCTTATTCCCACAGTTACGTCACCTAGTGACTAGAAGGAATCTCCCTTCTAGCAACTAAGTGACGTGACTGTGAGAATAGGGCCCGTGGTGTCAGGAAAGATTCATGGTTGCTAGTTGCACTGTTTTTGCTTCCACAAGTCTGTGTATAAGGTGCCTGTAGTTTTGATCAGTTCTGTCTTGCTCTTACCCCCCTTAACAAGTTTAACTTATTTTGTATGTGTGACACCTGCAAAGCAAGCTTAAAAATACCATTCATATTGGAAGAGTTAGAGCATGTTCAGGAGTGTTTCAGTTTTAGATTCCTAATTTTGACAGTTTTCAGCACCCGATGGACTGGGGAAAAATAAATTTGAAGGCATGGCGAGTCTTGAATTTGAAACTGAATGGAACACCCGCGAAAACTGCTGCTGGGGACAGCAAGTTCTAGTTTTAAAATTTTCAGTTTTATTTTATAGAACTGTCAAAATTATGAATCTAGAAATGAAACACTCCTGAACATGCCCTGAGTGTTTCAGTTCCAGTTCTACTTTGAAACTCCTATACAAAATAAAACACTCCTGAACATGCCCTTAAAGGTGGAAATTCTAATCTTTGATCGACGATGTACCAAAAACGCTGGTTCCTGTATCACGGCAATTTTCTTTTAATTCTGCAAAAAAAGGAAAGACGATGCAGACTCCAATCCTTCTAATACTGATGCCGTCGGTTCATTGGCATCATCCATCGCTATGAATCGTGAAGATAAATAGCTTCGGTTGTATCTGTCAGGAATTTCGCCCGATGTCCCTTATGAAAGTGTTACCAAACTGGCCGTGGGAAAACTCAGAAATTCGGACATCACTGTCGTTAAGTTGGTTCCTCGTTGCAGAGATGCTAGCAGGCTGAAATTTTGTGTCCCACAAAGTTGGCATACCCACGGATCTCAAAGATAAGGCGTCGACATGGCCAATTGAGATTGCTTATCGTGAGTTTGAAAAGTCGGATTCCGCTTTTTTTGTAACCGACTCAGCAACTAGGGTTGCCACTGTTTTTCGGAGAAAATCTAAACTAAATTCAACTAAATATATCTGGTAAAATCTGTCACTTGACAGTGACCTCAAAGTCATTGAAATTTGGCATACATTTTGGTCTTTATAGAACGTGTTTTAATCGAATATGACCCAAATTTCCAAAATTTGTGTGTAACAACTTCTCTAATTTAAAAATCTGACAAATTAAGAGATTTGACTTTCCGCTGGGAGCTTTAAAAAACTCTACTGTTCCAGATAAGATAAATCTGGCATAATGGTAACCTCGCTGTAACATAGAATTCAGAATATCTGCCAAAATTTTAAAAATCTGGCAAAATCTCTTGAACGAATGTCTGTTCATTTAAGAAAAATTTGGAGGATTCCAGATAAATCTGGAACATTGGCAACGTTGTCAGCAACGATGATCTCCACTGCTCTTCGTCTTCCACCCAACTAGTTACATTGCTTGATACACTTCCTGTATTGCCTAGTCCCGAAGTTGTTGCACATTTCGAGCTTTCTATCGTTTACTACCAGAATGTGAGAGGAATAAGAACGAAAACACAAGAATTCCATCTAGCGCTTTCTTCTAGTGATTACGCGGGAAACCTGGCTGCGTGAAGACGACCTCACTCTCCCGAATCAATCTGTATATATTATCTGTGTTTATCTAAGGCCAAATAGTGATCCGAATTTGTATCACGTGCACGCAATAATACTAATAAATTAGTTTATCATAAATCAGTAATCAATTTAAACACAAATGAAATCAAGTCATCGATCACCAAGTAATCAAATTTTCATCGTGATTTTTTTTTGATCTATATAAAAGCTTGAATGAAGAGTCTCATGTAGACAGAATTTGGCTGGACGCTAATTTATTCATGATTTGAACCAAACCGTTTCATAGGTACAGTACAGTTTGCAAAAAATGTGTATTTTTCCACTCACTACCCTACTTTCTACCTACCATGTCACGTCGCCAATATGCCTACCGGTGAAATGTCAACCTACCGGGTCGGTATCGAGTGGCTTATAATTGGTACCAGCAACCCTACCTACCAGCTGAGTACAATCCAGGCAGCTGATTGTCGAAACCGAGCGAGCAGAATAAATAGCCTACTTCGGTTCCAAGTCAGCATCATTCGGTTTCGAACAGTGAACGCCGGTTACCGGGTGTGGCGGAAAGCCCACTCGGTTTTAGTTTGAAACCACGATTTCTGTGGCTGAGGAAAGTGTGAAAAATTATGTTTCCATTCGAATTTGCGAGGAAATGTTGCCCTGTTGCATTTCATTATGGTAGTTAGTTCAAGCATTGTGTTAGTCAGTTGCTGCGAGTAAAGTGCGTAGAATAAACAAACATATCGACCTAAATAGCCGATATTACCGTCACTAAAAGAACACGATGAATGTTTGCTGATTGTAAAAAAGGTAAGTACAATACAATGCAGATGGGAAATTTAAATACTCATCACAGCTTGTTTTCTATTTTTCAGAATACATTTCAACGGTGTAAATGTGCTTGGACAATGGGAACAGCGGATGCAGCAGACGATCTGGACCTGATTACCCCGGCTCATGGCAGGAAGCCTAGTGGATGTATTCAGAAACCAGGTACCGTCGTGCTAGTAACAGCAGTGAGTTCTACAGGAATGTGCGTTTACCATGCGGTGGCTGTTAGTGGAGATAAAGCAGCGATGGCAGGATTCATTCGTGGAGAGCTACGTGCAGAGTCTGCTACTGTGATTTCTTTCAAAGTCTATTTCAAGTTTTTGAGGGTTAGTTCAGGTAAATCTTTTGATACGTGATATTATCACTACGGAATATTATTTTTGAGATTAGCTTGATAATTTCGTAAAAAGTCGTCATCATATGACCAAAGGTCGCATGAGTGCGATCGTGGAAGTAAAACCGACCACTGCAAGTTCTTTTTAAGTTCTATTTTTATTATTTTAGCAAACTCAGAAAACATGCCAATCGTTATAATTTCTCAATATTTTCTAATCCTATTCGTATGCGAACTGTCAGTGAAGCACGAACCAGCTTACTGTGATTTCTTTCAAATTCTATTTCAATTTTTTTGTAGATTAGTTCAAGCAAATGTTTTTATACGTGATATTATCACTACGGAATATTATTTTTGCTCTTGGAGATTGAACCACTGCAATTTCACAATATTACAATATGCATTACAAATTTGCGAAATTTTGTTAGAAGTCTCTTGAAGTCGTCATCGACCGAAGGTAGCATAAGTGAATGAGATAAGATTTAATCACTAGAATTTCGGATATGTTTTAGAAATTCGTTTTTTGCCCAACGAAACCAACCACTGAATATCTATATCTTAGTTTCCATAGTTGATCCTAGTTTACAATTCGTATACCAAAAACAATGATTTTGTCGGTCTCTTCAAAACTAGGTCGTTTTAGAATATTTGAGCGAGGGCAGGTAACCAATCACTGAAATTTCGGATATGTTTTAGAAATTCGTTTTTTGTCTGAGAATAACAGCTACTGAAATTTCGAAGAAATTCTATAGATTGTCCTAGTTTGAGTCGAACTGTGTTCGAACCAAGGAATATTATTTTTGAGATTAGCTAGATAGTAACCGACCACCGTAAGTTCTTTTTAAGTTCTATTTCTATTATTTTTGCAAGCGCAAAAAACATACCATTCACTATAATTTCTCAATATTTTCTATTTCCTTAACTAACTTAACTCGCTGGAGTTCGTATGCAATCCGACGAACTGCTTCGCTTCCTCACTTATTTTAAATTCCTTTGGTTGGGGCCAGTGATTGTTATGAGTTCATACTCTTTAGCGTTCTGCATTCCGATGGTCTGTAATTGTCGGATCAAATGCTGCATTTAAAACTTTAGGAGTTTCTGGGGGTATTTTGATGTATGTTAACATTGAATTTTTGTTCATGCAGTTGAGTGTTGAACATATTTCGAGATATTTTGGCGTGGGGTTTGAGCCATTCATTAAAATCCGAAAGTTTTGGCACTCCGGTGTTTTGCGTTAATACTTCTGCCCATTTCATTTGTAAATTAAATGGCAGCTTCTTCACTAAGTCTTCGCCGAGGTGGTGGTCGTGAAGGTATTCATATTGTTGAATTATCTGAATATTTGTTATTAAGTTGTCCAGGACGTCAGATAATTCGGCAACTACTGTTCTGTTCTCTCGAGAGCTCGCCTAGCAACATTACACTACGGAATATTATTTTTGAGATTAACTATTCTTGAAAAGTCGTCATCATATGACCAAAGGTCGCATGAGTGCCATCGTGAAAATAAAACTGACCACCGTAAGTTCTTTTTAAGTTCTATTTCTATTATTTTTGCAAGCGCAAAAAACATACCATTCACTATAATTTCTCAATATTTTCTATTTCCTTAACTAACTTAACTCGCTGGAGTTCGTATGCAATCCGACGAACTGCTTCGCTTCCTCACTTATTTTAAATTCCTTTGGTTGGGGCCAGTGATTGTTATGAGTTCATACTCTTTAGCGTTCTGCATTCCGATGGTCTGTAATTGTCGGATCAAATGCTGCATTTAAAACTTTAGGAGTTTCTGGGGGTATTTTGATGTATGTTAACATTGAATTTTTGTTCATGCAGTTGAGTGTTGAACATATTTCGAGATATTTTGGCGTGGGGTTTGAGCCATTCATTAAAATCCGAAAGTTTTGGCACTCCGGTGTTTTGCGTTAATACTTCTGCCCATTTCATTTGTAAATTAAATGGCAGCTTCTTCACTAAGTCTTCGCCGAGGTGGTGGTCGTGAAGGTATTCATATTGTTGAATTATCTGAATATTTGTTATTAAGTTGTCCAGGACGTCAGATAATTCGGCAACTACTGTTCTGTTCTCTCGAGAGCTCGCCTAGCAACACTACAACACTACGGAATATTATTTTTGAGATTAACTATTCTTGAAAAGTCGTCATCATATGACCAAAGGTCGCATGAGTGCCATCGTGAAAATAAAACTGACCACCGTAAGTTCTTTTTAAGTTCTATTTCTATTATTTTTGCGAACGCAGAAAATATGCCAATCGTTATAATTTCTCAATATTTTCTATTTCCTATTCGTATGCGAACTGTCAGTGAGGCACGATACCAGCTTACTGTGATTTCTTTCAAATTCTATTTCAATTTTTTTGTAGATTAGTTTAGGCAAATGTTTTGATACGTGATATTATCACTACGGAATATTATTTTTGCTCTTGAAGATTGAATCACTGCAATTTCACATGCATTACAAATTTGCGAAATTTTGTAGAAAGTCTCTTGAAGTCGTCATCATATGACCAAAGGTCGCATGAGTGAATGAGATAAGAATTAACCACTATAATTTCGGATATGTTTTAGAAATTCGTTTTTTGATTTGGCTTGTTAAAGACTATCTTTTTGCTGACAATCAATCAATTGGAAAAGCAAAGACATACGACTTACATATTGCAAACCACAGTAGTTTCTCTATATATTTCTATTTACAATTCGTATACGAAAATACAATGCATTTGTTAGTCTCTTCAAAACTAGGTCGTTTTAGAATATTTGCCCAAAAACAGATAACCAATCATTGAAATTTCGGATATGTTTTAGAAATTCGTTTTTTATCTGAGAATACCAGCTACTGAAATTTCGAAGAAATTCTATAGTTTATCCTAGTTTCAGTCAAACTGTTCTCGAACCGTGATATTATCACTACGGATTTTTGATATTTGCTGGATAATTTCTTGAAAAGTCGTCATCATATGACCAAAGGTCGCATGAGTGCAAACGTGAAAGTCTAACCGACCACAGTAAGTTCTTTTTAAGTTCTATTTCTATTATTTTTGCAAGCGCAAAAACATGCCAATCACTATAATTTCTCAATATTTTCTATTTCCTATTCGTATGCGAACTGTCAGTGAAGCACGAAATCAGCCTACTGTTGTTTCTTTCAAATTCTATTTAAATTTTTTTGTGGATTGCTTCTAGCAAATCTTTTGACACCTGATATTATCACTACGGAATATTATTTTTGCCCTTGAAGGTTGAACCACAGCAATTTCACAATATTACAATATGCATTACAAATTTGTGATTCTTTTTGAAAGTCGTCATCATATGACCAAAGGTCGCATGAGTACGATTTGAATGGTATGACCACTAAAATTTCGGATATGTTTTAGAAATTCGTTTTTTGATTTGGTTCGTTAAAGGTCACCTTTTCGCTGAACTTCAAGCAATTGGAAAAGCAAAGACAACGCGATTCAACCACTGAAAGAAATCTCTATATATTTCTTTTTACAATTCGTATACGAAAAGGCAATGAGTTTGCCAAACTCTTCAAAACTAGGTCGTTTTAGAATATTTCACTGAAATTTCGGATATGTTTTAGAAATTCGTTTTTTTGTCTGAGAAAATCAGCTACTGAAATCGGGCTGACTGATGGTTGTTAACGAATGCAGATTGATTTCTTTATGGTGGGATGGAGTCATTGCCAAGTAATCAACTATTGCAATCTTCACCAGGTGAATATAGCAGCTTCTAATTTATTTATAATTTGCCTAACTTTGTCTAAAAGCAGTGCTTGTAGCGCGTCTCCTTTCAAGCATCTTTGCAATCGATGCAGGTTTTCTAGATCGGTAAATCCATCTTCACAAGTTGTCTCGTCGAATGTGTGTTTAAATCTGGGTCACATTTTACAGGACCCATCAAAAAAATGACACCAGCCTACTGTGATTTCTTTCAAATTCTATTTCAATTTTTTTGAGAGCAGTTCGGGCAAAGTTTCCATAGTTTATACTAGTTTACAATTCGTATACCAAAAACAATGATTTTGTCGGTCTCTTCAAAACTAGGTCGTTTTAGAATATTTGAGCGAAAGCAGGTAACCAATCACTGAAATTTCGGATATGTTTTAGAAATTCGTTTTTTTCCGAACGCTGCAATTTCGAAGAAATTCTATAGTTTAGCCTAGTTTGAGTCGAACTATGTTCGAACCGTGATATTATCACTACGGAATATTATTTTTGACATTAGCTACACAATAATCGACCACCGTAAGTTCTTTTTAAGTTATATTTCTATTATTTTTGCGAACGCTGAAAACAAACCAATCGTTGTAATTTCTCAATATTTTCTATTTCCTATTCGTATGCGAACTCAGTAAAGCGCGATACCAGCCTACTGTAATTTCTTTCAAATTCTATTTCAATTTTTTTTGCGGGTTAGTTCAGGCAAATCTTTTGATACGTGATATTATCACTACGGAATATTATTTTTGAATTGCTTTATTTTCTTTATTTCAAATCTTCGACTGATGAATGTACGACTGATGGTTGTTAACGAATGCAGATGTATTTCTTTATTCCTATTCCTTTATTCGCTTGATTCGGGTTTGGATTGAGCTCAACTACAGCTTACGTTGGAATCAATTGAATATGTTTATATCTGGTCGCTCATCTCTAATCTGCGACTCAAACCGGTATCCTATCAATAATCTACGACTCAAGCTGACACTTTTACTGTTAGTTCTTTTTAAGATCGATTTATATTGTTTTTGCGAAAGTACATATTCCATTACTGAAATTTCTCAATATTTTCTATTTCCTGCCAGTTGAGCAACCAGCCTACTGCGGTTTCTTTCAAATTCTATTTCGTTTTATTTTTTGGGAAACGAAACAATTTCTTTTGACGCGTGATATTATCACTACGGAATATTATTTTTACCATTGAAGATCAAACCACTATAATTTCACAATATTACAATATGCATTACAAATTCACGACATCTCTTGATGTCACGCTCAAACGCATACACGATGAAGTTGGTTCAGTTCTTTGGAATTGGAAAATTTCAATTCTTTACAAAGCATTGTTAGCGAGCTAATGCCCTGAGGAGCATGCTTGGAAATCAATTCGACACCAATCGTCGACGCTGGAACCTTTGAATTCGAAGTACAAAATACGAATAGGCCAGGAACGTCGCCTACGGTTTCTTTTATACTCTGTTTAGTAACAACTACTGCACATGTTGGACACAATCTCTTCTCTGATTGGTAAATATCCCAACAAACAATCTAGCTGGATAATTGTTGGAACAGCTATTGTTCGGGTTATTTCCTCGTACTAAAGACTTGTTCAGCTTTCGTTGTTTGTTGGGATGAGGTTGCATCTTGTGCTTTCAGTGCAGTGCAAAGTTTTTGCTATGCGAGTTTAAACTTTGCATGCGTTTATGGCCTATACTGATTATCTCATGTCTAATCTGTGATTCAAACCGGTATCCTGTCAATAATCTATGCCGACACTTTTACTGTAAGTTCTTTTTAAGTTATATTTCTATTATTTTTGCGAAACTACGCTAGTACGAATTTTCTCGTTTCCTCCGTTCCTCCTAACTTGATTCTTATTCCTTAGCCTTAAAATAATAACATCTTTAACAACTTGCCACCAATCCGAGTAGTTCTTTTCGTGAATGGTACAAACATGTACTTCCTTGTGAATGGCCGTAGACTCTTCTAGTTCCTCTATTGTCTTCTTCACTGGTTTTCTGCTGGATACTCATCTCTTGCAAGTAACTCTGCTCTAATTTGTAATACAAATTGTGATCACTTCCACTCATCCACGGTAGTACAGTCTGCGATCCTAGTCACTGAAATTTCGGATATATTTTAGAAATTCGTTTTTTAGCCAAGTCAACCAATCGCTGAAATTTGGCAGAAATTCTGTAGATTATCCAAGTTTGAACCGTGATATTACCACTACGGAATTTTATTTTTATCATCTATCGCATGAGTGCAAAAAAATAATATACCCATTGTAAATTCCTTTTTAAGTTCTATTTCTGTTATTTCTACGACTGTATTCAGACCCTTTTTTGTATTTTGATTTTTGCAGTAAGCATTCCAAAAACGATTAACTTGTTAGACTCTTAAAAACAAGGCCGTTTTTAGAAGCAAATAGTATTAGTGGTAAGATAGCGCTTAAAATGTTTTTTTTTTTCTAAGAAACTATGTTCTACAAAAAGTGTGATTAAATAAATGTATTAAAAGGAACGCAACCCTCTTTCATTACTATGAGATATCACAAAGACCATTACTTATTTACACATTGTTCTGGAACAATAAACATAACCAGTGAAAAAGAAGCGCTAAAGTTCGAAACACGACACCTCCCACTGAGACGTCCAAAAAATTGTTTCAAAATCGTTCAACGCGGGTCCAACGATGGACGTTCGTTGAACGGTTATTTGGACGTTGTCCAAATTGGTCCAACGAACGTCCTTCATTTGACGATTTTGAAACCAACCGTTCTTAGAGGGCTGTTTAGAAGTTCTTCGATAGGTTACCCAGTAAAGTTCAGCCGGAAATGAACAGGAATTCTGGCTGGTTCCAGTTTGTACACGGGCTCCAGTGACACAACCGATTCTAACTAGAATCGGTTGTGTCACTGGAACCGGAATACGAACTGGAACCAGCCAGAAATCCGATTCATTTCTGGCTGAGATTAACTCGGTAGCCGCTGCTACCCGCTCAACGCTGGCTGCCAGACGACTGCCTCCCGTCTGTCAGCGGGCGAAGAATTGGCTTGCATACATTCAAACCATTCGAAATTTGATTCGGTATCCTGAATTCAGTGTCAGTTTGAATTCCAGCTCAAATGCAACAACCGATTCTGAAACCAATTGAATCGGAATCAGTTGTTGCATTTGAGTTGGAATCCATACTGACTCCATTAAGTAATCCGAACCGGTTCCGGAATGGGTTTAACTAGGCAGGCTCGATTCAGTGACGTTTTCACTTGGGTGCCAAATTCCGAAATGACAAGTAGAATTCACCCGCTTCGAAAGTTCATGTTACTTTTTTCTCCGCCATTGTGTAGTTGCCGCTTATAGAAGACCATTGCCTTGTATTTGAAAATTAGTTTATTTCGACACAGACGTCGAATATTGAAACTGATATTTTCTTCATTTGAGTACATTTCGACTTAGGCCCTAATGAAAGATCTATGGAGATTTATTCATTCCACTTTATTCTTCTTTTGTTTCAGAGTATCTACGCGGCGTGAGGAATGAAAATAATAGAAGGTCTGAAGGTTCTACTAGGTTTGTGAAAAAGTTTAATTGTAAAAGTTAAAATTCCGTAGAAAAAACTATCTCCGGTGGCAGTTTACGATTTGAAGTATGCGACGTGACATCCAATATAATTATAAATTATTACATTCTTCATTTTCTTCGAAAATCAAATCTGACAAACAAAACAATAAACTAGCGGTTGTGGTCATTCTGGCAGCCGGAAATGAACTGGAATTCTGGGTGATTCCAGTTCATATTCCGGTTCCAGTGACACAACCGATTCTAACTAGAATCGGTTGTGTCACTGGAGCCGGAATGTGAACTGGAATCACCCAGAATTCCGCTTAATTTCCGGCTGAGCTTAACTGGGTCGATTTGCAGTTGTGTTAGTGCGAGGTTGAGGTTAAATCGGGTGAAATTTTTGCCAAATGAGGTTAAATCAGATGACGAATTGAAAACATAGCGTTATATGCATGTTGTCTATACACGTTGCAACTGTGTTGGTGTCCTAGACGTCAAATAAGGGCCCTATTCTCACAGTCACGTCACCCAGTGACTAGAAGGAAATTTTCCTCTAGCCACGAGGTGACGTGACTATGAGAATAGGTCAATGGGCGAAATCCTGGTAGAAACGGTCGTATAGATTGAGATGTTTGTTTAGCAGCCACGACCTTCAAAGAACGGTTGTTTTCAAAATCGCCCAATGATGGACGTTCGTTGGACCAACATTGGACAACATTCAAATAACCGATCAATAAACGTGCATTGTTGGACCCGTGTTGAACGATTTTGAGACGATTATTTGGGCTTCTCAACCGTACACCAGAATGTCTGCTAACCAATTTTCGCCCGCTGGCTGCTAGCGGTAAGCGCGATATACTCACCTGTCCGATCACCGGGGCTTTTTGAAAACTTAGCTACTGCAATTCTGAAATTTTCTTTCGGCCGCCAGAATTTTTTCCAAGCCCGGTTAAACCATTTGCAATTTGAATCGGAATCCTGAATGGAATCAGTACGGATTCCAGTTCAAATGTACAAACCGATTAACTCGGAATCGATTAACTTGGAATCCATGCTGGCACCATTCGGAATTCTGAACCGGTTCCAGAATGGGTTTAACTATGAGGGAGCCCAGTGAGCAAATTTTCTGGCAGAGACCGCTCTGATAGATTTCTGTAAGTCTTGGTTTGGCAGCCCTGTCAGATTTCTGCGCGTATCCTGTCGGGTTAGTTGAGCTAGGGCGAACTCGGTTTCGCTCGCATTTTCTGGCAAATTTTGACAGGAACTGAGCAAAACCCTGGCATAACTCGGGCATCAACTGTGCAAAGATCCTGACAAAGGCAGGAAGCGTGCAGAAATCTTGGCCGTGCATTCCTGGCTGGATTCTGGATAAAAGTGAGCAGCATCGGTTGGTATAACCGCTTCTGTCAGAAATGGTTGTTGCATTTGAGCGAATTCGTTGCCAGAAGTCTCGCACAAATCGCGCAAAATACCCGCAGAAACTCTGCCAGCATCAATTTCGCTTTGCTCAACTTTCTGCTTGCCACGGTGACTGGGCTATTAGCTCCATTCGAAATTCCGAACCGGTTCCGGTATGGGTTTAACTACCCACTGAGAAGTCCGAAAAATTGTTTCAAAATCGTTCAACATGGGTCCAACGGTGGACCTCTGTTGAACGGTTATTTGGACGTCGCCCAACGTTGATCCAACGAACGTCCTTTATTGGACGATTTTGAAACCAACCGTTCTTAGATGGTATGGGAGAGGAAGCTCCCGATCGTTCCAGAGCCGGTTCGGACTCTTGAACGGATTCTGTATGGATATTGCTCAAGTTTACCAGTCGATTCAGATTAAATCAGTTGTTGCACTTGAGATGGAATCCATTCAGGATTTTGAATCGATTTTCGGATGATTTCATTGAATTCCGCCAAGTTTCCAGTAAATCCAGTAGGAAAACAAGCCAAAATTTTGGCTGGCTCTAATTAGAATCTTGCTCTAGTGACACAACTGATTCTAGCTAGAATCGATTGTGTTACTGGAGCCGGAATGCAAATTAGAAGCTGCCAGCATTCCGGTTCATTTTTCAACTGAGCTTTAATGCTGGCAGGTTCTAGTTTGCATTCCGGCTCCAGTAACACAACCGAGCGTTAATCGTTGTGTAAAATTAATCTACTAGATACCCGAATATAATTTTACAACAGCATTCACCCTACAAACAATCATAAAACAATAAATATTATAATTATTACCGTTTCAACATTGATGCAAAGTTCTCACAGCACATTTACAATAAAATTTCGTGTAACAATTAATTTTACTGTTCAGCAAAAAACTGACACAGCAAATCCACATTAAATTTTACTGTTTTCGAGAAAAAAATATTTGGAGAAAAAGCGATTTTCTCAATGTTAAGATACATGACCACTAGAGTGGGACATGGTTATATGAAAAAAATAAAATTTGGCTCCGAGTAACTTTTTGGGTCCCAGTTAAGTTCCCAGAACAACTCTGCAAATTTTTAGCTCGATAGGTGAAACTATATTTTTAATTATATACAATTTTTTTTACTTTCTCTTATTATGTACAAAAGAAACCTCAATTTATCCCTCAAAACCTTGCGAAGTGGCCAAATAGTGTAGATAAATGATTTAGACACATTAAGAGAAATGCAACAACTGATTCCGATTCAATTGGTTTCAGAATCGGTTGTTGCATTTGAGTTGGAATCCATACTGACTCCATTCAGTATTCCGAATAAAATTCCGAATGGTTTGACCGGGTGGTTGCTGTTGGCAGGCCCTTTCTTGAGACAGATGTTTCTGGCGTGTAGCATATATCCCAGTGTAGTGAATCCATTGGCATTAAAGAATAATAAAGATGAAAATATTATTGTATATTATTTAACATAAATAAGTCTATTTAACAATTTTAATGATGGCGTTCTAATAAATCTTCGGTGTCACGTGAAAAGGCATTCATTAGAATCACTAAGGAAAATAACAATAACAAGTATCAGGGTAGTTATTTCAAAATTAGCATTAAAAAAAATAGTTAAATTTCTTTTCGTTGGCATATAACTAAAAACTATATTAGCAATTTATTTACAGTAAAAATTTTATATGTGTATATCCCAAGAAATTATATTATTTGTTTAACGTGTACACGTGCGTAGTACACGCTGAAACTATTTGCGTGTATTTGTCATACACGAAATATTGTCGCGCTTATAATAAAATCTCACATTGCGGGCGTCTGAAAGGCGCATCAAATATAGCCGCAGTTGCTTCGCAAGCAGATTTCAGTGGAGCTTTATTTTTCTGCCAGCTGTGTGCTTTTCGAAAGCTTCAAGGAAAAAGCTGCCTATAAATTTATATAGCGGCTGTCACGCGCCTATCTCAATTGAGCTTTCATATAATCGCATATCGAGCTATTATCCTGCAAGGCACAATATTTCTGAAGGGAAGAAAAAGAGCAGGGGAAACGCGACATAAAACGCAAAGTCCTAGTCGGAAGACGGGTAGCTTGGTAAAGGAGGGATATTGCTTCATTAAATGAACGATTTTCGAGAGCAACGGTTGCTAAAATTTTGTGGGCTGATATCTATTTGCGTTCAGCTTGTGGAAATTTTAGCGAGGATACGACACCCAGTAAACGTAAAGGGGGCTAGGCGGGTAAAACTAGATGCCGGCGATCGGTGGGCTAATGAAAGCACAGTTTACAGAGAACAGTTAGGCAAAGAGTGAAATCAAAAAAGTCTACCTATCGAGCACAATTGGAATCCATCTCTAGTAGCCAAGGTGGATTCTAATTTGGCTCGGTAGGTAGACTTTTTTATGACTTCACTCTCTGATCCCTGTTTGTGTACCTATAGCTAACGCCTTGGGTATACGCACGAACGGGATTCTCAAAATAAAACTTTTAACCAAATTATAAAAAGTCGTGCACATTTTTCCACCACATTTTCCAAATAACGTGTTCCTTTGGTTTCGCACAGTCAGTATGAAAGGGCCAAAATCTGACTTCTTCAAAATTATTTCAAAGCTCTACATACGCTTTTTAAAAATGAATTAGTGTTTTTTCACAAAATATGTTCAATTGCAGTGAACTAGCTAAGGTGCATAATACTACCGTCGCATGAACTACGTCGCCGACGTGACTGCCGGGCTAAATGAGAACAACGTTAGCAGCGATGATGGAAATTTTTGCAAGCTTAGCGAAGACTTTCCGGATGGTCTCTGAATGAAAAAAAAACCAACCAAGTAAATGAACCAATATTGCTGCGCTGGTTTCCTATCGAATTAAAATTATTTCCAAATACCAATCATTTTTCTTTTAAGAAAAAAAAAAGCGTTAGTCATCACATAACAATATATTTTTATATCTAATAAATCATAGTTTGGAGGAGTGAGCACCGACAGAATTCATCTTTCTAAATATAGCAATATATTTTGTTCTAAATTTATGGAAACACGCCCTCGTTTGACATTATCCGTCTTCCTTGACAGTGAATTTAGCCACATGGGTTAGCAGTTTTGACAGTTAGTTCAACCACAGATAACACACGTTTAGGCTAGAACAAAATTTCTTCAAAAACCTGTGTAAACTTTCAAATTGATAAACGTTGAAAATCCATGTTTCACTTTTGCCATCTGCGCAACTGTTTGCTGCATGTGTTTGACAGCTGCACTCTAACTGCATTGTATTGGTCACTGCGCCATCTACAAACGTTTGCCAAACGTGTTTCAGACGTCTGATTTATTTGGAATTTCAGTAGCAAGCCTAAACGTCTGTTATCTGTGGTTCAACGGAAGCTGTGGTGGTAATGCAATTTTATAACAATTTTTATTTATTTGCGTATAAAAAAGTGAAAACTAAAGACCGATTACGTATCTTTAACGACAGCTGCATCGGAAAAAAAATCAAAAACAGCTTACGGCTTAATGACCCAATTGCACCAATAGGATTAAAACAGGTTGCAATAGTTCTATGTACCCTGTTGAAAAGAAATTAGTCCGTAGGAAAACGACGTATCGTAAGCGACCAAAATGTCGCATTGACAGCAAAAGGTCGCATTCTTAAGCTTTGCTTGAAACTTGTATTAAACGTTAAAATTTTTTGCCAACCAAATGACATCATTCAAGCATACAAAAAAAAACAAATCAATAACCGTTTTAATTGTTATCTAAACCACTCTAGTTACTAAATAAGAGTTCAAGCTAATTGTCGAAAGGGCCTTTTAAAAAATCACCCGGGAAATAAAAATTACCCGCTCGGACGTATACCTGGCAGAACTCCTCCCAGATAGCCGGCTGGATGTTGTTGGCTCGAATCAAAACTTGTCGAAAGTAAACAAAGTTCATTTCATATCGTCAACCTGGCGCCCAGGTGGTGAAATCGTTAGAATTCAACGGGGTGCTGGAGTGTTGCCAGAAAATTTTTATTTCCTAGATTAAATTTTACTAAACTTCCCAGTTAAGCGCAGCCGGAATGCTGGCTGGTTCTAATTCGTATTCCTGCTCCAGTGACACAACCGATTTCAGTTACAATTGGTTGTGTTACTGGTGCCAGAAAACCAACTTGAATTCCGGCTCATTTACGATTGAACTTTACTGGGTTCCGGTAACCATCCGATACCCTTCAGGAACCTCTGTTTCGATGCGGCTTAGCCGCATAACCGAGGCCTAGGAACCGGAACGGCGGACGAGGTGCTCACCGACCCGCCGTCGGAAGCAAGCAAACCTGTGATGCCACTCGTGGAATCAAAATAAAATTGGCAACGCTAGCAAAAGGTAAACACAAATGAACACTCCGGATGAACCTATCGTCAATTGACATTTCGACGAGTTTTGTTTCGAGCCAATAATATGGGCCCCGGTAGCGAAATAAAATGGCCGTCAGAATTTGTGGGGATCTGGCTGGCAGAACTTTGCCAACCAGCCGGTTCAAATTCAACAAACGCCCGGTCAAACCATTCGGAATTTGATTCGGAATCCTGAGTGGAACCCGTATGGATTCCAGCTCAAATGAAACAGCCGATTCTGAAACCGCTTGAGTCGGAATCGGTTGTTGTATTTGAGTTTCCAACTCACTGACTCCATTCAGAAATCCGAACCGGTTCCGGAATGAGTTTATCTGGGCGTTTCTGGTAGAATTTTTCGCCTTCCCGGTCAAACCATTCGGAATCCTGAATGGAGTCAGTATGGATTCCAAATCAAATGCAACAACCGATTCTGAGTCGGAATCGGTTGTTGCATTTGATTTGGAATCCATGGTGACTCCATTCAGAAATTCGAACCGGTTCCGGAATGAGTTTAACTGGGTTACGGTTATTAACGGTTTTCCCTGCAAAAATTTCTGTCAGGCATGCAAATTTAAATATATTTTTAATAAAACATATCCAGTATTTTGTGATATGTGTAGCTGAATTCTACCTTGACGAATTGCTGCTGCGGCTGCCCGGTTTTCTGGCAAACGGGGATACCGACGTCCAATTTGACGGAGGGGAAGTATTGTACATTTAAATGTACAAGAAACATAAATTTTCGTTTGAATTTTGGCTGCGTTTATTAATAGAAACAAGTTCCAAAATATCTTCGTTTATCTGATCCGAAGTTCTCATCAGATCCAGAGATGCGATACGAAAATTAGGTCAGCAGGCTCATCTACAGACCTACTTTCCAGTAAGCGAATGCAGCAAATTACAATCGAGACTGCTGAAAAAATGTTGAATTATCTGCTCCACAAATCCGTGCGCTTTTTCTGGCAGTTGCCCCAGTGAATTCAGCAGTATGCCTTTCTATTACCGTTAAAAAAGAAATGGCGTCGAATTATTTCGTGATAAAAACAAACATAACTCCTCTGGTGTGACTTTATATCTGTGGTTTGTAAATGAGATGTCACAAATTTGAATATTCCTTGGGATTCACTTGGAAATACGATGAAAAATATTCTTCAACACTTGCTATATTATATTTGTACCAGAAAACAAATATTATTTTAAATCGAACCTTAAAATTTTGAAAATTAGTAGAACAAGCTTGTCGGAGTAATGCGAAAATGTTTCGCCTAACATGAAATAAATATAAATTAAAATAAATAGGAATGGTTTATCCGGGATGGATTCTGATAAATTTGAGATCGAATCTATAAAGAACTCTTACAGTATTTCGATTCTCGAATAATAACCGAGCTCCAAAGATACTTGAATAACGCACAAATTGATATAGTGTTGAAAAGTCCTCTGATTACTTCAATGATCGACAGATTCAACGAAAAATATTAAGCAAAATGTATCTTAGTTCGTGTACTTTTCAGCAAATCATAAGCGATATTATTTGAGAAATCTGTAGGCACACAATTACGGGTAGTAAATTAGTCTGTTCTAGAAGAAAGTAACCCCTCATTGCTGAAAGAGTACAGCTTGCCAAAAAATTAACAATTTCTGTGACCGCCGTCTCACAGTCTACATTTTGAGCTATTTTTCGAATGTAAAGATATGCATACCTATTCTAAACGTTAGTGTGTGTGTGAGAGCGAAATTATTCCATTCGATTTAACTTCGCCTGTCGCCACTAACCCAACCACTCACCCAGCCCGTTCATATATTCTACCTGCCGGCATTCAACCTACCGGCCGGCAACGATCGCTATTTGTATTGGTAAGAGCGACTGTGCCTACCCGCTGAGTGTGAAGCGGGCTGCTGAATACCGGACACGACGACGATGGCAACCGAAGCTTGTGCCATAAAAAGCCTACTGCGATTCGTTGTCGGCCTCATTCAATTTTGAACCGTGAAACAGTGAAGAACGCATAGGACGAAGCAGTGTACGGAAAATTACCAATCGACGCCATTTATAGAAAAAAAGAGGTTACAATTGCTAATAAAAGCCCAGCTTATGGAGTGAGTGACGGTAATCGATACGAATGTCTAAATTTAATGTGATTGGTTAAAATGTAGAAAAATCAAAGCGGTGACGAAACTTCATCTGCAAATTAGTGGAAGGCGTTTGATGCGTTAAAGGAAATTGATGATACAATATTTCATCAAGAAGCTCGGCATCGTGACACGATGGCCAGTTTCAACCCGGATCGCAAAAGAAAACTGTACCGGAAATGGTACGATTCGTCATCGGGAAATTACATAAATGATTTTTGTTCGTGAACCGGCAGCCATCTTGAAGAAACATGGCAATAAAATATGGCGACACGAAGAGAAAATTTTCACGACAAAAGAAGAACAACCATCAGCAGTGGAAGAAAACTTCTGCCTGCTGCGGCGTTTCATTGCGGGTAAGTTTCGCTTCCGGAATTTTGGCGGATCAGTTTCTAATGTCATTTATTTGTTTGTTTTTTTTTTTTTGTTACAGATTGTTTGTCAACCGCCGTTAGATGGGGACCTGAAAATTTTCACGAGGACCAACGGAGGTTCAACCGAACTAGACGACTGAGGCTGCCACGCGGTTGAACGAAAATGATTAGTGAAGTTTGATTATAGCAGCTGACTAACCAGGTGCAGTTTCGGAGTATGTTCGTTTTTGGACTAAACGTTGGCGGTTATCTTCACGACAAATTACCACAAAAGTGACGAAAGATCATATGAGTAAGTGGTGATTGTAAGTCTTTTTCTGTTTTATAATAGATACGTATACAGCCGTTTTAGAAGGTTTAGAATTTGGAATATTCATGAAAATTAGTTTCAGCTCTATCATTCATTTAGGAAACCGTTGTGCTGTTTTGTGTCGAACCGTTAACACTGTAGTGAAATTTTAACGAAAATACCAATTTTCGACAATCATAGAATACATCTTTTACAGCCGAACATTCTTTTATGATAATGTTCTTGGAAAATAAGCTATTAGGAAAGGAATACTTTTACCAGTGAACTAGTCTTGATTGACAGTTGCGAATCCGTTTAGCGATACTCTGCCGTTCACTATTTCTCATATCGACACAGCGAAAACAATACTACCCTAACGTTTCGGCTCGCGTATCTAAGAATGAGTTTATTGTATTTACTTCAATTCTCTCTTCACTTTTATCGATTAGCTCTACAGATGCTTTTGACACGTGATATTATCACTACGGAATATTATTTTTCCGAATATACTAACCCGCTTGCCGGAACGCTTATCCGGCTCGAAGGACCAATGTTGGCGCTTGGCAGCCATTATTTCTCTCACTTCGGCAATAACACCGAATACTTTCGTTAGGATTTTCCGGGCCTACCGTGTTTTACTGTCTCCTTTCCTTTTCGTCCAACTGATAACACAGACCGTGACAACGTTCGAGATTGATAAATTGAAATGGTTACCTTGTCTTTGCATAGTTTAATTCAACACTGTTCACTCTTTGACAGTCACACGCATTTGCAACCAAATTGAGTCATTGGGAAAAAAAGACATACGACTTACATATTGCAAATTGATTTGTTTAGCTGACTGAGATTATGTCAATCGGTTGAATCCTACCAAAGATGAGGATATGTCTGACCGATTCGATTTAAATTTTCTAAACAGTCGTCATCATATGACCAAAGGTCGCATGAGTACGAAAAGTAACAGGATACCTCCACTGCAAATTCTTTTTAAGTTCTATTTCTATTATTTTTGCAAATCTGCAGAGTACTTTAGTTATTGAAATCTCTCCATATATTTCAACTACCAGTGCCAACAAATTAGCGAATTTGCCGGTCTCTTCAAAACTAGGTCGTTTTAGAATATTTGAGTGAAATCAAGAACTGTGTAGGCGTTCTCCAAATTGAATCGTGTTTAACCTAATCAACCAATCACTGAAATTTCGAAGAAATTCTATAGTTTATCCTAGTTTGAGTCGAACTGTGTTCGAACCGTGATATTATCACTACGGAATATTATTTTTAGGTAGAAGATGCAACATTTCTTTAAAAGTCGTCATCATATGACCAAAGGTCGCATGAGTGCGAGCCAAATAACCCATTCACTGTAAGTTCTTTTTAAGTTCTATTTCTATTATTTTTGCGACAGCAGGAATCAATCATTGAAATTTCTCAATATTTTCTATTTCCTATTCGTATGCGGCACTGTCAGTGAAGCACAATACCAGCCTACTGTGATTTCTTTCAAATTCTATTTCAATTTTTTTACGGACTAGCGTTTCTAATTTCTGTGAAACGCAACGTTCACAACCGTTTTATCGGTAGAAATTTGCCTACTCTAAACATTGTGCCAGTGTTAACTTGGAGGGCTTCAATGCCAATGTACTACGAAGCAAGCACTGCACTCGACACGTGATATTATCACTACGGAATATTATTTTTGCCGTTTGAATACCAAACCACTGCAGCTTCACAATATTACAATATGCATTACAAATTTACGGGACCATTATCTTTTGAAGTCGTCATCATATGACCAAAGGTCGCATGAGTGAGAACAGCACCAGAACACCGTCACTGTAAATTCTTTTTAAGTTCTATTTCTATTATTTTTGACAACATGCAAGCTCGATTCAACTACTGACATTTCTCTATATATTTCTATTTACAATTCGTATGTGAAAAGGTGGTGAATTTGTCGTTCTCTTCAAAACTAGGTCGTTTTAGAATATTTGACAGAAAGCAGATAACCAATCACTGAAATTTCGGATATGTTTTAGAAATTCGTTTTTTACCCCAATGAAAGCAACCGCTGAAATTTCGAAGAAATTCTATAGTTTATCCTAGTTTGAGTGAATCTGTATCGAACCGTGATATTATCACTACGGAATATTATTTTTATGTTTGAAAATTTCTCAAGATGTCGTCATCATATGACCAAAGGTCGCATGAGTACGAGGAATATAGAAATACCTGCACCGTAAATTCTTTTTAAGTTCTATTTCTATTATTTTTGTGAAAGCAGAAAACAAAAGCCAATCGTTGTAATTTCTCAATATTTTCTATTTCCTATTCGTATGCGAACTACGCGACAGGGCGCCAGCCTACTGTGATTTCTTTCAAATTCTATTTCAATTTTTTTGCGAACCAGTGCAAGCAATTTCTTTTGGCACGTGATATTATCACTACGGAATATTATTTTTGCCGTTTGAAGATCAAACCACTGCAGCTTCACAATATTACAATATGCATTACAAATTTACGGACTGAGATATCTTGAAGTCGTCATCATATGACCAAAGGTCGCATGAGTGCGCGTAGAAAGGATAAACCACTGCGATTTCGGATATGTTTTAGAAATTCGTTTTTTGACTTTATTCAATTGACAAATTTTGTGACATTTTTTTGAAAAGCTACAGGTAAATACATTCTATTTGGTATTTTCAGCATGCTTTCAATATCGATAGTGCATTTTTACAATGAAAATGCATTGCAATTTTCTAGTGCAATTATCATAAGTCTCATGCTTCGATTTATAACATGCTTCGATTTATCGAAATTTGATAAAATGCAAACGCGATCCGCGGTCGAAATTCAGCAGAAAAGAAAATAGTTTTGTTAGATTTAATTCGATTTTTCTAAAAGTCGTCATCATATGACCAAAGGTCGCATGAGTGAGTACAACACTAGAACACCTTCACTGTAAATTCTTTTTAAGTTCTATTTCTATTATTTTTGCAAGCATGCAACCCGGATTCAACGACTGGAATTTCTCTATATATTTCTATTTACAATTCGTATACGAAAAGACAATGAATTTGTCGGTCTCTTCAAAACTAGGTCGTTTTAGAATATTTGACAGAAAGCAGATAACCAATCACTGAAATTTCGGATATGTTTTAGAAATTCGTTTTTTGCCCAACGAAATCAATCGCTGAAATTCTATAGTTCATCCTAGTTTCCATAGCGTATCCTAGTTTGAGTCAAACTGCATTCGAACCGTGATATTATCACTACGGAATATTATTTTTGGTAGAAGATAGAAAGTTTTGCAGTCATGGGCAATTGCGATAAAACCAAGCAATTGTGGAAAGGAAGACATACGACTTACATATTGCAATTTAATTTGTTGCATTGGACTGTTACGAAAATACTAACAAGATTGAAGATATTCGACAAAATGAAAATCGAATATATTTACCCCTCGGAATGTATTGAACCGTGATATTATCACTACGGAATATTATTTTTATGTCTAAAAACTTCTCAAGAAGTCGTCATCATATGACCAAAGGTCGCAAGAGTTCTTTTTAAGTTCTATTTCTATTATTTTTGTGAAAGCAGAAAACATGCCAATCGTTGTAATTTCTCAATATTTTCTATTTCCTATTCGTATGCGTAGTGTCAGTGCAGCACAATACCAGCCTACTGTGCTTTCTTTCAAATTCTATTTCAATTTTTTTGCGAACCATTGTAAGCAATTTCTTTTGACACGTGATATTATCACTACGGAATATTATTTTTGCCGTTTGAAGATCAAACCACTGCAGCTTCACAATATTACAATATGCATTACAAATTTACGGGTGTCGTTGTGATTTAGAACCGACTTGGTTCTAGCTTAGCAACGACGTGTTACCGAGCTTCGCACTTGCTTCCTTAACGAGTTGAATTGTTAAAGAAAAAAAAAATTCTTTGTTTTTAGAGTTTCTTTCATAAGCCGGAAGTACGACTTATGATAGCTACGGTTCCCTAGCGGGTTGTACCTGAATAGGGAAAGAGAAAGAAATACTTAGTTGTAATGAGGATACTTCTCTGCTCCGGTTAACGTCTTGGTACTGGTAGGGACTTCCTCAATTGGCGACGTCTGCTATTGTTTTGCACTTATGGACTCACTACACTACTTACGCGAAAGATCAACACAATCGGTTGGTGTTCATAACTCTTTGGAAATTGAGCATCATCGTTTTTCCAAAGTAGTCCGATCTCATAGTTGTTCTCCTGTTTTTTTGGAGAGTGTTTCTTATTATTTCTTTTGAGCGTTTAAGCTCTCTAGAAGCAGGCAGATTTGGAACTGCTCTGACTCCGAAATCTTCTGTGGAGAAGAAATGTTTCATCATACTCCTCAGTTCATCTTCCTGCTGAATGACCATCACGTGTTGGCTATTTGATTTACCAAACACTAGCCATCCCAGTTTTGTTTTAATAGCGATGGGTTCATCTAGTTTTCCTGATACGTTTTGTTTTGAAACTAACAGGTGACTATGACTCAGACCTATTAATAGCTTGGGTTTATCATACGCGTACTCGGTAAGAGGAACTTTACCTAAGTATGTCTAAATTTTTTATGGTTTTCACATTTCTTAATGAGAACCTTTTCTTACTTGATCCAGAGATCTTTAGATTTACTGTTCTGCTGTCTGTGACGCTTGAAATATTTTACGTCCATTTTAGTCGCAAGGTTTCTTTATTACCCTGAAGTCCAAGCTTATCAGCTATATCTTCGTCAACGAGGGTTAGCGATGAACCGGCATCGAGAAAGGCCAGTGTTTTTACTTGTTTACCTCCGGAGTGGAGTGCAACCGGAAGGATTTGATTCTCTACGATGTGTATCAGTGGATGATGTCTTAGCCTACATCCATCCTTATTGTAGTTCTTATTCGACTTGCAGAACTTGGCCATATGATTAGAGCGCATACAACGAAAGCATAATTTAGCTTGTTTAACTATTTCATGACGCCTCTCTGGTTGTAAGTATTTAAACTTTTCACAATTCTCTAGATTGTGACCTAATGTGCAGGTTACACATTTCCTTCGAGATTGATTTCTTGTCCCATGATAATTTTTTGCCTAATCTTGATGCAGGTGAATTCTCTTCTCGTCATTGAATGACCTCGGTTTTGCATGTGACGTTGCCATATATACTTTGGCCGTAGGCTTTGACCAATTGCTCACATCTGTTACCGTAGGCGTACAGTGCCTCAGAGCATTGGTCTGTGAGGTCTCTACCCACTTTAATTTTTTAACCGTATCGTTGAGGTATCCCGTTGCTTCTAACGTAGTCATATTATTGACTAAGTTTTCGAGGGCGTCTGAAATTTCCACAACGTCTCTTTTGGCTTTATATAGTTCATTAACTAATTCCTCATAGACTATTTTGGGAGAGCCAAACACATCACCAAGTTTTTCCATCATCTCTTCAACATTTTCTGGGTCCAACATAAGTTGTTGAACACACTTTAATGCTTTATTTTCCAGTACAGTCTGGAGCCTAGTTAGGTTCTCTAAGTTATTAAATTGACCTTCCCTTGTGGTCTCTTCCATGATCTTTCTAAAATTAGGCCATTCTCTGGCATTCCCACTAAACTTGGGCAAGGCTACTAGCGCTTGCCTTTTCAAGTATATACTCCAGTCAGAAGAGTTTTCTGTCATACTAGTATTCTGAAAAGAATTCACGAGAGACGACATTGTCCTCTCGTGTATTTGCATGAGTTCCATTGCTTCCTCCTTCTGCTTGGGGTGCCCTATTTTTCACCTCCAAGTCTTTCTTCAGCTCAGCGTAATCTTGGTTACGCTGCTGGCATTTCAAACAATACCACGCTTCTGGGCGTGCTGGTCGTTTATCTAACTTTACGCAAGATAGATGAAACCATCTATCGCAATCGGAGCAGGTTATCATCTCAACCATTGCTCGATCTTTCTTTGTACAAAGGCGACAATGGCCATTGGGATTCACCACGAATTCCATATTTGCTTAGAAATATCTGTTAATCGATCTCTAACAATCTTTCCAATTATAGAGAAAGAAACTCAATACTCAATTTAAATAGTTGAAAACTATTCAAAATATGTTTAATAAAATTTTAAGGAAGATTGTGCTCCGCTCCTCTCTGGAGCCACCAAAATGTCGCTAAGCTAGAACCAAGTCGGTTCTAAATCCCAACGACAAGCTTTCAATGTCGATACTACCTTTTTGCAATGAAAATGCATTGCAATTATGTAGTGTCATGATAAGAAGAAAGACTAAAATATTGCAATTTATTTGTGTAGCAGAGATAGTGCAAAAATGCAAACGCGATCCGCGGTCGAAGTTCAGCAGCATATTTTTTCAAAAAGTCGTCATCATATGACCAAAGGTCGCATGAGTGAGAACAACACTAGAACACCGTCACTGTAAATTCTTTTTAAGTTCTATTTCTATTATTTTTGTAAGCATGCAACTTTGCTTCAACCACTGGAATTTACAATTCGTATACGAAAAAACAATGAATTTGTCGTTCTCTTCAAAACTAGGTCGTTTTAGAATATTTGACCGAAAGCAGATAACCAATCACTGAAATTTCGGATATGTTTTAGAAATTCGTTTTTTACCCAATGAAAGCAACCGCTGGAATTTCGAAGAAATTCTATAGTTTATCCTAGTTTGCGTGAATCTGTATCGAACCGTGATATTATCACTACGGAATATTATTTTTATGTTTGAAAACTTCTCAAGAAGTCGTCATCATATGACCAAAGGTCGCATGAGTACGAGGAATATAGAAATACCTGCACCGTAAATTCTTTTTAAGTTCTATTTCTATTATTTTTGTGAAAGCAGAAAACAAAAGCCAATCGTTGTAATTTCTCAATATTTTCTATTTCCTATTCGTATGCGAACTACGCGACAGGGCGCCAGCCTACTGTGATTTCTTTCAAATTCTATTTCAATTTTTTTTGCGAACCGGTGCAAGCAATTTCTTTTGACACGTGTACAGACGCGGCCGACGGTGGCCACTGATTATCAAACATGCAGGCAATAGTTTATCAATCGAATGAGTTAACACAGTTTCTTAGGTTTATTGACTATATCCATTCTGCACGTCACGCGTCTGTTACGCGTAATTACCCCTGACTACTTCCAAACCTTTTCCGTAAGCATATGGCTTGGAAAGCGCGAGTGCATCAAAATATCAGCTTAGCTTAAGGCTGTAGCTGGTGATGTAACCCAGGAAATTAGCTTCCATGGTGCACCACTTGGAGAAATTTTCCAGGGTTGATGCTGACCGAAAACTATGGGCGCTGCACACGTGATATTATCACTACGGAATATTATTTTTGCCGTTTGAAGATCAAACCACTGCAGCTTCACAATATTACAATATGCATTACAAATTTACGGGATTGAGATCTCTTTAAGTCGTCATCATATGACCAAAGGTCGCATGAGTGCGCGTAGAAAGAATAAACCACTGCGATTTCGGATATGTTTTAGAAATTCGTTTTTTGACTTTATTCAATTGACAAATTTTGTGACATTTTTTTGAAAAGCTACAAGTAAATACAAGTAAATGTCATCGGTTTCTTGATGATAAACGGACTGATTCCTTGCGATTGGTAAAAACGACTCAACGACTGATACTTCTGCTATTGATAAACGACTGACTTTATTTTAGAATCCTAAAGATATAAAGATATATACAAATTCTTAAGCTATAAATTTCATCTATGGTTTGGTCCTAGTTATCCACCCTTCTCGCTCACTCCTATAGTGTATTTTTTTCGCCGTTTTTCCGGTACGGCAGATAATTCAGACCCCTGCGCTAGATCATTTGAGGGTGGATAACATAACCACTCGGCTTGGACTAAAGCTGATCGTAGCACCTCACTGGTAGGCGTCCTTTTCGACACATCGTCTATCATGGCGTTGAGCGCCCTTTTTATAACTCCGATCAACCTTTCCCAAACGCCTCCAAAATGTGGGGCTGCTGGAGGGTTGAACACCCACGAAATTTTCCAATTCCGCTGCTTCTCCTTGTCTCATTCTAGCATTGAGATCCTGAAGGAGTCGTTTCAACTCTCTTTCGGCGCCAACAAAATTGGTTCCGTTGTCGCTATAAAGCTGAGTGACCTTACCTCTCCGACATTGGAAATTTTGCTCAAATTTTCCGCCATTTCGATATGTATCCCTCGAGTAACTAGGCAAGTAAAAATTACTCCCCATTTTTTTTCCTTTTCATTTCTACTTTTTTGAACGTAGAAGGGTCCAAAATAGTTCACTCCACTGTATTCAAACGGAAATGCACTTAGATTAGTCCTTACTCGTGGGAGAGGAGCCATTCTTGGCACTGCTACTTGGGCTGTATTCAGAACACATCTTTGACAACAACCTTTCACGTTTCTTAAAACGGCCTGTGCGTGTATGATGTAAAAACGCAGCGCGATTGTTCAAGACTGTGTTATCTGCTTGATGATAGCATTCTTCATGATATCGCCTCACGAGTAGATTGGTAATGTGATTCTTCTGTGGTAGTATTTTTATTTACTATTTACAATTGCGAATGCGAAAAGGTAGTGAATTTGTCGTTCTCTTCAAAACTAGGTCGTTTTAGAATATTTGACAGAATCAGATAACCAATCACTGAAATTTCGGATATGTTTTAGAAATTCGTTTTTTGCCCAACGAAACCAACCGCTGAAATTTCGAAGAAATTCTATAGTTTATCCTAGTTTGAGTGAATCTGTATCGAACCGTGATATTATCACTACGGAATATTATTTTTATGTTTGAAAATTTCTCAAGAAGTCGTCATCATATGACCAAAGGTCGCATGAGTACGAGGAATATAGAAATACCTGCACCGTAAATTCTTTTTAAGTTCTATTTCTATTATTTTTGTGAAAGCAAAAGCCAATCATTGTAATTTCTCAATATTTTCTATTTCCTATTCGTATGCGAACTACGCGACTGGGTGCCAGCCTACTGTGATTTCTTTCAAATTCTATTTCAATTTTTTTGCGAACCAGTGCAAGCAATTTCTTTTGACACGTGATATTATCACTACGGAATATTATTTTTGCCGTTTGAAGATCAAACCACTGCAGCTTCACAATATTACAATATGCATTACAAATTTACGGGACTGATATCTCTTTAAGTCGTCATCATATGACCAAAGGTCGCATGAGTGCGCGTAGGAAGAATAAACCACTGCGATTTCGGATATGTTTTAGAAATTCGTTTTTTGACTTTATTCAATTGACAAATTTTGTGACATTTTTTTAAAAGCTACGAGTTAATACATTCTATTTGGTATTTTCAGCAAGCTTTCAATATCGATAGTGCATTTTTGCAATGAAAATTTGATAAAATGCAAACGCGATCCGCGGTCGAAATTCATCAGAAAAGAAAATAGTTTTGTTAGATTTAATTCGATTTTTTAAAAAGTCGTCATCATATGACCAAAGGTCGCATGAGTGAGACCAACACTAGAACACCTTCACTGTAAATTCTTTTTAAGTTCTATTTCTATTATTTTTGCAAGCATGCAACCTCGATTCAACGACTGCAATTTCTCTATATATTTCTATTTACAATTCGTATACGAAAAGACACGTTTTAGAATATTTAACAGAAAGCAGATAACCAATCACTGAAATTTCGGATATGTTTTAGAAATTCGTTTTTTGCCCAACGAAATCAATCGCTGAAATTCTATAGTTCATCCTAGTTTCCATAGTGTATCCTAGTTTGAGTCAAACTGCATTCGAACCGTGATATTATCACTACGGAATATTATTTTTGGTAGAAGATAGAAAGTTTTGCAGTCATGGGCAATTGCGATAAAACCAAGCAATTGTGGAAAGGAAGACATACGACTTACATATTGCAATTTAATTTGTTGCATTGGACTGTTACGAAAATACTAACCTATGAATGCTCGTGGTTCTATCAGCCTTGCATTATAAGTTGGTTATTCAGAATGATGTTTGTTGACTATGGATGCCTTGGTGATTTTCATTCGATGGATGCTTGTGGTTCTATCAGCTGCTTCTACTGTTTCGTTAGGACGTTGTTTAGGGCAACCTCTCGTTGGATTATATCTTTCGTGTTTTTTGTTGTTGTATTTATTGCATAGGCGCATTACTAGGTACGCCAACGCGATTAGCTTGGTTTGGGAAAACAAAGATGGGATAACTATTACCATTTTCCTGTATTGGAAGGATGTGCATTATTATTACATCACAGCCGTTTTACAATAAAAATGTCTTGAAATTACCCTGTGTCATAATAAGTATCTCATGCTTCGATTTATAACACGCTATCGCAATTTGATAAAGAAAGACATACGACTTACATATTGCAATTTATTTGTGATAGTGCAACAATGCAAAGGCGATTTGCGGTCAGAATTTAGCAGAAAACAATTATTGTTGCTGGATTTAGATTGATTTTTTTTTCAAAAAGTCGTCATCATATGACCAAAGGTCGCATGAGTGAGAACAACAACAGAACACCTTCACTGCAAATTCTTTTTAAGTTCTATTTCTATTATTTTTGACAACATGCAACCTTGATGCAACTACTGAAATTTCTCTATATATTTCTATTTACAATTCGTATGCGAAAAGGTGGTGAATTTGTCGTTCTCTTCAAAACTAGGTCGTTTTAGAATATTTGACAGAAAGCAGATAACCAATCACTGAAATTTCGGATATGTTTTAGAAATTCGTTTTTTGCCCAACGAAACCAACCGTTGAAATTTCGAAGAAATTCTATAGTTTATCCTAGTTTGAGTCGAACTGTGTTCGAACCGTGATATTATCACTACGGAATATTATTTTTGAGATTAGCTTGATAATTTCGTAAAAAGTCGTCATCATATGACCAAAGGTCGCATGAGTGCCATCGTGAGAATCAAACCGACCACTGTAAGTTCTTTTTAAGTTCTATTTCTATTATTTTTGTGAAAGCAGAAAACATAAGCCAATCGTTGTAATTTCTCAATATTTTCTATTTCCTATTCGTATGCGTACTCTGTCAGTGAAGCACTACATCAGTCTACTGTGATTTATTTCAAATTCTATTTCAATTTTTTTGCGAACCAGTGCAAGCAATTTCTTTTGACACGTGATATTATCACTACGGAATATTATTTTTGCCGTTGAAGATCAAACCACTGCAGCTTCACAATATTACAATATGCATTACAAATTTACGGGATTGAGATCTCTTTAAGTCGTCATCATATGACCAAAGGTCGCATGAGTGCGCGTAGAAAGAATAAACCACTGCGATTTCGGATATGTTTTAGAAATTCGTTTTTTGACTTTATTCAATTGACAAATTTTGTGACATTTTTTTGAAAAGCTACAAGTAAATACAAGTAAATGTCATCGGTTTCTTGATGATAAACGGACTGATTCCTTGCGATTGGTAAAAACGACTCAACGACTGATACTTCTGCTATTGATAAACGACTGACTTTATTTTAGAATCCTAAAGCTATATATACAAATTCTTAAGCTATAAATTTCATCTATGGTTTGGTCCTAGCTATCCACCCTTCTCGCTCACTCCTATAGTGTATTTTTTCGCCGTTTATCCGGTACGGCAGATAATTCAGACCCCTGCGCTAGATCATTTGAGGGTGGATAACATAACCACTCGGCTTGGACTAAAACTGATCGCAGCACCTCACTGGTAGGCGTCCTTTTCGACATATCGTCTATCAGGGCGTTGAGCGCCCTTTTTATAACTCCGATCAACCTTTCCCAAACGCCTCCAAAATGTGGGGCTGCTGGAGGGTTGAACACCCACGAAATTTCCAATTCCGCTGCTTCTCCTTGTCTCATTCTAGTATTGAGATCGCGAAGGAGTCGTTTCAACTCTCTATCGGCGCCAATAAAATTGGTTCCGTTGTCGCTATAAAGCTGAGTGACCTTACCTCTCCGACATTGGAAATTTTGCTCAAATTTTCCGCTATTTCGATATGTATCCCTCGAGTAACTAGGCGATGGAAAATTACTCCCCATTTTTTTCCTTTACATTTCTACTTTGTTGAACGTAGAAGGGTCCAAAATAGTTCACTCCACTGTATTCAAACGGAAATGCACTTAGATTAGTCCTTACTCGTGGGAGAGGAGCCATTCTTGGCACTGCTACTTGGGCTGTATTCAGAACACATCTTTGACAACAACCTTTCACGTTTCTTAAAACGGCCTGTGCGTGTATGATGTAAAAACGCAGCGCGATTGTTCAAGACTGTGTTATCTGCTTGATGATAGCATTCTTCATGATATCGCCTCACGAGTAGATTGGTAATGTGATTCTTCTGTGGTAGTATTTTTATTTACTATTTACAATTCGTATGCGAAAAGGTGGTGAATTTGTCGTTCTCTTCAAAACTAGGTCGTTTTAGAATATTTGACAGAAAGCAGATAACCAATCACTGAAATTTCGGATGTTTTAGAAATTCGTTTTTTACCCCAAAGAAAGCAACCGCTGAAATTTCGAAGAAATTCTATAGTTTATCCTAGTTTGAGTGAATCTGTATCGAACCGTGATATTATCACTACGGAATATTATTTTTGTTTGAAAATTTCTCAAGAAGTCGTCATCATATGACCAAAGGTCGCATGAGTACGAGGAATATAGAAATACCTGCACCTGTAAATTCTTTTTAAGTTCTATTTCTATTATTTTTGTGAAAGCAGAAAGCAAAAGCCAATCGTTGTAATTTCTCAATATTTTCTATTTCCTATTCGTATGCGAACTACGCAACAGGGCGCCAGCCTACTGTGATTTCTTTCAAATTCTATTTCAATTTTTTTGCGAACCAGTGCAAGCAATTTCTTTTGACACGTGATATTATCACTACGGAATATTATTTTTGCCGTTTGAATATCAAACCACTGCAGCTTCACAATATTACAATATGCATTACAAATTTACGGGATTGAGATCTCTTGAAGTCGTCATCATATGACCAAAGGTCGCATGAGTGCGCGTAAAAAGATTGAACCACTGCTATTTCGGATATGTTTTAGAAATTCGTTTTTTTGTTTTTGTATACTCGTTTCTTTGCAAGTTATTGTCACTGTGGAATACATGGTTCAATTCAAAACTGTTCACTCTTTGACAGTCACACGCAATTGCGGTAAAATTAGGTTATTGGAGAAAAGACAGAAATACATTTTCTTAACATGTCCTTCTCGTCTTTGACTGTCTGGGAAACACCGTAGCCAACTGGGATGGTCATCTTAGGCCAGTTCGAAACATTACTCTTGTGAGACATTGCTGAACGAAAACACACTGTACCATTTTCTTTATTGCTCATTGCTTAAAAACTAGCCTGCCTAAATCTAGTACTGCTTACATTATTACCTAAGCGAGAAACGCGGTTCAACGTCTACAATATTATTTACTGTTTCAACCAGTCACGTTAAAGCTTGACGCGCAGGGGAAATTACACGCTGTCGGGGCGTGTCTATAGAATAATCAACAAAGTTCATTCCTATCCAATGAACCAGTATAACGTTGTGTTGACATAGTCATGCAACTGACAAAACAGTGGAAAGGAAAATAAGGAAATGCTTAATATTGCATAACCGAGAACGCTGTTATTTTATAGCGGTTTCGTGTTACGTTTCATTTCTGGTTTGGTTATTTTATGTTATGACAGCATGTAAACAATACACATCAATGAGAAAGTGTGCAAAATTTGGTTGATTTTTACCCAATGGCAAAAAAAAGTTATGCCCTGTTGAATGTGTCGCAATAATTTCGTGTTCGCCCTTTATGACCAAAGGTCGCATGAGTACGAACAGTGAGCACTGTAAGTTCTTTTTAAGTTCTATTTCTATTATTTTTACGATATCGGTGAGTTTGATAAATATAGCCATGTCTCAATATTTCCTATTCGTATGCGAACTGTCAGTGCAGAACATTACCAGCCTGCTGTGATTTCTTTCAAATTCTATTTCAATTTTTTTGCGATCACTTTCAAGCAAATTCTTTCGACACGTGATATTATCACTACGGAATATTATTTTTACGAACACCAACACCTGCTTCGCTCAACACTTATCCGGTTCGAAGGACCAAATGTTGGCACTTGCAATCTGCATTCTCATTTACACACATACTTTCATGGTAACAGAAAAGCCACTAATGTAGCGTAGCCGCCGGGTGGCCACTGGTTTTATATGACGGGAGCAGGGTGGACGTAAGCTATTTCGTTTTCTCTCATTTAAATATCGCACAGAAAAAAAAAACACTAAGTTTCACTATCTTTATTTGTTCTGCGTTACACCTTCAGGCATATACCTACATGCTCACATACGGTCGAATTTTCCGCTTAATTTTACGACGCACCCCGGTTTTCGCGTGCTAACTCTAACTTATATCGACTGACCGACACGCGCACGCCTTCTATCCGTGCGGTCACTAATTGCCTTAATACGACTGACTACAACGACTGAACTCTTCGACTTGCTTATCCGACTTACTTCTTCGCCAGCGCGCCTGTAGCGCGTGCGAACCCTAAGTAACTTTTCACGACTCCCTCCAAACGACCTGACGCAAAAGACTTTTATCATTTCGTCTGTGTAGACTTCTCTCTTGGAGAGTCTCAGACCTAAACAAAACATTCTTTCCACGCTCGCGAGAGTAAAGACCCCGGTGGATGAATCAGTAGTTCACTATGACTCATACTCGGAAGCCTTTACTTTCTATAATAGCGTCGCCGTCTGCTGCTGGCAGCAACAAACTGTGTTTAATTAAACAAAGTGTTTATTCTTTTCCGTAAGCGTATGGCTTGGAAAGCGCGAGTGCATCAAAATATCAGCTTAGCTTAAGGCTGTAGCTGGTGATGTAACCCAGGAAATTAGCTTCCATGGTGCACCACTTGGAGAAATTTTCCAGGGTTGATGCTGGCCGAAAACTATGGGCGCTGCACTAAGTATCACTAACATACGGTCGAATTCTCACGAGACTACGCGACGCACCCGGTTGCGCGTGCTAATGACAATTGCCTGCTTAACTCTGGTTCAAAAGACTTTTTAACCACGCGGGTTTAGATCACTTTCGCGCATCTCTGAGAGAGAGATGCACGACGTTTTTGAAAACATTTCTAAAGCTCTTGACTAGAGCTGTCGGTCGCTAGCCGATTCAATTAAAAAACAATGGGTCGTTCTCCGAGGTAGTGCCTTGCCCCTGCTACGGTAGGGTCGCGGCGGCGTAAACAAACAATTTCGTTATCATTAAACATTGCTTTCGCGTATGCAAAGCGCAGCGTCAATGAAACTGGCTTAGCTTAAGGCTAAGTCTTTATGATTTGACTACCTCATGGAGTCGAGCACCCCATGGTGTTGAAAGGATGATTGAAATTTTCCCGGAATTGAAACCGGAGAAAATTAGGGACTCTGCACTACTATAAGTACTACTTGAAAATTCCGTGTATGAATTAGTGATGAATTGTCCATCTCTAAACATCTATCCTGGTAGTTTTTAGAGCTTTCATGTACTGCCAGAAACTAGAAAAGATACCACCACCACTTTAATTTAGGTTAAGTTTTAGAAATTCATTTTTTATCACAGTACATACTAACGAGTAAATGGACTCAGCCACTGAAATTTCTCTATATATTTCTATTTACAATTCGTATACCGTAGGGCAATGAATTTGCCGGTCTCTTCAAAACTAGGTCGTTTTAGAATATTTGACCGAAAACGGATAACCAATCACTGAAATTTCGGATATGTTTTAGAAATTCGTTTTTTGTCTCAGAAAACCAACCACTAAAATTTCGAAGAAATTCTATAGTTTATCCTAGTTTGAGGCGAACTATGTTCGAACCGTGATATTATCACTACGGAATATTATTTTTGACCCTGATAGGGTGAAGGAAGTAATCACCTAATTCGACCGTTTTTTCACTGATTTTCTGCCAATTACGGCGCGGGGTGAGGTATATTTTTTATTTGCACTCGCCGTTTATATCGCAACAGGTAACACCAAACCAAGCGACAAGAAACTTGCAAATTCCGTAAAGGTGTCCACAGCACAAAGTACGTCAAATAACTGATTCAAACTTAAACTAACCGTTGCTTCCAACTCAAGAACAGAAACAACTTTTTTAAAATGATTTTTAATTTTTCACCTTTGACCTAACGCCATGTGATGATCTGATTTCGCTCATTTTTATCCTAACGGCCATATGTTAACAGTCACATTAATCAAATCGCGAGGAGCGCTTGGAGATAAATAAACCTCTTTCAAAAAACAAAAAAAAACATCTCACTCCATTGATGGTCTGCAGATTTTATTTCCCCCGGGAATAGGACCCCAAAGCACCATCAATGCAAGTTCTTTTTGAGTTCGTCTATTATTTTTATCTTTTTATGGTTGAGCTTGTGCATCTCTTCAAAACTAGGTCGTTTTAGAATATTTACTGCGCCATTGTCGTGACCTTGGTCCGCGACGATAGAGATTGTGAGCCTGAGAATGAGCTCTAATTCGAATGATAGAAACTGTTCCGATTGGTTGTATTTGAAACAGGCAAATTCTTACGATTTCGATTTTCTTCGAAACGATTTTTTTTACTTTCTGGTACTTCCGCTGTGGTCGCCATGTGTTGATCAATTCGATCGTTCTTCAGCACCAGAGCCAGTTCTTTTTAATGTCCGTTTTAATTTTTTTTGCTAGCGTGAATCTTGGATGTGTTTGTGCATCTCTTCAAAACTAGGTCGTTTTAGAATATTTACTGCGCCATTGTCGTGACTGACGTCTTTATGTATTGATATTTGGTTTGGGAAGTTCTGTACCTTGTATGGATGTAGTCCAGCTCTCTTCTTTGCATTCTGGATAGCTCCCTAAAATTTCTCAATATTTTCTATTTCCTATCCGTATGTGAACTGCCAGTGAAGCACAACACCAGTCTACTGTAATTTCTTTCAAATTCTATTTCAATTTTTTTGCAACCAGTTGCAAGCAAGATCTTTTGCCACGTGATATTATCACTACGGAATATTATTTTTGCCCTTGACGATCAAACCACAATATTACAATATGCATTACAAATTTGTGGGACTGAGATCTCTTGAAGTCGTCATCATATGACCAAAGGTCGCATGAGTGCGCATACTTCGATATAGCTAGACTGATATTTGCCGATCTCTTCAAAACTAGGTCGTTTTAGAATATTTGAGTGAAAGCACATACCCAATCACTGAAATTTCGGATATGTTTTAGAAATTCGTTTTTTAGCCAAGTCAACCAATCACTGAAATTTCGAAGAAATTCTATAGTTTATCCTAGTTTGAGTCGAACTGTGTTCGAATCGTGATATTATCACTACGGAATATTATTTTTAATAGAAGACAGTAACTTTCTTAAAAAGTCGTCATCATATGACCAAAGGTCGCATGAGTGCGAGATAATTAAACCATTCACTGTAAGTTCTTTTTAAGTTCTATTTCTATTATTTTTGTGAAAGCAGAAAACAAGCTAATCCTTGTAATTTCTCAATATTTTCTATTTCCTATTCGTATGCGTACTGTCAGTGAAGCACGACACCAGCCTACCGTGATTTCTTTCAAATTCTATTTCAATTTTTTTGCGAACCAGTGCAAGCAATTTCTTTTGACACGTGATATTATCACTACGGAATATTATTTTTGCCGTTTGTAGATCAAACCACTGCAGCTTCACAATATTACAATATGCATTACAAATTTACGGGATTGAGATCTTTTTAAGTCGTCATCATATGACCAAAGGTCGCATGAGTGCGCGTAGAAAGAACTTCGGAAAGTAATTTTGAAGTTCCTGCAATTTTCTCTGCAGGAGCAACTTGAATTCAATCTTATTTCCACAATTTTGGTGTGTTTGTTGATCTCTTCAAAACTAGGTCGTTTTAGAATATTTGAGTTAGACATCAACCAATACTGGGAAGGAAAATAGAGTCATGATTAAATAGATACTAGCACGGAGCGATTGCGATACTGGTCACTAGCCAGCGCCAGTTCACAGGCCGCTCCACATTCAATAACCAATCACTGAAATTTCGGATATGTTTTAGAAATTCGTTTTTTGTAACGTTTTAGAATTTAATTTTGAGCAATTGAACAACTACAATTCAGAACAAATTCTTTCGCTTAAGTCGAACTGTGCTCGAACCGTGATATTATCACTACGGAATATTATTTTTAGGGTTTAAAAATTCGTTCGAGTAATTTACGATCTGTGAGAAAATATGAGTGTTTTTGGATACGTGATATTTTAAACTTTTAGCCTGTACCCTTGTTGGTAGTTTTTCATAATCTGCTTTATTCCATTTAAAAATCTTACTAGCTAACCTGACTTAAACTATTCTATGTACATCAAAATGGGAGGAGTCAGTTACAATTTCAAAGTACATAATTATGTACGGGTAGCGTAAAAAAAGGGAAAACAAATCAATGAATAAGTATGGGTGCATTGGTTGCTATCAGTGCTTTTGTTTGGTTACACAAGGCTGTTTATTTGTCGCCTCAGCATAATAATGACCTAGTGAGAATGTTGCTATAACAAGTGGTGCGACCCAGAATGGTTTAACTGGAATGCGCCCATCTGGTTATGCAAGTTGGATTTGAAAACGATCGTTCAAGTAATTTACGATCTGTGGGAAAATATGAGTGTGGCCTCGTTTCAAGTGGCCTGATGAAAGGATATGTTAAATTTGGTTTTTATGACCTGTGACCTGAGAAGGATTCACATTGGTGCATGTAGGGATTGGTTTTTATGACTTACAGGTCGCATGACTGCTATCCTACCGACTGCGCCAATTATGTGGCTCATGTGGTAGCTCAATGACTGTCACGAACCATGAATTTTCTTTCAACTAACTGTGATTTTCCACTATAGAATATTACTTTTATCAACACAAGCACTCTGTTCCAGACTTAATCGGTTAGAAGGGCCAAATGTTGTCACTTTAAATCTTTTTACATTTTCTTTTATAAGAGCTACCTTATGCGGACTCTCATCACAGACTCACTGATTGAAAATATTTTAAATCGATTGGTGGTAAATTGTCCAGCTCTAAACATCTATCCTGCTACTGTTTAAAGCTTAATGCAGGAAACCCTAGAAAAGATACCAAAATCACTTTAATTTAGGTTAAGTTTTAGAAATTCATTTTTTATCTGCTACTTCGCCTCATTCTCGTAACGCACCAGCATAGAGATTTCGGATGATGAAACACCGAAACCAACTTGTTGGTTCTGAGGTACTCAATCGAATTAACTTGTTGTGTTCTAGTATAAAAGCCGTTATAGACTTTATCAAAAAATAACGTTCGTCTTCTTCACCACTGAACTGATTTGTTTACTTCACTTTACTGTCAAGCGAAGCGTGCATCAATGCAGAACCATAGTTCATCCAACCCGTGTAGTTTCTCAATATTTTCTATTTCCTATTCGTATTATCCTGGTCACGGCATCAAATGTTGCGTTGTCGTGACGCTTAGTAGCCATTGTTGCCATTTAAAAAAAAATCCTCCCGCATCGAGGACCAAACTCGCTTGTTCTAGCTTCTAACTTTATGAGGGTACATTGAAATCATTGTGTTCTGTTCTGATAATCCTAGTCTGAATCTCAAGCCTGTACACGGCTGTAGCTTCTATCTTGTATTGCCAACATTTGATCCTTTGCCCGAGTCGCCATTTAACACTATAACTTATGTTCTGTGTGATTCTTGATTGAGCTTGTGTATCTCTTCAAAACTAGGTCGTTTTAGAATATTTACTGCGCCATTGTCGTGACCTTGGTCCGCGGCGACAACGATTCGTGGTTCATGATTGTGTGTCTAACCATAGCTGCAAAAGGCTGCATGTTTTACTGCTACTATAGTACTGGATAGCTTAACACAGCTATTGGTACTAACAAATCCATCTTTGATTCTTCGCCACGGTCGCCATGTGGCATGATCAAACATATCAAATTCGCCTGTTTCTATTTTCGGTCTCACGTTCTTCTCTATCTACAGTCACATACGTTTATTTTGGAATATTTGGTAATAAATCAACCATTTTCATATGACGAAAAACTTTAGAAAAAAAGCATTTTACTCTATTGACGATCTGCAAAACCAATTCCACAAGAATGCTACCACGAAGCAACTTCACCGTCAAGTTTTTTGAAGTTCTTTTTAATTTACTTTGGCGTCTATGAATCTTGATTGAGCTTGTGCATCTCTTCAAAACTAGGTCGTTTTAGAATATTTACTGCGCCATTGTCGTGACCTTGGTCCGAGGCGATAGTACTTTAGTTTTTGGTCCGGAAAACTCCTTTAGTAGCTTTTCTTTTTATTTTTCTACTCTTGCTCTGGATGAGCTATCACAGCCTTCTTTCTATTGTCACGGTCGCCATGTAACGATTAAACTTCTTCTCTTAGCCAGATCTAAATGTCAGATTATATTGTCTACCAACCGTTAGTTGGTCCATGCGTTAATCTTAATGTCTCTTAAATACTAGCATTTAACTGAGGAACCCCTGAACGGAATTCTAACCGATTGCGAAACCGAGTTAGTCGGGGCCGGTTGCTGCTTAGGATTCCCATACCAATTAATTAATCTTTTAACCGAAGTTAATTGCTCAATCTTTCTCTTGCTAACTAACTGTCTTGATTCTTTATTTTGGCTATAAAAAATTTTCACGTCATAACTCAACTTTCAACCATAAGTGAACGGTAGCTCATAGCTCATAGCAATTCCTTATAGTAGGTAGAACAAAACGTATTCGCTTCTGTCGAGCTTAATCTATCGAAGTAGGCACAGACTAGGTTGAATGATGTAAATCGTATTGGTATTCTGTTTGATAGCTTATTTTCTGGAAACATTCAAAATTTCAAGGCCTCCTAGTTTCATTTTAAAACAAGAAACAATTTCATAGGATCTCACCAATCCCAATTGCGAACCAGACATAATTAAATATAGTGGGTAACGGCCAACGACACAAATCAGCTGGCGTATTAAACATGTAACTATCAGTAGGTTAAGGTTACAGTGTAAGCTAGTATAAATTATTTGAACGTAACATGATGGTTGTAATAAAAGAATGTTCATGGAAAACCGTGTTTAATTTTGAGCATTTCAGCATTAGTACATAATATCACATTCCTCGTCGAACATTGTATGCGCCAGTAGACATACACGCTAACCTATTAACGAGTGTGATTCGCTGAATTAAACCTAACACAAGACGAGAGCATTGGCTTCTTCCCAGTAAGTTCAGCCGCAAAATGAGTCGGAATGCGGATTGGTTCTACTAAAATTTGACAGTTGATAAATTTCCCAGTCGACCGACGAAATCGGGTACTTTGAGGTCGACCGATATTCCGGAGCCAGAATACGAGCTAGAACCAGCATTGATCAAGCACGCAGGTACGGTCACTCACTGGCCTCCATCTAATGAACCGCCGCTGCTGCTTATCCATTCACCATTGCTGCGTAAACGAATGTTCTAAAGGGCTGCGATCTTCACCTTCAATTTTTGCAGCTTCCGAGTGTAGAGGGCAGTTTTCGCGGGGCTCTGACGTTCCAAGTATCAATTTTTCAATCAGTTTCCGTTAAACCTTTCCCCCGCCCCTTACCGATTGTTCCATCCTGTATCTATTGTTAACCCTTTCGGGGTTGGTTGTTTGTTTATTCGGCATACCACCTTACGAGGGCTATGACATCCAGCTTCGTGATGGAACAGCCATCTTGGATATAGCTGACGAAGCACCGACCGCCCGTTCCGTGACAGACGCTGCTTAGAGCCGTTTCCATTTTCTTTTTTCCTATCAGCATCTGGGACGGCTTCAGCGTTCATTTTATCTTTCGTCTCGTAAAGCCACTCCTTCCCCATCGGTTAGTTTAAACTAGAATAACTCTAGTAAGGGAACTGCGAAGAGAAAACCAGCATTGTTGACAACGTATGCCCGGCATTATATGGTAACACGTCCAATGTTATAAGCATAGGTAATGGTCGATTGAATCGGTTTTTTGACAGCTAAAACGAATCCAATCGATCCAAAATGGAGTCTCCGCAGTTCTCTTTCTAGAGTTTTTCTAGTTTAAACGCTTCTGTCAGAAGTCGTTGTTGCATCTGAGCAAATTCTCTACCGGAATCAATTTTGCTGAACTTCTTTTAGTCACCGTGGCAAGCAGAAAGTTAGGAAAAGTTGAGCAAAGCGAAATTGATTCTGGCAGCGCTTCTGCCAGTATTTCGTGCGATTTATGTGAGAATTCTGGCAGAGAATTCGATCAAATGCAATAACCGTTTCTGACAGAAGCGGTTAAACTAACCGATGCTGCTCGCTTTTAACCACAATCCAGCCAAGAATGTACGGTCAGAGTTTCGGTATGCTTCCTGCCACAACTTTGTCAGATGTTTTGCTCGATCCGTGCTAAAATTCTACCAGGTAGGAATTGTCAGGATCTTTGCATGGTTTATTTCCGAGTTATGACAGAGGTTTGCTCGGTTCCTGTCAAAATTTGCCAGAAAACGCGAGCGAAACCGAGTTCACCCTAGTTCAGCTAACCGGACAGGATGCGCGCAGAAATCTGACAGGACTGCTAAACCAGTCTTGGTTGGATAGAACGGTCTCTGCCAGAAAATTTGGTGACTGTCAAAAGATTATAAAATACAGACATGTCTGTAAATCTGGCATCACTGCTTAGCGGGAGCTGTCATCAGCAAGAACCCCCTAAGAACGGTTGGTTTCAAAATCGTCAGACGTCAATCGTTGAACCCGTGTTGAACGATTGTGAATACAACCTAATCACTGCGGTAATCAGGGTGGCCAGACCTACCGATTTATCGGTAGTCATACCGATTTTGGTCTTCCCTACCGATTCACAGACGACCAAGGCAAAACTACCGATATTTTGTTATTCCTACCGAAAACTACCGATTTTTATTGATATTGGACACATCCTACTCAACATTCATTTTTTGGGTTGGATTTGGTCTGAGATCTGTGTTGTCAGTATTTTACAATTCTATGTCAATACTACGTTTTTGGGACAACAACCCGTCCTACCGATAAACTTTTAGTGACCCTACCGATATTAAGGAATTCTATCTGGCCACCCTGGCGGTAATCCATGTAAGTCGGTTTCTGTACCCACCCGTGTTTTGAACTGGTATAAGCAGGTAGTATGTATGTATATATTTTATCAAATACCAAAAATTTGTTTATTTCTATTCCCCTTCACTCGCTTTACCTGTCCGAATGCAAACGATCTGCCAGCGAAATGACAGTCTACTAGTCAGTGGGTAGTGAACGGCATTATGGTATTGATGACAGCACCTAGCTACCAGCTGGATATACCCGAACTCATATGATATCTGCTGGTATAAATAGCCTGCTACAATTTATAGACAGAAGATCAAGAACTGCGACTCCTTCAATAAGTCCTCCTGGAAATCATCCGGGGGTCCCTACAGCTCAACCTTTCGTCAGGATACGTCTTCAACTCGACCGTGAGCATCCACCACTAGCCCGTGGGCACTTGCGGCCAATGGTGGCCAAGATGGTTCCCCGAACCAGCAATCCGCGACATTGTTTTCAGCTGAGCAACTGACGGGCATCTTAACTGAAATGTGTGGCCCTATCCTGCGCGGCGTGTGACGACTAATCTCACCTCACTCTACGTGACTTTGCTTACCCAATTCTGAAGAGTCACTTCGGGTGACGTGAGACGCCCATTTAACCGCAATGGAGAATCTCACCTCACCCGAGTCGACTCTAAGAATCGAGTGAAAAAAGTCACGTAAAGTGAGGTGAGTTTAGTCACCTCACGTCACACGCCGCGCAGAATAAGGCCGCAGATCTATGTTCTGGGGCTGATGGTCATTTGTTATGGCTGTTAAACCCCTCCGCCTGATGAACTGGAATGCTCACTCTATCCGAGTGAAAGATAGAGCTGGTGAACTTCATCAACACAAACGACATCGATGTAAGTATCGTAACCGAAACATATCTTTCCCCTGATATCCCGTTCTCCATACCAAACTACACCACGGTGCGTATGGATCGAACACACTCTCGCGGAGCATGCGTGGCGATCATAGCGAAAAAGGGCATCAAATTTCTAATGCTGCCGCAACCTTGGCACAACCGTCATCGAATGTTTAGGAGTTGGAATCGAATCTTCGCTGTCTACTGTCCGCATCAATGCTACACTACCAATGGTTTGGCTAAACAATTCAAAAACGGCTTGTCCAAACTTTCGAGATCGAACGCTAAATACGTAATGGGCGGTGACCTTAACGCACGACATAACCTGTGGAGAAATAGCAGGTAGAATCAGAATGGTTCCCTACTCTTTGAAGATGCCCAACTTGGGTATTATAGTGATGAACCCACATTCCTCTCTCCGGCAGATGTGCCCTCTACTCTGGTTATTTTCTTGTCCAACACTGAAATCTCTAAGCCGCAAACCCTCTCTGAACTCAGCTCCGATCACTTTCCGGTAACTTGCGAATTCGGTGGTGAAGCTGTTGCGTCCCCGATCCATCTTAGGAAAGGGTTAATTGGGTGGTCTTCCAGAGAGCTGTTGAAAGAAAATTCTGCTCTTTTTGATACAAATGACATCGAAAACTGCCTGGAAAGGTTTCAGCAAGCGTTGGATGTTGCAGATAGGGCATGCATCAGAAAAGTCCCGGTGAAAGCAAACGTCATTTCCATTGACCGTGACACGAAATACCACATTCGCCTGCGTAACATCTTTAGGTGGTAGTTCCAAAGAAGACAGCTCGTCTCGGATCTCAACGAAGTCCTTAAGTGTAGAATGAATCTGCTGAAAAATGAGAGCTTCGGAAAGGTAGTGCAGGGCCTAAAGGATCATTCTAGGCCGTTGGTAGCATGGTTTCAAGAGGGTCTTTAAGAGCATCATAAGATATATTGGTATTGGTATCGTAGTGCTCACAAGTATTCTTACTTCCTGCTGCTGATCTCCAGGAGGATCGGCTCAAAACAGCGTCTGTTCCCCATGTTAGAGGCGGCTGATCATCGTCCGAGTGCCAGTGAAGGACTCTAAGCTCAATTGTACACTATGGTCCTCCGGAAAGTTAGGGGGTTGGTGTCAGGCCCTGCGAGTCAGTCGTAAAAAACCAATTGCAGAGAAAAGCCAACAAGATAAGAATGCTAAACATAAACTCCATCGGAAGCACCCGCGTACTCGCCGATGTTCTCAAAGAGCGCGGGTTCGGAATCATAACGCTGCAGGAGGTGTGTTGGACAGGATCCATGGTGCGAACGTTTAGAGGTAATCATACCATTTACCAGAGCTGCGGCAACACACATGAGCTAGGGACAGCTTTTATTGTGATGGGCGATATGCAAAGGTGCGTGATCGGTTGGTGGCCGATCGACGAAAGAATGTGCAGGTTGAGGATCAAGGGCCGTTTCTTCTACATCAGCATAATAAACGTGCACAGCCCTCACTCCGGAAGCACCGATGATGACAAAGACGGTTTCTACGCTCGAACGAGAATACAACCGCTGCCCAAGCCACGACGTCAAGATCATCAGTGGAGACTTAAACGCTCAGGTAGGCCAGGAGGAGGAATTCAGACTGACGCTTGGAAAGTGCAGCGCTCACCACCTGACGAACGAGAACGGCTTTTGACTCATTGATTTCGCCGCCTTCAAGAACATGGCCATTCGTAGCACCTTCCAGCACAGCCTCCCTTATCGTTACACCTGGAGATCACCGCTACAGTCGGAATCGCAAATCGACCACGTCCTGATCGATGGACAGCACTTCTCCGACATTATCGACGTCAGGACCTATCGTGGCGCTAACATCGACTCGGACCACTGCCTGGTGATGGTTAAATTGCGCCCAAAACTATCCGTCATTATTCATGTACGGTGCCGACGGCCGCCTCGGTACGATCTGGAGCGACTAAAGCAACCAGATGTCGCCACTGCATACGCGCAGCACCTCCAGGCAGCGTTGCCGGACAAGGGAAAGCTCGACGTGGCCCCTCTAGAGGACTGCTGGAGAACAGTAAAAGCAGCCATCAACAACGTAGCTGAGGACATTGTTGGGTACGAGGAACGGAGATGACGGAACGATTGGTTCGACGAGGAGTGCAGAGCGGTTTTGGAGGAGAAGAATGCAGCGCATGGAACCCAACAGAATGTGAAACGATACAAACAGAAGCGGAGGCAGCAGACACTCCTCTTCCGGGAGAAAAAAAAACGCCGCCTGGAAGAAGCGGAGTGCGAGGAAATGGAACTGCTTGAGAACGGCACTGAAGATACACGGAAGTTCTACCAGAAGCTGACGGACAACCGTGAGGTGATCGAAAGGTGGAAGCAGTACTTCGACGAGCACCTGAACGGCGAGGAGAATGTAGGTACAGATGACCAAGGCAACGGAGGATTTGACTACGTCAGTGCAGTTGAGGACGGGAATGAACCAACTCCCACATTGAGGGAAGTTAAGGATGCCATCCAACAGCTCAAGAACAACAAAGCAGCTGGCAACGATGGTAGCGCAGCAGAACTCATGAAGTTGGACCCGGAAAAGTTGGCCACTTGTCTGCACCGGTTAGTAGTCAGGATCTGGGAAACCGAACAGCTACCGGAGGAGTGAAAAGAAGGGGTGATCTGCCCCATTCACAAGAAAGGCGACCATTTGGAGCGTGAGAATTTCCGAGCGATCACCATTTTGAATGCCGCCTACAAAGTGCTATCCCAGATCATCTTCCGTCGTCTATCACCTAAAGTAAATGAGTTCGTGGGAAGTTATCAAACCGGCTTCATCAATGGCCGGTCGACAACGAACCAGATCTTTACCGTACGGCAACTCCTCCAGAAATGCCGTGAATACCAGGTCCCAACGCATCACCTGTTCGTCGACTTCAAGGCGGCATACGACAGTATCGACCGCGTAGAGCTATGGAAAATCATGGACGAAAACAGCTTTCCCGGGAAGCTGACTCGACTGATCAAAGCAACGATGGACGGTGTACAAAACAGCGTAAGGATTTCGGGTGAACTTTCCAGTCCATTCGAATCTCGACGGGGACTGAGACAAGGTGATGGACTCTCGTGTCTACTATTCAACATCGCTCTGGAAGGTGCGATGCGACGAGCCGGGCTCAACAGCCAGGGCACGATCTTCACGAAATCCGGCCAATTTGTATGCTTCGCGGACGACATGGACATTATCGCCCGAACATTTGAAACGGTGGCAGACGCCCGAAACGTGAAGCAGCGAAGGTCGGACTGGTGGTAAATGCGTCCAAAACAAAGTATATGCTGGTAGGTGGAACCGAAAATGAGAGGATCCGGTTAGGAAACAGAATTACGATCGACGGGGATACCTTCGGGGTAGTGGAGGATTTTGTCTACCTAGGATCCTTATTAACGGAAGTCGGGCCTACTATGGGCTCCAGAAGACACTGCGGTCAAAAAAGATTCACTCCCGCACCAAATGCACCATGTACAAAACGCTTATAAGACCGGTGGTTCTCTACGGGCACGAGACTTGGACCATGCTCGAGGAGGACCTGCAAGCGCTAGGAGTTTTCGAGCGACGGGTGCTAAGGACGATCTTCGGCGGTGTGTAGCGGCGAAGGATGAACCACGAGCTCACTGCACTCTATGGCGAACCCAGCATCCAAAAGGTGGCCAAAGCTGGAAGGATACAGTGGGCAGGGCATGTTGCAAGAATGCCGGACAGCAATCCTGCAAAGATGGTGTTCGCTAATGATCCGGTTGGTACAAGAAGGCGAGGAGCGTAGAGAGCACGATGGGCGGACCAGGCGGAACGTGATTTGGCGAGTGTTGGGCGTAACCGACGTTGGAGAGCAAATTTTTGATTCAGTGTTATCTTGAAATTGATGTTGAACTAAATAAATGAATGAGTGTGGGTTAGTCCTGCCACTAAGTTAGTGTCGGATTCTGATGAGACAAACTCGAAACGCAAATTCCATAACTAAGCCTGGGTTTTTTTCGGAATAAGAACTGCACTTGTCAATCAGTCGAAAATAACAAAAACCTGCCACGGACTATTGTTGCGTTTATGTTCCCATTACTCAACTATTCGAGCAATACGTGTTGTTTAGATACTACATATTAAAGCATACAATACTCGAACCAAAATAGGCATACATTGATGAATGATTTAGCCACATTACACTGATTCGAGAGACCGTGTGCCAGTATGGATTGTTGAAGCTTCCTCCAACATCATACCCTATGCGGTTCGCCATCTACATGAACAAGTTTGTGTTCCTTCATGCGCATCTCCCGACTGAATCCTTTGCCACACACATCACAACTGAACGGATAGTCTCCAGTGTGAACGGACATGTGTGCATTCAGCGTAGTTTTACGGGCAAATCCTTTGCCACATTCGGTGCACTTGTACGGTCGCTCACCCGTATGACACAGCATGTGCGCAGATAGGTTAGTCTTGGCAGCGAAATCTTTGCCACACACGGAACAGGTAAACGGTCGCTCACCCGTATGGCGGCGCATGTGTAAGGTTAGGGCAGCGCGATAGACTAAGTCCCTGTCGCACACGGTGCACCTCAGCTGCTCGTTGATGTGAGTGCGTTTGTGTTTCTTTAAGTAATAGCTTGACTGGAATTCTTTACCACACGTGTCACACTTGTGCCGCCTAATGTCTCCTGTATGAACGCGCACGTGGCTGGTAAAATTGCTTTTAAAGGCAAAATCTTTACCGCACATAGGACACTTATACGGTCGTTCACCGGTGTGCCAGTTCCTATGCTGCATTAGAAAGCAGCTGGTGTAGAATGCCTTACCACAGATATCGCAGCTGAAGGGTCGTTCGCCGCGATGTACGCGGAGATGTTGCAGTAGGTACCTTTTGTAGAGAAATCGTTTTCCACAAAGATCGCATTCGTGATGCTGAGTGGAATCAGTGGGCGCGACGGGAGATGCTGACGGTAGGTCGTTGGGTGGATGATCGTTGTTTTGAACGTCATTCGGTGGATAATAGCACGTCCGTTTTTCGCCGCTGTCAGTATGAGTACCGAGCAAAAAAATTTATACATCTGGTCAAGAAATAAATAGAATAAAATAATGTAATTACCTTTCAACAGATTCAATACGTCTTTCTGCAACGATCGTTGGTCGCTCCGAGTTAGATTCAATAAAGAATTGGCCGATTTTATTTTCTGATCCATTATTTGGTTCCGAGGAATCGAAATTAAGCACATTCATATCTGTTAGTTCATTGGCAGCAACACAGCCTTGCTTTACGTTTCCTTCCATACCATCAGCATACCTAGCACCGATGACACCTGTTAGATCGGAATTATTTGTCTCCAGTTTAACCTGTAAGGACTCATTCATTTCACTAAAATATCATTGACTTCACAAACAAGAACAATAACAAAACTAACGACGCTGAATCTCTCTAGATAAAGATTCGCCGGCTCAATCGTTTATTTACTATTTATCTGTTAGTGTCATTTCACTTCAGCTGTCAAAAATATTGATTTCAAATTCTAGCACGATTTCTCAGAAGGGTCTAAGAGCAAAATGTAAACAAACCAGTTTTATGTTTAAAATTGCAACTATTGCTCTAAATAACCATAAACACTAATATATTTTTTTTGTGATTATTTAACTGAACCGCCTTACCACAGAGAACAGACGTCCAACTTGTGTAAAATCTCTAACGGTTTCGAAAGTAGTTGGGATATCCAAACCAGGTGCGCTACTGTCGTCATGTTTTTTTTTGTGACTGAGTTCGACAGAATTGACAGCGGTTATTCCTCTACCCACTCAAACTAGTCCGGAACCGGTTCGGACTTCCAGCATGAATTCCAGCTCAAATGCATCAACCGATAGAGTCGGAATCGGTTGTTTTCTTTGAGCAAAATTTCATACGGAATCCATACAGGATTTCGAACCGGTTCCAGAATGGATTTGACGGATAGTTGGGATAGGTTGGTGTGGCGGCGCTAGTGTTTATCGTTTATTAATTCAAATGTTTACACACGTTTTTTATATATTTTTGTTCGATCATGGATGTCTGTTCTCTGTGGCCTTACTAAGAATATTTAGAAGGGTTTATTTTAACTTCGACGGATGTGAAATCGAGTTATTACGCCCTCTATATTTAGTTGAATAACAATATATTACGAATATATTACGATTACCCATAATTTGAGTTGGTCGCTGTGAACTTCGTGTTGGGTAGGAATTGAATAATGACGTCTACTCGAATTCAAGTTCATCGCTTCGTACTTATATTTTGGGTAGCCCATCTCATACAAAGTAGTAGGTAATGTTTTTGACAGCCATTGTTATTGTTGTGAATAAAATTGCATGAAGTGGCTCTGTAAAAGAATGGTAATTATAATGCATAATGCAATATTTTAAATAAAATTAATGATTAATTTATTTCAGCCTAGAAACCTAGGATAAAGCAATTAGCGCTGGATCTAAAACACGAGTCGGTGAGTACTGAAACGTTGTTTATTTTTTGATTGTGGGTTCATGTTGTGTTTTTCATATCATTTAAATAGCGGCCACCGCATCATTCCGAAACCCGATCGGACCTCGAAAGACACATTGAACTCATGATGGGACGTTGATGATTCATATTTTTTGGAAATGTCAGAAATGCATATCACTAGAGTTGAAATAGAATATAACTACTAGAGGGCAATTGCAGCGGCTAGCGATGATTAAATATTTTCTCGCTCTTACATATGATGGGCTCATTAGATTGACATTTGTTGCCCCTGACACAAGCAGGTTAAAGTAATGAGTAACAATAGCAGCTACAAAGTGATACAGTTTGGCAATTATATACCAAATGTTCCAGGCTGCAACAATTCTACCATATTGTTTCGAGTCTATTGATCAAAAGCAGGCAAAAACCTCAAGCGGTGTGAATTTAGTAAACGGGGTAATTCTAAAAGATGCGACGAAATGTTCAATTGACGAATCATCAATTTTCAGCTTCTACGAATGGCTACTTTTCAAATGATACCCATATTGATGGTTGTTCTTAGTGAGAATGCCAAGCATCCATATAATATATATTGGAAACCTAAATTTTGGGTTATCCGAATGTTATAGAAATTTTTGGTTATCCGCTTGTTATAAATTTCGGGTTATGCGCTCAGTACTCAAACTTTTACTCGAATTTTGGGTTTTCCGCTCAGTACTCAAATTTTAGATTATCCGCTCAGTATTCAAATTTTGGGTTATCCGACTTGGGCTTGGGTTATCTGTAACCCAAATTTTGGGTAGTCCTCGCACTACCCAAAATTTACGTTCAAAGCTTGTTACCCAAAAGTGAGGAGATGCACTTTAGTCCATTTTGGATAGAATTCTACCCAAAATTAGGTGACGGCTGGTAAGCGTGTATGGAATCTTGCTCAAAGAAAACAACCGATTCCAACTCTATCGGTTGATGCATTTGAGCTAGAATTCATGCTGAAAGTCCGAACCGATTCCGGACTAGTTTGATTGGGTAGAAGAGAAACCGCTGTCAATTCTGTCGAACTCAGCCACAAAAAAAACATGACGACAGTAGCGCACCTGGTTTGGATATCCCAACTACCTTCGAAACCGTTAGAGATTTTAAACAAGTTGAATGCTGAAGATGGACGTCTGTTCTCTATGCTATAACCTAACGATCTAATGATTTGAATGGATTAAAATATGTATTTCGTAATCTGTCTGAGGTTAACATTGAAACGGCTTAGGCCATTATAATCGATTGGTCTTCAGTACGCCCTGCTTTACCGACCGTTTTTCATCTGCCAACTTTCATGCGCTCCTCAACAGCCGTAATTTTAAAATATACTGGAAAACCAGTTGATGATTATATATTTTTGAACACCAGATCGGAAACATGGATGTTTGACTCAGGAAATGTGTTTTATTTTAAATATGAGAGCAAAAAAGAAAGGATGTTTACCATTTTTAGCTGCGGATATGGTAGAAAATTTTTTGTAGGGACGTCTGTGTTCGGTAACAATAGCTGTTTTGTTTGAGGAGGTAGCCAGCTCGTCGTTGCAGCACAGACTAACAGACATAACACTCGATAATAATGCTTCGCCCACTTTTACGGTCATTACAAATATATTTGTAGTTGGGACTGTGGCCGCTTTTGAAATTATGGAGCCACTCACATATGAACAAGTATATGGGGGATAGACCACTAGTTAAAATTTTTTCCCAAGTCTGAGGGGTAAGCCACCAGCAAATAAGTGTTTGGGACCTTGAATAAAAGGTGGAGCTAGTGTTCTGGGTAAATTGCCGGATCGATAATTTTTAAGGGAATTCCTTCATAGTGTTATATCTGTTAGTCTGTGGTTGCAGTACAGGATTCTTTCATTCGCAAATGGCCACTATTCCAATCGATCTGTCAATGTCTAACTTAAAACATACTCCTCTCGACTTGTTCATGAACAAGTATGAAGCATCCAGCATCTCTAATACGAAACCTCTCGCGCTTATCCCCACGATGAGATGATTACTCGACACGCAGCCCACTAATTCCTGTTATGGAGAGTACAGCATCGGGATATCAACTACGTTTTAGCTTTCTAACTGACGCCCATTTGCATTTAGTTTGGATATATCGTCTAACTAGTAGCAAACTGGTGTCAGTTACTGAAGAGTGGAACACGCAATATTTAAATCCCACTTTACTAGTTATCTTGTCACCTTCACTATTCGCTGACTATCTTTTCCCTAAAAATGTTAAAATATTTGTATCTAGCCGTTGAAACACCTATACATGTTTACCGGTTTTTTCGATCCAGCATTCGTGGATATAAACACGGATGCAGAACGGAAAATAGAATTCCGGGTTGGTGGTAATAAAGTGCAGCTTGTGCCATTCACTGCTCGAATCTTAAATGTACGGAGAATTTCGATGATGAATATATTTTCACAATAAAATATATCTTCAATATTATATTTTCAATAAAAGAAATTGTCACACTAAAATAAAACGCCATTAAACCACACCGAAATAAAGGCAAGATTTATGTATTGGGCTGCAAGAGTTTTATTTGGAGGTCTCATCGGCACAAAATTATTGCCAGAGCTTAAAAAAATTGACACCCCTGCGTGAGCTTGAACGAGATACGAAATTCGATTCATGCCCGCCGCGATGAATGAAATGTTTTGTTCGTTGTCCTCGTTTATTGGTTCTGCCGATACAGCGGACTCAGGTTCGGATATGTTCGGTTTCAGAAGCAAACTGAATTTTGTTTCTATGCTAGCTCTGAAAGCGATTATTCAGCGAAAGTGCGCCGAATATAGATTACACTTATGTTCGGAAATGTAGAAGATGTCAACTTCTGACTTCAAAGTGTGAAATTTGAATGGGTTAAATCTGAATGTTGGTTTCGGTCAATGTCAGCAGACATATGAAATTTCGCAGCACTGATTATTGCCAAAGGTCGGCAAAGAAGGTCGCATAATCTTGAAACATCTCAAAGGTACGTAATACATAGTTCCGCGTTTTTAAGAACAGTTTTTCTTGGAAATGAAAGCATAACATGATGCGTTCATGATTCCTGTTTATTTTTACCTATGCATTAAATCAGGTTTTATAGTAAAAAACTAAGGATTTCGAAAATTTGGTCACTAAATGAAGAATAAAATTCTCCTTTTATTTCATAAACCGATAGAGCTCATCTTTCCAAATATAACAATATATATATATATATATATATATATATATATATATATATATATATATATATATATATATATATATATATATATATATATATATATATATATATATATATATATATATATATATATATATATATATATATATATATATATATATATATATATATATATATATATATATATATATATATATATATATATATATATATATATATTTTTTTTTTTTTTTCAACCTTTAAAACTTCAGAATGATTTTTAGTTGATTTTATAAAACTGTGTTAACACGCCCGTCCGTCTTCCTTGACAGTGAGCTTAGCCACATGGGTTAGAATTTTTGACAGTTATTCCTGCAAAACAATAGGGACCAAGGTAGTTCAATGGAAGGTGTGGTCGTGGTAATGGTAATTTTATAACATAATTTGTATTTGTTTATTCGTGTTAACCTACCCACTGAGACGCTCAAAAATTTGTTTCAAAATCGTTCAACACGGGTCCAACGATGGACGTTCGTTGAACGGTTATTTGGACGTTGTCCAAATTGGTCCAACGAACGTCCGTCATTGGATGATTTTGAAACCAACCGTTCTTAGAGGGTAGTAATGTTCAGCCGGAAAATGAATGGGGTTGGTTCTAATTCGTATTCCGGCTCCAGTGACACAACTGATTCTAGTTAGAAGCGGTTGTGTCGATGGAGTCGGAATACTAATTAGAGCCAGCCAGCATTCTGGTTGAACATGCAGGGGATTAAGCTGTCAAAAAAACCGAAAGAGTTTATCATAAAAAATTCACACATTGATGTAAAGTGATTCGCTGTTGAATTCGCACTAAAGCTATTTGCAACTCTGATGCACAGAGAACAGACATCCATCTACAGCATTTCACTTGTGTAGAAATCTCTAACGGTTTCGAAGGTAGTTGGGACCCGGTCAAACCATTCAGAATTTGATTCGGAATCCTGAATGGAGTCAGTATGGATTCCAAATCAAATGCAACAACCGATTCTGAGTCGGAATCGGTTGTTGCATTTGATTTGGAATCCATAATGACTCCATTCAGAAATCCGAACCGGTTCCGGAATGAGTTTATCTGGGGATATCCAAACCAGGAGTACTGTCGTCATGTTTTTTTGTGGCTGAGTTCGACTGAATTGACAGCGATTATTCCTCTACCCAGTCAAACTAGTCCGGAACCGGTTCGGACTGCCAGTATGAATTCCAGCTCAAATGCATGAACCGATAGAGTCGGAATCGGTTGTTTTCTTGGAGCAAGATTCCATACTGAATCCATTCAGGATTTCGAACCGGTTCCGGAATGGATTTGACGGATAGCCGGAATAAGTTGGATTGGCGGCGCTAATGTTTATCGTATATTAATTCAAATGTTTACACACGTTTTTTAAATATTTTTGTTCGATCATGGTTCTCTGTTCTCTTTGTCTGATGTATTCTATATGGGTTGTTCTATTTTACATTACTATCTTTTTTACCGATTAAAACCGATCGGTCACAACACTGAAATGAAGTTCTATTTTTCGAGCTCTTTTTTGGATCAGATTGAGAACAGCTCGACTCTTCTGTTTTAAATTTTCCACAATTTGAATCACGAATAGAGCACTGTTATTTTTCATTACAACATTAGTGATTAACTATAAAAAAAATCGATTTAACAGTATTTAGAACAGGTGGCTAAATCATCGCATTGGGAACACTGTCCTAGATGTAGTTTGACAGATCCATACCCAACGGCTTGTCATTTTGAAACAAATTTAACCCAGTAAAGTTTAAAAAAAGCCGGAATTCCAGCTTATTTCTGGCTGAACTTTACTGGTAAGTACTTACAAACATTGCAAACATTTAGGGAAAATTAACCGAACTTCCGGCTGGCATATGCCAAAATTTTGGCTCCAATGAAAACTGATTCCGACGTAGTTGCCATTTGAAACAACATTCTGGCGGAAGCTAACCAGCTAGACTGACTGAAGTGAATTTTGAGTTACTGTATGGGTCTTTAACAATGTAATAAACAATGTAATAACTTTTTTTGTTACAAGCGTATTTATGCGTATTTATTTGATAAATATAAGAAAGGTACAAACTTTTCACTACTTAAACTACTGGAATTTTGTCAGTGCTAGTGTACTTATTTAACTTGTTTCATCTTTTATTTTTCTAACGGCGTATACACTGTTCATATTTTAAGCAAATTTGTTGAAAGTGTAGTGTAACAAATCTCATGTTATGAAGACTAGTACTAGTAGCTGCTCGTTTAGTGACTCATTACCGCAATTTTCGGGGCATTAATGTCCCTATCAAGTCACTGATCGAATTTTTAGTCGCGCATTTTCGTTAACACTGTATTTGTGCTCCTTCGGTAGAACACCGTTCTTGAATCCTTCGCCACGGAAATCACAATTTTCAGTCAGTATGAACAGCCATATGTGAGGCTAGCGCGAGTTTGCGGGGAAAACCTTTGCCACACACAGTGCACTCGTACGGTCGCGTATGAAGACGTACATGCTTATGCAAAGCAGAACCTGAAGTGAAGTCTTTGTCACACATTGTGCACCGGTAAGGTCGCTCGCCCGTATGAACGCGCATGTGTAATGTTAGCAGTGTTCGCTGTATGTAACCCTTGCCACACACGGTGCACTTATACGGGCGCTCGCTGGTATGAAGGCCCATGTGCACGTTTAGGTTGGTTTTAAAGGCAAACTGTTTATCGCACACGGTACACTTGTACGGTTGCTCGCTCGTATGAGTGCGTTTGTGTTCTTTCAAACGTGAACTTGCGGGGAAATCCTTGCCACACACGGTACACTTGTACGGTCTCTCACCCGTGTGCAGGCGCATATGTACGTTGAGGTTGGATTTGGTCACAAAATCTTTGCCACACACGGTGCACTTGCAGGGTCGCTCACCCGTGTGCAGACGCTTGTGCAACACTAGTGAAGCTGGTTTGGCAAAGTCCTTGTCACACACGGTACACTTGAACGGTCGCTCACCGGTGTGGGTATACCGATGTTCCCTTAGAATTTTGCTATTTGCAAAGGCCTTGCCGCAAACATCACAACCGTACGGCCGTTCATCGCAATGTATCCGGAAGTGTGCTTTAAGGTTCGCCTTCAGTTGGAATCGTTTCCCGCAAAGCTCGCATTCGTGTGGTCGTGTGGAATCGGTTGGAGTTGCGGTCTGCAGGATTTCGGTCACGCTGGTCTGCATGGGGTTCCGTGGGGTAGAGGCTACCTGTTGCTCGCTGGAAGCACGGGAACTCGGTGAGCTAGTTTGATAGAAAAAAAAATATTAAAAACAAAAGGGTTGTTTAATGAAGAGTACATGGGTGTGGGCACTGTTGTCCTTCTGACTTCAGCTAGATTGAGGAGGTACGTCCCGAGCGTCTGTTCACCAAGGAGGTGCGGCGTCTGTTCTGACATCCAGAGGCTGAGTATGAAATGCTGTATCGCGTCAGATATACCTAAGGTGGCAGCCCCACCAGCGCGATGTAGGTAGCGCGACCTCGGTAAGGTAGTCTACCCAACCCTCCCACTTACCACGAAAAGTAAAGAAGAAAAGAAAAACGAACGATACATTCGGCAACCGACCCGGCTACGAAATAAGGACAATGATTGGAAACTCGGAACATGGAATGTCAGGACTTTGAATAAACCCCGAACGAGTGAGTCTTTTGGCTCACGAAATGCAGACGGTTGGAGTAAGCGTGGCTGCGATTCAGGAGGTGCGGTAGCCTAGAACTGGAGAACGTGAATTCTGGGCGGTGAATCCCAACGCCAACACTTCCTTCAAATACAACATCTACTATAGCGTCGGCGAAAAGGCAGAACATGGAGTCGGTTTTTATAGTGATCGGCAATCAGATGAAGCGTGTTATAAGGTGGAAACCGGTTAGCGAGCGATTCCGTGTATTGAGGGTACGGGACAAATTCTTCAACTAAAGCTTAACCCGATGACGTGAAGGACGCGTTTTACGAATGTCTCGACAAAACGTACGGAGAGTGCCCAAAGCATGACGTAAAAATTTTTATTGGGGACGCCAACGCTCAGGTCGGTAGAGAGGACTTTTTCCGTCCAATCATTGGTAAGGAGAGCCTTCACTCTGTAACCAATGACGACCTAGCCTGAGACTAGTGACCTTCGCTGCAGCTAGAGGGATGGCCATCAGCAGCACTAACTTTGCACGCAAAGACATCCGTAAGCGCACCTGCATGCATCCGAATGGCGAAACTTGCAATCAAATAGACCATGTCCGCCAGAAGCTTGATGAGCGGATAAGGGGAATCAACGTAGACGACAACCTCAACAATCTGTGGGAGTCAATCCAGGGAGCGGTGAGCACAGCAGCGTAATAGGTACTGCTCAGAGACGACCCAGAAACGATTGGTTCGATGAGGAGTGCCAGAGAGTGACGGATGAGAAAAATGCTGCCAGAAGCCGGATGTTAGTGTCTGGTACCCGGCAGAACAGAGAGCGGTACAAGGAAGCAAGAGGAGCCGAAAAAAGAATTCACAGCAGAAAGAAAAAGCAGTATGAGGAGAACGTCATTACTGAGGCGCAAAACAGTATGGAATGAAATGATATGCGGAAATTTTATGAAACTGTCAATGGCGCACGGAGAAAAGGTGCCAGCCAGGTGGAGAGAGCACTTCGAGACATTGTTGAGTGGAGAGAATGTTAGCGCGTCAACGAACAGAATAAGGATAAGTGATGATGGACAAGCTGTGGAGCCTCCGATTTATTGATTTCAAAGCGGCGTACGATTCAGTGAAAAGAAACGAGTCATGGCAGATAATGGTAGAACATGGTTTTCCGACGAAACTGATTAGGCTGATTCGTGCAACGCTGGATGCATCGAAATCTAGTGTTCGGGTTGCGGATGAGATTTCGATGTCCTTCGTAACCTTAGACGGATTGAAGCAGGGTGATGCGCTGTCAAACTTGCTGTTCAACATTGCTCTTGAAGTTGCCATCAGGAGAGCAGGCGTGCAAAGGAACGGTACCATCGTCACACGGTCGCATATGCTCCTAGGATTTGCGGATGATATTGATATCGTTGGAATCGACCGCCGAGCCGTGGAAAAGGCTTTCGTGCCTTTTTAAAAGGGAGACAGCAAGAATTGGTCTCACAATCAACACCAGACGAAGTACATGATAGCTGGAAGTATACGTGGGTCCAATAGTGATGTTGGTGGTGAAGTGATGTTAGGAGGTGATAAATTTGAAAAAGTGGAAGAGTTTGTGTACCTTGGAACTTTAGTGAAGGTGGTGCGAAGTGAGAAGACGTCTTGCAGCTGCAAATAGGGCTTTTTACGGACTTCGTAGCCAGCTGAAGTCCCGTAGTTTGCAGACGAACACAATATTCGCGTTGTACAAGACATTGATAGTTCCGGTTGCCTTGTACGGTCATGAAACGTGGACGTTAAAGGAAGTTGATCGTAGAGCGTTCGGTGTCTTCGAACATAAGGTGCTGCGAACAATACTCGGCGGTAAAGGAGAAAATGGCATCTGGCGGCGTCGCATGAATCACGAGTTATACCAAGTATATAAAGATATTATCAAGCTAATAAAAAAACGGAAGGCTGCGGTGGGCTGGTCATGTGGCACGAATGCCGGAAGAACGACAGGCGAAGATAACATTCAGTAGAGTACCGGGAAGAGGCCGACGACTCCGTGGCAGGCCGCGAACACGATGGCTGTTTGCAGTGGAAAAGGACCTAAAAGATCTCAATGTCCAGGGTGACTGGAAGAGATTGGCCAAGGACCGGGTCCAGTGGAGGAGAATTCTTCACTCGGCATAGATTCAACGAAGCGAATCGTTGCCCATCAAGTATCAAGTAAGTACATAGGTATGGGGAAAATTCATGAATGAAATGACAGATTTTCATTTCAGTAGATTTTTAATAGATTCTCGGGCCCATACTATTGGCTCGAATCAAAACTCGTCGAAATGTCAATTGACGATAGGTTCATCCGGAGTGTTCATTTGTGTTTACATTTTGCTAGCGTTGTCAATTTTATTTTGTGTTCACCACCCAATGTGGCTACGCCACATCGCTTTTGCGCGTGCTGTCCGACGTCGCTACCGCTCAGTCGGACTTAAACTAGGGATAGCCCCTACGTTTGAGTAAACCGGGCAAACGAGTGGGTCACAGGTTCGCTTGCTTCCGACGGCGGGTCGATGGCCACCTCGTCCGGCGAATCCTCAGCGGCTTTGCTCCGCTTCAGTTCCTAGGCCTCGGTTATGCGGCTAAGCCGCATCGAAATGGTACCCCTTAAACATTCTAACTAGAATCGGTTGTGTCACCGGAGCCGGAATACGAATTAGAACCAGCTAGCATTCCGACTGAGCTTAACTGGGAAGTTTAGTAAAATTTTATCTGGAGATAAAAATTTCCTGGTAACGCTCCAGCACCCCGTTGAATTCTAATGATTTCACCACCTGGGCGCCATGTTGACGATATGAAATGAACTTTGTTTACTTTCGACAAGTTTTGATTCGAGCCAACGACATCCAGTCTAGATTTTCTGTCAAGTAACACAGAGAACAGACATCCATGATCGAACAAATATACTAAAAAAACTTGTATAATCATATGATATAATATACGTTTAAACGCTAGCGCCGCCACACCAGCTATCGGGCCTATATTGTTGACTCGAATCAAAACACGTCGAAATGTCAATTGACGATAGGTTCATCCGGAGTGTTCATTTGTGTTTACATTTTGCTAGCGTTGCCAATTTTATTTTGTTTCCACCGCCTAATGTGGCTAAGCCACATCGCTTTTGCGCGTACTGTCGTCTTAAACTAGAGATAGCCCCTATGTTTGAGTAAGCCGGGCAAACAGGTGGATCACAGGTTCGCTTGCTTCCGACGGCGGTTCCGGCTCCAGTGATACAACCGATTTTAACTAGAAGTGCGAGACTGTCCTGCGAAACCCTATGAAAAACCAAAAGTGGCCGAATTGCATCTCCAACCAAACACATAAAATTCGCTCAATTTTAAAATTTTAGGGTTCCCTTCCAGTAAACTGTATACAAAGTTCGGGTTCTCAACCCACGAGAAAAAAAAATCACAAACTCACCTTTGATCATATTCATTGCAACTTCTTGATTCGATTGTTTTCCTCTCTGAGCTGGGCTCTTCGAAAAATTGACTACTCGTTTCTGGATCACTCTTCGCATTTGACGAATTAGAATTAAGTACTTCCACAGCCGTTGATGTGTTTGTTGAATCACAGTCTTGTTTGAGATATTCTATCGTCCGATCTGCTCCATTAATGCTGAACTGGCTCGCTATTGGATCGAAATTCGCTTCCTGTTTGATTTCCATATTACTAGAATTTAGTAAACAATTCCAGCTGAAATCATTTTTTTTTTAACCAAACACACGCTTTCTTTTCTTACTATAAACACAAAAGTGTCACCCGTCAAGACCTATCAAGACACGCTAAACTGGAATTACGGAGTGAGGGAGTCAAACACACTTATTTTCTGGAGGTTTTACAAGAAATTTCACATGATTTTCCGAAAACGCCTTGAAAGTTTACAGCCAAAAACAACTCATTGGAGTATCTAGTTTTTGTGCGTACCCGTGGGTAATTAAGATTTCTGACTGCTCATTTACAACCACAGATGCAAAGTCAAACCAAAGGAGTTTGGTTTGTTCTCCTCACGAAATACCTAACCTCAACAGGTTTCTGCAGCGCAAAAAGTTTTGTTTTCCTCACGCCTTTTGTTTTTTAACGGAAATAGAAAGGACAATACGTATGAACAGGTAGTAGTTAACAATCTGTAACTGTATTAGTTTAACATTATGACAGTTGGAGGCAAACAAAGTTCAACCTCTATCAGACAAAATTCTCGATAAACATATGATTACGGCGTAAAAGCCAACTGTCTCTTTAAAGGGAAATTCCGGACAAACCGTTACTCGTCGAACACCGTTCATAGCACTAAATGCAAGAGAAAACTTTTCTCTTCTGTTTACTCCCAACATCTGTTATTGGCGAGTGACCGTTTGTCCAGAATTTTGACAAAGCGAATTTTAACAGTTGGCTTTTACGCCGTAATCATACGTTGGTCGAGAATTGACCTTTCTACTCCCGTTAAAAAAGACATGGTCCGAATTATTTCGTGAGGAAAACAAAAAAATTGCACTGCAAAAACCGGTTGAGGTTAGGTATTTCGTAATGCAAACAAACCAAACTCCTTTGGTTTGACTTTGCATCTGTGGTAGTAAATGAGCTGTCAGAAATTTTAATAGTCTTTGGCAGCTGCAGGAAAACCAACCCGATGTAATATGTGTGCGTGTCAAATAAATTGAATTGAGTTTTATTGTCGACGGAAAAGCTGAAATACATATCATTTTTATTTCATTCCAGCTCTTAACGCACACAAAGCGCGGTGAATCAAATTCATTGCCCCCCATTAGTACGACACCGATACCGATGCGCATTAATACAACAAACGTCCAACGACAGGCAGACAAAACTGTTTGTCCGTGACAGCTGGCGGAAAACAAATCCCGCCTGATGAAACTGTACCGGCCGCTGGTATTGGTGCGAGTGCCTACCTACACTACACCAACCAGAGCAGGCCTACAGACGTAACCGACAACGTGCAATAAATAGCCTACTGCGGTTCGTAGTCAGCATCATTCGGGTCTGAATAGTGGAACAGTGTGCTTCGACGATGCTGTGCCTCAATAGAGTGTATCGATTGAGTGCCATTTTGCTTTAAAAAGTTTTTTGTAAGATAATTGAAGTGTGAAAATGGGCTTTTGACTAAAATGTGAAACGTCTGAATTAGTGAAGTGGAAAATCGCTTGCTATCAAAAGTAAGTAAGTTGAGATTCAATCTTTCGATGGAATAAGCTAATAAATTTTCCGATAATTTTTTAGTGCATCACGCCGTGGCAAAGTGATTTTCGCTTGAACTGTCCGTTCCGTAGGTAAATTTTGCGGTCACTAATGAAAATACAGACCACGTTGGAACGAATTTCGAATTCGTTGTAGACCATTCGTGTATACCAGGATGGACCCGATTCCACGTTGTTAATCTTGTCGTCTATTCAAGATGGCTGCCGGCGGCATCTAATCGATTTCGAATGCAGTCGAAAATACGGTAGCTTCATGTGCGCAGAGTGTGAGTAATTGTGCTTCAAAAAATGTTGGCTTTGTGTTTATATAATCTTTTATATCATTTTACAGGATGTTTTCCACGATTACCACCTACCGATTGACAAGATGTCAGCGAATGTTTTTTTCGGGCGGAACATTTTTTCTGAAAGAAGGCGAATCGTTGTACTAGTTTTCGATGCCAACATTGCTGGAGTATCGGTAAGGTACCACAAAAATGGTGATTAGTGGCATCTGCTTCAAGTATTTGGAGCTAGTAGATACGAGCTACTTGACTGGGTAGGTTGATCCGGAAAAGCATCAGCAGTGCCGAACAATACTACAGTTTAGCTTAATTTTAATCTAACTTTGCTTGATTAGAGTTTTCTCGAAAAGTCGTCATCATATGACCAAAGGTCGCATGAGTGCGAATAATGACAACCAGATTCAGTTTCTATCAATTTTGCGTAACTGCTAAAAGATATGGCCACTGTAATTTCTATATGTATTTCTATTTACAATGCTGTACACCGACAGCTGTGTCTTCGTAGCGGTTTAATACCGTAAGAAAACTCAAAGTAATATTTGTTGCCCTATGAATTAAATTGTCAAGAACAAATTGGCCAAAACAAACTGCGGCTTCTTGAAAAAAGACGCCTACTTGGGTCGGGTGAATTGCCTGACCATTTCTTTTGGATGGCCAAAAACATCGCATCGTTTGACTATTTGTATATTTAGATAGCAGTTTTATCGTCCGTTGAAATTTCGTAAATGTTGCTTCTTTCGAATGTGTTCGAATATTTGTTAATAAGATTTAGTTTTTTTTTTAAATTTAAATTGGATGGTTGTTTAAGGCTAAACTTACTTGAATTGCATTTCTTCCTTTAATTTCTTTCGAATTCTACTTCGGTTGTTTTTTTGCTCACTCCTCTTGCGATATGCGCGACCGTAATAAGTTCGTTACCGAACTGCCATGGTCGCCATGTTCAATAAATCATAATACCAGTAACTTCATTGATTCTGTAGCTGGGCATGATGTTTCCCGGAAACGTAATTTTAATGCGTTCGTTGCACTTCAGTTCATTGGGAAAGTTTTAGATTGATTATTTGCGGCATATATAAAATTTTGTCATTGTTTTATTGGTCTATTTTTGTGTACTAATAATTTTTGTTTCGTTGTATTATTCATAAATACACAATTTTCATTTTCATAATTTTTACGTTTTTGAATTCTTGTATTTTTAAATTCTAGAACCTTTAAAATCTCGAACCTTTAAAATCTGGAATTTTTAAATTTCTCAGTCAACAAATTCCAAAATTTAAATCTTATTTTGTTAATATGTTTATTCCTCGTCATCGCTATAGTTATTAGCAGTACTTTTAGCTGTTTTCAGCCTTTCATTTCTTGTTGGCTACCTTCAACGAATTTTCGGAGCAGGTACATCTTTTACTAGGAAGAAAGAACCACTCAACTGAAATTTCGAAGAAATTCTATAGTTTATCCTAGTTTGAGCCAAACTGTGCCGAACCGTGATATTATCACTACGGAATATTATTTTTAGGTTTCCCGAAAAGTCGTCATCATATGACCAAAGGTCGCATGAGTGCGAGCCAATTAACCCATTCACTGTAAGTTCTTTTTAAGTTCTATTTCTATTATTTTTGCGATAGTAGGAATTAATCACTGAAATTTCTCAATATTTTCTATTTCCTATTCGTATGGGAGCGGTCGGAGAAACATGACGCCAGCCTACTGTGATTTCTTTCAAATTCTATTTCAATTTTTTTGCGAAAGACTTGAGATAATTATTTTGACACGTGCTATTATCGCTGCGGAATATTATTTTTGTTCTTAATAATTAAACCATTACACTTTGCATTACAAATTTGCGGAGCTAGGATGTCTTGAAATCGTCATCACATCACCAAAGGTCGTATGAGTGCGCCTAGAAGAATTCAACCACTGAAATTTCGGATATGTTTTAGAAATTCGTTTTTTGTTTTGTATATTTCATACTCGATGATGAACGGAATATTATTTTTGAAATGTTTTAATACGTAGTTCACAATTCAATCCAAAACTGTTCACTCTTTCTAGAGCTTCGACATTATCCCCTACGGTTTCTAAAAATGCACGATCTAAAGTTGCATGAATTGAGAGAAAAGGCAATCACTCTCCACTGTAAGTTCTTTTTAAGTTCTATTTCTATTATTTTTGCGACAGCAAAATATATGCCAATCACTGGAATTTCTCAATATTTTCTATTTCCTATTCGTATACGTATGGACGTTATACACCTGGAGTTTGCAAGTCATACGAGTTAACCGATTCAAAAAGGTGTGTCGTCTATTTTCAGGATTTGACTACTTTGGGACAACGTTCGGATAACTTCTTTAGCAACACGATTCAGTTTTACGAATGAATTATATTTTGGACAAATGTTGGAGTGTTGACATAAAAAAGGCCGTCCCGGGTGATCCAGAAGGGATGAACATAAGGTTAATGAGGTATATTGATTTGGTTAAATTTTCACTTAGTTCCAATGTCAAGTGTGGTGTTAGATATTTTGTTGCTGGTTCTAGTTATTATTCCGGTTTGGTTGTGTCACTGGATCTGGAAAACTAACTAGAACCGGTCAGAATTCCAGTTAAATGATTTAATCCAGTTGAACCATTAACGAACCGGTTCGGCATCCTGAATCGATTCAGGAGGGATTTCAGTTCAAATGCAATCACCGATCCCGAATGAGTCGGAATCGGCTTTTGCACTTGAGTTTGAATCCTTTCAGGATTCCGAACCGGTTCAGAAATGGGTATGACTGGGCTTCTCAGTGGGTTATAATTTCAACTATTGAAGATGTTATCGGCTGAATCAGCAAACGGCAAAAACATGATATACAATATTTCACTGTTAACGTTTTATTTCAACTGATTCAATCGATAACATCCTCAGAATAATCAACAACAGTCGTCAAACAACGATTTTGAAACCAACCGTTATTACCCACTGAGAAGCCCAAAAAATTGTTTCAAAACCGTTCAACACGGTTCCAACGATGAACGTGTGTTGAACGGTTATTTGAACGTCGTCCAACGTTGGTCCCAAGAACGTCCTTCATTGGACGATTTTGAAACCAACCCTCTAAGAACGGTTGGTTTCAAAATCGTCCAATGAAGGACGTTTGTTGGACCAATTTGGACAACGTCCAAATAACCGTTCAACAAACGTCCATCGTTGGACCCGTGTTGAACGATTTTGAAACAATTTTTTGGACGTCTCAGTGGGTATAGGGGGAAAGGTCTAAAGTTTCTCGTGTAACATCCGATCAGGGCCTATTAGGCAACTGTCAAAATACACTACCGGTGGGATTTACCGATTCAACCGGTATTCCCTTTTAGTGACGTTTCTTCTGGTTTCGGAACAAAAAAAGACATACGACTTTCATATTGCAATTTGATTTACGCCGAATGAGGACGACATCCGTATACATACGACATTGCTTCTCGAACTGTTCTACGCCTTCAGTGTGTAGAATCTGTAGTGTCCAGTTTGACTTAGCAACTAACTGTTGTTAGTTGTAGAAGAATTGGGGTCCGGTTTTTCGGATGTGTCGAACAAATTTGCTTGTGTAAACATATATTTCATTTGCTTCGCCCTTTACATGCAGGAGATAAGCTCCTGTCTGCTCTTTGCGGTACAGTTCCGCGGTCACAAGATTTATACTGTTCTAATTATGCTAGTCCTGTCGCTAGTGAATCTAAACTCTTACACGATTTCAATATTTTCCGGGGCGCTTTTTTAGATTTTTCAATATGTATAAGGCTAGTCTCCGTTCTATTCTTTCATTTTTTTCTCTATTCCTCTGTATTCTAATGTAGATTTCCTATATGACATTCGAAGAGCTTAGTTTCTACCTGTTTATTTATATACTTGTCTTTGGCTCTTCGAAGCTTCTAGTTCTAGGCTCCTGGCCAATTCTGCAGGAGTATGTAAACAGAACAGAAACCGAATACGGTTATACAAGTCCAAAACCAGTCGTTTTTGCATCTAAATTTTATTTTGCGTAGCAGCTCGAAAGATGTTTTTGATACGTGATATTATCACTACGGAATATTATTTTTACGAACAAGTAGGACACAAAATCATTCTATCATTCAGCCAGGTCTCAGTGAGGACAACGCATAGTCCTCTGACGTTTTGGTAATATACTTGTAGATGTTTCTTATTATAGTTTTATTAATTTTCTGTATTAGTAAATCAAAAATTTTCGCCTGGGGATTTTCTACTTGACTTCTCTCTTGGAATTGTTTCAACTTCCTATCTTTTTCCGCGAGAGTCCCTAATCGCCTGACATTTTCTACAGAGCCAGACCTCACTCTTCTTTGGCGCATGTTTTAGCCCTACGCAACCTAAATGGAACCAGTGATCGCAATCGTCGCAAGCCAGCATATTGTCCACATCGTTGGACTTGTCGCATAAGCGACAGTTTTCATTTAGATTGGTTACAAAACTGAATTCCTTGGTTCTTAACTGTTGTCTTACACTAGCTTCTGTATTTTTTTTCTTCGGAAAAAATAAACTTCTTCTCACCTCCTTCTGCCGATGTTGATTGCTGTCTTCCTTAGGGAGATTTCTCTTATTAATGAAGACACACTGGTTCAACTTTGAAACTTGGTGCCCATTAAGACATATAATTTTGTTCTAAGTCCTCATTTTTGTGGACTGGATATAATCAGTATCATAACAATTATTCACTCAATTTTTCTGCAAATTTTAGTTCAGCTATTGCAACTGTAGCTGTAGAACTGAACTGCTCTCGGATGGACTATACTGAATTGAACTCTATCTATCATCGACGTTAGAAATTACACATGAAATTACTTATCAACACTAAGCCGAATTTAGGCTGGTTTAACGGCTGATTTAACTGGGTAATCTTTTTTGAACCGAAATACTATCTCCGCTTGTTTTTGGTTTCCTCAAAAAGTCGTCATCATATGACCAAAGGTCGCATGAGTGCGAACAGGAAAAACGTACACCAACTGAACTATCCTACCGACTGCGCCAATTATGTGGTTCGTGTGGCAGCTCGATAACTGGTCACGAACGATCTCGTCAGCCGAGTCTGGTAGCTTTTAGCTACCTTTGACTTTTCGAAGGTAAGGATTGCTCGCTGTGTATAAGGTAAGACTAAGAATGTTCTTTTATTAATTCCCAAGGCTTATTTTATATGCGCTGGCATGTTGCGCGACATGTTTGTATTTTTGGTTATTCTGAGTAAAGCCAATTGGAGAGAGACAGAAAGGCTACCTAGAATTTGTCGCTACTCGGGCAGAGGGTGTGTGCCCATAGATAGCACTGGACGTAGGGAAAAACGCTTGTAAAGCGAAAGGTTCTATCAATAAACAATTGAATATATTTTGCTTTAGCTGGGTGTTTCTCGGCGTTCACGACACATGCGAACCATATGGACGGTTTCGCTAAGGCGTGTACCGAGCCGAGGTAGTTAATTTGAATGAGCTAGAGATAGGTGATTAGATGTATTACACGAGAACCAACCCATCTTCACTTTTTCTGTTATATTAATTGTTCCGAAACGGCTCCTGTCTCGCAATTTGATGCTTGTGCGGGAACTGTTTTGTGTTGGATGATGGAATGACTGCTTTCTTCTGTGTGCTTTGCTCTGCCTCATGAGTTTTCTTCGATTGCGATGCAATTAACGGTTTTCATTAAAATATTGTACTTGATCGTGATGTCGTGGGTGGCTAGCCATTTCAAATTTGAGTCCTTTAATGTAAACTTTCTAAAATTTTCGATTTATTTCAATCTACGTTTTTGGAAATGGTGCTTCTAGCCATTTTTCACTTGTCATCTTTTATAGACTGATAATCCGCTATGGCATTCTCCAAGTGGTTTTTCGTTAGAAATGACACCATTTTAGCACGCCAAAGCCCATAACGAGCCAGGATAAAATAAGGTCCTGTTATGTTTACTGTTTAATAGGCGGGATATTGCAACCCTAATTGAACCCTCCACTGTAGTTTGATTTTTATATATATAAAATAAAATGTTAGCGAAAATCAGATAACCAATCTGTAACGACCAAACGAGAAACTTGCCACATTCCGAGGACAACACTATTGCTTACAATTTACTTGGTTGTTGTTGAGCTAGCGCTTTACTTTTCATGATGGTCAAATTCATACGGTGTTTACCCATTCTGAATTTGTGAGTACTTGCACTCGTCATCATATGATTCCTCCACTGAAATTTCGGATATGTTTTAGAAATTCGTTTTTTGTGCGATAGAACCAACTGCTGAAATTTCGAAGAAATTCTATAGTTTATCCTAGTTTGCGTCATACTGTGTTACACAATAAGTGGATTAAATACTAACACTAGCAAAATTATACTAAAAATCTACCTGTCCTACGAAGAGTTACAGTTTCACGATGTCGGGTTGAACTTAGCGCAACCACCACTACCAAGCTGGAGCCGCTGTTTACCTGTGGGTTCAGAGGTATTCCCCTACTACGCAGCGTGGCTAGGTACACAAATACACAAAAGCCCATATCTGCACTAGCACAGATGAATAAGTAATGATGAAGCGAGACGCTTCACCAACCATATGCAGCTCTGTCTTACTCCGTCACAAGCGTCGACTGTATGCAGCGCAACCACTACCACCCGACCGTATGCGCGGTGTAATTCTTGCAAAAGGTTTTTTCCGTGAATAGTCATGTGCGCTATCAACCCTAGCGGATCGTATAGGCTTAGAACAAATGACAACTTCACGATGTGTTGTTATTCTTTTGCCTATAACAACTGCATTGCCTAATCTGTTTATATTATTGGAGTATTAGTCTTCCTTAATACTCCAATAGACTCCTAGAATCTTTTCGACTACGCATTCCTTATCTTCAGACAATGTTTGACCCTTTTCCATTTTCCTTTCTGGAGGAATGGTGTTGGCTAACTCCTCGCTATTTGTAATAAAGTTACGAATATGGAATTCAGCTTCTTGTTGGACTTGGATTACATCCGAAACCATTTTTGCGGCTGCATCGATTTCATCGAAACTATCTAAATAGTCGTCGACGTAATGTTGTTTTTCGATTACGAATACTAAACCGGGATTCGCCAATACATATTTCTGTGCGTTAAATTTTTTTACTGCGACTTGACTTCTGAATTAACTTTCTCGAGACCTTTTATACGGGAGACTGTGTAGAGTTTACGTATATCTCCGAGACTGTGTACTGATCTGCACCGGGAATATTTGTTTGTTTTATTTTTGCCACAGTATTTGAGCAACAGCAGATGACCAATCGTTGAAATTTCGGATATATTTTAGAAAATGTGATCAAAACGTGATATTATCACTACGGAATATTATTTTTGTTAGACGATAGTTTCTCAAAAAGTCGTCATCATATGACCAAAGGTCGCATGAGTGCGAGATAATTAAACCATTCACTGTAAATTCTTTTTAAGTTCTATTTCTATTATTTTTACGAAAACGGAACGATTACTACTAACTGATTTTTTTCAATATTTTCTATTTCTTATTCGTATGCGACCTACCAGTTAAGCTGGGTACCAGCCTTCTATGATTTCTTTCAAATTCTATTTCAACTTTTTTACGAACGATCACAAGCATAACTTTTGACACGTGATATTATCACTACGGAATATTATTTTTGAAATTGGAAAGATTCCTGAAAAGTCGTCATCATATGACCAAAGGTCGCATGAGTGCGAGTGAATTAAACCTTCCACTGTAAGTTCTTTTTAAGTTCTATTTCTATTATTTTTGCGTAAGTAAAAAACCAATTACTGAAATTTCTCAATATTTTCTATTTCCTATTCGTATGCGAACTTTTCACCGGACAAATGAAGACGACTTACATCGTCACTATTATAAAATTTACACACTGAATTTTTTTAATACCCTACTTATAAATTACATCCGAACTGTGGGACTTGTGAACTAGAATTAAACATATGTAGCGTTGCGCGGCCTACGACGGCCACTGGTTTCTCTCTCTCTCGGAGTACTATTCAAAACTAACTACATCTTTTAATTAACAAAAAAAAATTGTTCGGCTTAAGGCTGAGTTGGATTAAAATATTGAGAGTATCGATAATATTTACGTCTGATAGATTAGTTGATTTTTAGTTTCTCTGAGTCAAGATTGGTAGGTAGGATAATGTCTAATCTCCAAAAAGTCGTCATCATATGACCAAAGGTCGCATGAGTACGAGACAGGTCAGCCATTCACTGTAAGTTCTTTTTAAGTTCTATTTCTATTATTTTTGCGTAAGCATCAAACCAATCACTGAAATTTCTCAATATTTTCTATTTCCTATTCGTATGCGAACTTGTCACCTGACATATAAGAACGACTTACATCGTCACTATTGTAAAAATCACAAACCTACATCGTCACTATTGTAAAAATCACAAACTTACATCGTCACTATTGTAAAACATTCAAACACTTGTGGATTCCCTATCCATTCTCTGTTTCTATTTGCCCTTGGCTCTAGTTTTTTTAGACTGGTTAAATACCTCTTGTTTTTCGGTTAGGAGGTTCTTCAGTTTTGGCTTTGTGAAATATGATTAATTATAGATATGAAATATCTCACTTTTTACACTGGTTGTTTGTAGGTACACCGTGTTGTTCGCAAGTGTTTTTTTGTCTTAGGTCACCATGATACATCTAAAAAGGTATCCACATTACCTTTGATGCATCTAGTGTTACCGGTGGTGATATGCGATAGAATAGTAATTTAACCTTCTCGTCGTATTCTTGTCCTCGCCGTCAAGCAAACCTTCCACTGTAAATTCTTTTTAAGTTCTATTTCTATTATTTTTGCTTAAGAGAAAAAAAAACCAACCACTGAAATTTCTCAATATTTTCTATTTCCTATTCGTATGCGAACTGTTCACCAGACATTTAAATGCGACTTACATCGTCACTATTGTAAAAATCAACAACTTACATCGTCACTATTGTAAAACATTCAAACACTTGTGGATTCCCTATCCATTCTCTGTTTCTATTTGCCCTTGGCTCTAGTTTTTTTAGACTGGTTAAATACCTCTTGTTTTTCGGTTAGGAGGTTCTTCAGTTTTGGCTTTGTGAAATATGATTAATTATAGATATGAAATATCTCACTTTTTACACTGGTTGTTTGTAGGTACACCGTGTTGTTCGCAAGTGTTTTTTTGTCTTAGGTCACCATGATACATCTAAAAAGGTATCCACATTACCTTTGATGCATCTAGTGTTACCGGTGGTGATATGCGATAGAATAGTAATTTAACCTTCTCGTCGTATTCTTGTCCTCGCCGTCAAGCAAACCTTCCACTGTAAATTCTTTTTAAGTTCTATTTCTATTATTTTTGCTTAAGAGAAAAAAAAACCAACCACTGAAATTTCTCAATATTTTCTATTTCCTATTCGTATGCGAACTGTTCACCAGACATTTAAATGCGACTTACATCGTCACTATTGTAAAAATCAACAACTTACATCGTCACTATTATAAAACTGAAACACGCAATGGTCGTTTCTTCTCCTAATGAGACTTCCAACTGGCTCACAAAATTTGCTCCCATTCGGATTGTATGCGTATTCTATAGATGTCCTCATACAAAGCCGAATAAATCCTCTCTAAAACCGTCGGAGTTTGCGAAGTAGATAAAGCCGTTGATTAGCTCATCGATTCCAAGACTGGATTCACCTTTGACTGTGCATCTTTCTCGCAACGACGACAAACACAAACCGATGTCAAACTGGGACTTGCCTCGCAGGGGGGCTAGCCTACTGCGATTTCAATTATTCAACCAAAGCCAGCCAAAACAGCAACGGTTTCGACACGTGATATTATCACTACGGAATATTATTTTTATGAAGACATTTACATCTACTTCCAACAAGATGGACGATACAGCTTGCATATATAGACCTTAGGGAACGAAACGTAACGACGGGAGAGAAGGTTACCTTTTTCACTTTACGGAGTTTTCTTTTATTGGTAAGGACTCACTGGTTTAAACTTTGGAACTTAATTTATTCAGAAAATATTTACAAACGTTATCTTAAAGCTACATGTTGCCCGCGCGTTTCATATATCGCTGCGGGAAAATGTATCCCTTTTAATCCAAACGTTTTCCCTATTCTCCCATTTTACGACTTGAATTTTCTGTGGCCTTAGAAGGGCGAATTTCCTGTTTATTTACTTATATATTTGGCCCTGCCTCTTCAAGACTCACATATTCACCACCGTAATTTGACTATTAATAAAAGGTATATTAAATTAATAAGATTACATTTAAAGATTAAATTATAGGAATAATTATACTTACATATCCAACTTCTCTAGAAAACGATGGAATAGCACCAACGGCAGTTTTCTGGAACGTCTCCCCCATCTTTCGCCATAGAAACATTGTTTATATTTATTCACCTGCATCTAGGCCTGCGTCGATTGTTTTTGAACCCACTCACCAGACACGTCATACTGGGGCGCCATCAAGCGGTGAGTGAGGTCATCTCAAAATGAGCCACATATTTTTAAGAAGTTCTTCGTACGTTTTACGTCTTTATTATTTGTCTTTGGTTGCACGCTGTTTGGCGTTGGCTTTTGCACCCTCGCCTGGTGACTGCCTGGGTCGCTTCGGGTTCGGCACCGTCTTGCCCTTGCCCCTGACCTTCGAGGCAAAATCATATATTTATATTTTTGCGTAAAGATGCCAATTGCCGTATTTTTTCCACTTTTCGGATCGAATTTTTTTCTCTGAAAAACCATGTTTCACTATTCTTAGAATGTCCACTGTGTTTATAAATGTTTTCTGTGCACTTTTATTGCTCTTGCATCGGGAATCGACGACCCGGTCATTTGCCGGTATTCGATTTTCACAAACTGTCACCACTCGCGTCAGTCGAAAATATGCCGAAAAATGCTTTCAAAAGCCACTTCACTTTGTAGAATCGGTAAAATTGCACCGTTATTCACACATTCGATAACCGGGAGGCAGTAAACTGTGCCAAAAATGATGAAAATTAAACGACTCGAAGGGAGCTCTACGAGAGTCAACCGCTCGCGACGAAGATAGACACTCGAATCCTTCGTAAGATTTTAGCAGGGTAAAAATGTGCGAAAAGAAGAATGTCGAAGGAAAAATGAGAAGCCGATTGTCACGTCTTGTCTTACACGCTTATCCTCAGCTACTCATTGCAACTGAAACGCTTTTACTCAAAAATGAGTAAAATTTGTTTGAAGGTTCAATATGATGTTTGATCGAAGTAGGTCATCTCCATCCGTTTCTGACAAAAATCGTGCCTTGTCTAAAATGAATAAAAGTATGTGAGAGTATTCGAAATGATGTATCGATGTCGGATGGAGATGGCCTACTTCGATCAGACATCATATTGAACTATCAAACAAATTTTACTCATTTTTGAGTAAAAGCGTTTTAGTTGCAATAAGTAACTGTAGAGTTAAACTTATCCGAAAATCGGTTCGGAGTATTCCAACTAGCCTTATGTTACTGGAAAAAATATTCAGAAATCATCCAGTTTTCGAGCCGCTTTCCGAATAAGAATTCTATAGTTATCTTTTATACATAGACTGGTGTTTCTTTTGGACCGATTCATGACATTTTAGCCGGGAAGTTGTTTTTTATCAGCACCTTTTCATGTCGCGCGTCTATTTTGTCCAGAAGTTTTTTTTTCTGCGAGTTATCGGTTGCACCGACTTCTCAGCCCAAGGCACCGAGCTGAGGTTCTACTTACCATGGGTTGCGCATCGCAAACAAGACAAACACTTGAATGTGTAAGTGATTCTCTCTAAATTTCCTGCTTTCTTATTTTTTCAGTAAACTATTGCTCAAGTCTATAAAAACACTATTACCATTTCTATTTTTCTTATTTCCACGAATTTACGCAATAGATCTACGAAAAACATTTTTTCTGCTGAGAAATCTGCTAGCGAAAGTTGAGGGAAAAATTTACGCCGGTTTACTTGATCCAGCTCTAGCTGCTCGCGCGATCGTCGTGAAGCCAATTTAGATATCACTGTTTTGGTGAGAAGTTAAGCTATAAAATTGACGCTATGACTACCGGTTTCCAGCCCACTAGGTCTGACGAGAGCCTGTCGATCATCTAGTTGAACTGTTCTATGGGCCACCTTGGTGGAGCGAAGCAGCTACAATATAACACACCATTGATCTTGCCAATCGCAACACCCTCGGCGGAGGAGTGTATTATCTCTTGAACCGGGAACCGTCCCGTTGTACAGATTGCCACCATCCCAGACCCGTCCGACACCCAATTGCCGTTGCCGGCAGGGATGTTGTACGGGTCGGATAGGAGGGAGACATCCGTCCTCGACTCCGAGACCGACTGCCACAACAGCTGTTGGGCTGCTGCACAATGGTTAAGATTTAGCTGTATAACGTTCACGGCTTCTTCTTATTTGCCTCACCGAAGGGACACGAAGGTCCGCCCATAGCATGATTACGGGCTTGCTTCTTAGCGGTGCAGATAAGGCACTTGTGCGCCTTAGTGCAACCCCGCTCCTTATGCCCCTCCTCGCCGCAGCGACGACATAGTTTGCTCCTGTCTATGTTCTTGCACTCGTATGCTTTGTGGCCGGACTCAAGGCACCGATAGCATCTATTCACTGAAGGCGGCTGGGGTATGCTAATTAGACATACCGACCAACCGATCTTCAGCTTACCTTTCTCGGTTACCTTTTTGGCATCCGCCTTGAGTAGCCTGAGGTAGGCTACTTGGGTGTCAGAGGGTCCCCCTCTCAAGCGCATAGAAGCCCGCTCAATTGTTACGCCGCATTGTTCCTTGACGGCTGCGACGACATCGACTGCGGTTGTGAACTCGTCCAGATGCTTGCACTGGAGAGTCATTTCCGCCTTTACCGACCTGACCTGGGCGCCTTTACCCAGAACCTCTTGGGCCAAAACCTTGTATACTGCACTTGATTGTGCGCCTCGCTTCAGCACAAGAAGCATTTCTCCCGTGTTGGTGCGTCTCACGCTACGCACGTCTTGCCCGAGGGCCGAGACGCTTTCGGCCGCCCTCATCGACTTTAGGACGTCGGCATATTTGTCCTTGTCGGTTTTTAGCCACAAGGCCTCGCCTCTGTCCTTGGCCTTCTTCGCGGGCCGCGGTACCTCCGGTATCGGTGCCGGCTTGTTCTTGGTGACCAACGTCCAGGGGTTTACGCCCCCCTGCCCCGGTTGAGCCGGGTTGCTGGTACCATCACTCTGCCCAGCGGGGTCATTCTCGTCCCCGATTACCTCGACCAAACGGCGTTTGGCCTTGACGGTTGCACGCCGTGTGGTGTCGGTTTTTGCACCCTCGCCTGCTGACTTCCTAGGGCGCTTCGCGTTCGACGCCGTCTTACGCTTGCCCTTCGAGGGGAACTCAGCCGCCGTTTCGAGCGACATGGCTGCTCCATAGAAGGTGAAGGGGAAGGCCCCTGTCTGGGTACCTTTGTCGACCTTCTCTCTTCCCTCCACCCTCTTGGAGGCCACTGTCTGGGTTCCTCTGTCGGACTTTTCTCCACACTCCACCCTCTTGGCGTAAGCCTGCTGTTCCTGTCTTTCGACACGAACAGCCTTCCGGAGCACCAGCAGGCTCTGCTTCAACTCCTTGCTTATGTTTTGCTTTGCGCTAGTGAACTCGATTATGGAATCTAGCTGCTCCACCACTTTGCGCATCGCGGATAGTGGCCCGTTCAGTGCGCTGGTAGGGCTATTTCCTACCACTACTGGGGGGGTCACTGGTGCTATCAGATGCAGCACTCGTCGCTCCACTACTCTCCCCACGGGGGGAGACCTCGCCAAACCACCTCTAGCAAAGGGGTTTGGCACCTCTGTTTGTTTATTTTTGTTTTTGTTCATCTCCATGTTTGTACCCACGAGTAGCGCGAGAATAAATGTCCGCCACGCCAGAGCTCCGCAGTAGCGTGGTAAGGGACGCTTACTGTGGGGGTTGCCCAGGTACCCCACAGGCTCCGTTAACGATCGAGCATCTTTTTCACCCCATCGAACGCTCATCTCTCGGGACGGGTCGCTTCACGCCTTGGACTTGGGGTTATGACCGTTGTTGCTTTACGTGATGACCGCGACCCAGATCATCACTTTACCAGGGCTTTGGACCTGTAGCTCTGGTTCTCAATAGTTCCAAGTTCGTAGGTTATTACGGGCATGCTACCATTGAGATCTGTCATACGCTAGCGGAGTTAGCATATGTGTGGCGTGTATTGAATTGAATGTACTGTACTGATTTTTGATCCCGTACGACCGTATTTCCGTGAATGACGAACCCCGACTGCGAACCTTCGAATGCCCATTCGCGGTTAACGCTACCTAAAAGAATGTCGTCATGGGCATGGTGCGCTCAACAGGTTCTCCTCTCGTAGCCACCACCTCTCCTTTCATCGATAGTATTCCTTAGCGGTTGAATAGGCGAGCTTTTGCAACAATATTAAAACCCTCCACTGTAATTTGATTTTTATATATAAATTAAAATGTTTGAAAAAAAATTGATAAGGAATCGGTGAAATTTGCGTTTTTTACCTGTTGAGTAGGTTCTTTGAATTCGTCAAAGTTCGGTTTGTAACATCGTTTACGAGCACAAACAGGCGTCATACAAGCTCGTGGTTTTAGAGTTTTCTGACCATGGGCAACAGAAAACCTTAAAGAAACCTACTGTAATTTGATTTTCATATATAAATTATATTATTTGCGAAAACCGGATACCGAATACCGGCAAAGGAAGATGTTTAGTTGTGTTTATTTGACTTGTGCCGGCTTTAAGAAACCCTCCACTGAATTTCAATTTGTATATATAATAATAAAATATTTGCGAAAATCAGATGACCAATCGCTGAAATTTCGGATATGTTTTAGAAATTCGTTTTTTGCCTGTTTACTTTTTTTTCAACTTCTATACGGTTGTTACTTTGATTTACTATTCCTGTGATATCATTGAGATCGTCAACAGAACTCGTCAAAGTTCATCAACATCTACTGGCGCAAATATGAATCGTATAAGATCACGGTTGCATAGTTTGCCGAACATAACCAAAACAAAAGATCTTCGCAACTTTAAATATACCCTCCACTGTAAATTGATTTATATATATATAAATTAACATTTTTGAAAAAATAGATAACCAATCGCTGAAATTTCGGATATGTTTTAGAAATTCGTTTTTTGCCTGTTGAGTGGGCTCTTTACTTTTTTTCAATCTCTATTCGGTTGTTGCTGTGATCAATGTTGAATAATTATCCGGCCGAGTTTTTCGGACGAGTGACACGCATTAAGTCTGAATTTTAACTGTACTTTATTATTCACATATTTGTCGGTTTAGTCTAATGTATTCGGTGATATTTGGAACTCGTCCAAATTCGGTTTCAAACATCGTTTACTAGACATCGCGCGGTTTCATAGTTTGCCGAACACTGGCAAAAGAAAAAGCCTCTGCCATCTTAAATAAACCCTCCACTGTAATTTGATTTATATATAAAGTATAATATTTTGCATGAAGCTTATATAACCAACCACTGAAATTTCGGATATGTTTTAGAAATTCGTTTTTTGTTTTTCTCTAAGACAAGACGTTTCGTTTTTCTCTTGACAACAGACGATTTTGGGAGCTAATTCGACGTGTTCGGATTTGGCTGTTATTTCCCTCAGGGCTATTTCACGGCATTGGCATCGTAAACATCTAGCTCACCGAATGTCAGAAATATTTCCGTAGGGCACGTTATCAAGAGAAAAACGAAAAATAAGAAGCCAGTTATTCCTGAGATATGGAATTCGCCTAGCTGATAACACGTGAAAGTGAAGTTTTTTTATTGCACTGAACTTAGTGAGCCCGACAAATTGAAGGTCTCGTTATGTTTACTGTTTAATACCTAGTATTTTGCAACAAGTAAACCCTCCACTGTAATTTGATTTTTATATATAAATTAAAATGTTTAAAAAAAAAATTGATAACCAATCGCTGAAATTTGCGTTTTTTGCCTGTTCTGGTAGCTTTTGGCTACCTTTTGGTTTTTTCGAAGGTAAGGATTGCTCGTCCCTAAGGTAAGACTAAGAATGTTTTTTTATTAATTCCCAAGGCTTATTTTATATGCGCTGGCATGTTGCGCGACATGTTTGTATATTTTGGTTATTCTGAGTAAAGCCAATTGGAGAGAGACAGAGAGGCTACCTAGAATTGGTCGCTACTCGGGCAGAGGGTGTGTGCCCATAGATAGCACTGGACGTAGGGAAAAACGCTTGTAAAGCGAAAGGTTCTATCAATAAACAATTGAATATATTTTGCTTTAGCTGGGTGTTTCTCGGCGTTCACGACACATGCGAACCATATGGACGGTTTCGCTAAGGCGTGTACCGAGCCGAGGTAGTTAATTTGAATGAGCTAGAGATAGGTGATTAGATGTATTACACCACCCTCCTTTTGGAAGAATAATGTAACTAAGTGAAATTATTCGAAAAAAACTTGTAGCTTTTGCTTCTCTCCAGATAGCTTTTATATTTTGGATGTACATTTGTGGTATGTGGTTTTTTTTTTTATAATCTGATTATCCTGTTTTTATGAACAATTTGTTTTAAACCTGTGGTATCTTCTTGTATGGTAATATTTGGATGCTGAATTGAAATAACTGTGTACGGGCCTTGGTATACTTTATCTAACTTTCTTCTATTTTCGTTCTGCAACATTACCTTATCTAGAGGTTTTACATCAATTGGGTTACTTATTTTCTCTTGACTTAAGTTTCGTATTTGCTTTGTATTATCTAATATTGCTTTTGTTTTTTGTGCTGCTAAGTGTAGTTTGTATTTTAGTTCTGCGTGGTATTGGTCAAAATTGTATATGGGTTGTGTGTGAGTGTTTTCGGAATACATGAGATTTTGTGGGATGTTTGCCTGTTTACCAAATACTAATTCAAATGGTGTGTATTGGTGGTTTGTGTGAGGTGTCGTGTTATAACAGAACGCATAGTAAGGCAGCCAATCATCCCAGTCCGTTTGGGCGTGATTGATAAACTGTCTTACGTATTCATTCAGACAACGGTGATTCCTCTCTAAACCTCCAATTGTTTCTGGATGGTATGCTGTAGAAAACTGATGGTTGAGATTTAACAATTTATTCATGTGTAAGAATACTTCATTTTTGTACTCTGTTCCCTGATCTGTTCTAATTAATTTGGGTGCGCCATATACAAGGATACAATTTTCGACAAGTGCCTTTGCTAGCGTATTTGCTTGTTTATCAGTAATCGCTTGGATTATTACATATTTTGACAGATCGCATTGTATTGTTATGGCATATCGGTTACCACTGTTTGATTTTGAAAATGGACCGATTGTGTCTACTGAGATACTATCTAGTGCTTTAGTAGGTGTAGGAGTATGTATGAGGTTTTCTTTAGTTTTGTAAGTATGTTTATTCTGTTTACATTTTAGGCAATTTTTTACATATTCTCTTATGTGTATTTTCATTTTTGGCCAATAGTATTGGCAACGAAGTTTTTTATATAATCGATATGATCCAACATGACCGCCTATCGGTGTGTCATGGTTGGCTTTGATAATTGCTTTTTGTTTTTCAGTATTTTCTATTATTTGCTGGCGAGTATATAGAATTATTGATACATTCTTCAATATTTGTTGGCCTTTATCTTTAAATTCTTGAATATTCATATCCTTGAGAATCTCACTATTTAGCGCTAGAGCTAAAGTGGTAATTTTTTTATTGTTTGCCAGTAATTCCACATTTTGTAAAATGTGACCTAGGTTTTTTGATAGCTTGCTAGGGACTGTTAACGCTGGAGTCAATTCCCTCTTGTAGCTTTTATCCATGATTTGTATATGGATTTTGTTGTTTTCTTGTGTTAACATTAATTTTGGGAGGTTATATGCCTCTTCATTGTTTAGCGACTCGTAGATTTTGAGTTGATCGGGCTCAGCATCATTCGATATCGCGTCTATATTTGAATTTGTTTGTTTGCGAGTATTTGCTCTAGTTTGCACCACGTATAAATTTAATTGTTTTAATTTTTCAGAGTCGATATTTATTCTAGAAAGAGCATCAGCACCTACATTCATTTTACCTTGTACATATTGTACCGTAAAACTGAATTCCTCTAGGTCTAGTCTCATTCTAGTTAATTTAGATGATGGTTCTTTCATTGAAAAAAGATAGACCAACGGTCGATGATCAGTTTTAACAGTGAATTTTCGTCCGTATAAATATGGTCGGAAATAGTTAATAGCCCAATGTATGGCTGTTAACTCTTGTTCTACAGTAGATTTATTTGCTTCGCCTCTCGTGAGTAGGTTCTTTACTTGCTTTTTAAGCTCTAGCAGCAATAGGCATCATATAAATTCGTGATTTTAGAGTTTTCTGACCACGGGCTACAGAAAACCTTAAAGAAACCCTCTACTGTAATTTGATTTTCATATATAAATTATATTATTTGCGAAAACCAGATACTGAATACCGGCAAAGGAAGATGTTTCGTTGTGTTTATTTGACTTGTGCCTGCTTTAAGAAAACCTCCACTGCAATTTCAATTTGTATATATAATTATAAAATAGTTGCGAAAACCAGATAACCAATCACTGAAATTTCGGATATGTTTTAGAAATTCGTTTTTTGCTTGTTTTAGGAACTTTGCCATCATATTCTGTTGCCTCTCTTCGATAGTTGCTTTAGATTAAGAAAACAAACAATTCTAAAAACTGACACAGCTTCTGATATCGAGAAGTTTAACATTTTCGATTCAGAGTTTCTCGAAAAGTCGTCATCATATGACCAAAGGTCGCAAGAGTACGGTCCCATAAAATGGCTGTATGATTGAGAAAGTGATTCTAAAACGTTGCAACTTTAGAAGGGTTTGCCAGTTAGAAACTTATTTGCCACAACATAACACACCGATGAGGGTTGGGTGTTGTGACTCGTTTAAAAGTCCGTGTTCGCTGACAGAAGTAATCGACTTAGCCCAGTGTAGAGTGTCGTCAGGATCCCCTTTTGGGTTTATTCGGGATGAATACATAAACTTGTTTTAATTATAGAGAACTATCTATTCACGTTCACTAGTCGACAATTTTGAGCTTCTAATCCACAACCAAACCACTTATTCACTTTTGTTTTATACTGGATTACTTACGGCTTTCCTGTGACTGGACAGTCCGACTGTATAAGGTGCACCGCGAATACTCAGAGAACCGGAGAAACACTTTTCTTTATTGCACTACTTACAAAACGCATCCGAACTGTAGAACTTGCAAACTATAATGAGACATATCTGATGGTTTATTTTAATGAGATCAACTGACAGCAGTGTTGCGCGATTGCGCTAAAAGATTCGCTGAATACACGCTAAAGTGTAACTAACCGCTAATGTGTATCTACAATATATATCGTTGTTATTTGTTTTTCTCTCTAGTTGCCATTAAAAAATTGGCAGAAATCGTGCCTTCTTCAGGCAGAAAAGGGTGTGTGTCTTATCATCTATATTCTCTACTTTAAATCTGACTTTCGAAATGTTAAAAACACCTCTGATCAATGTTTATCCTCCAAAATTCGCGTTATGAGTGAGCGCGTAATTTAATTTGTGTAACAGCCTTGTGCATCGAATTCAATCAATCTTTTGAGACGTGATATTATCACTACGGAATATTATTTTTTCTTTGAACGATACAACGATTACAATATGCATTACAAATCTACGAAACGAATACAAAAGCAATTCCAATATGTTTTGGTAATTAGTTTTTAGTTCAACTCTAAATCTCTAAACATTCGAAGGAAGTCTACAGTTAATGCTAGGTTGGGTCGAACTGTTAGAATCTGTAAGATGAGGTATCATTTTTGTTTATCACATTATATTTATCAGTTTCTCGAAAAGTCGTCATCATATGACCAAAGGTCGCATGAGTGCGAGCAGATAAATAATAGCTCGGTTGTGAATTCTTTCTATCTTCTTTTTCTATTATTTTAGTATACGAATTATAAATTTGCCAATTGAATAGGAATCTAGGATCGATTTAAGAATATGGGATGTTAGTAATAAGATTCAAAATCAGGACCCCTATATTTATGTTATGAATATGTTATTAAATTATAGAAATCCGCAAAATAAAAAAAATCTAATTAACGTATACGTTTCTTTAGAATATCACAACCATACTTTAACTTTTTTCCCTTGTTTTGACGTGTACCGGTAAGCTGGAAATACTTCGCATTTTGTGGCACGTGAAGGTGAGTATATTGAAATATAACTAGGTCAAAGTGTATCTATTCACAGGTAGAATGGCTCAAGATGGCGTCTCCGTCTGGTTTCGAACCAACGAAAAACGTCCAAAAAATTGTTTCAAAATCGTTCAACACGGGTCCAACGATGGTCCAAACGAACGTCCTTCATTGGACGATTTTGAAACCAACCGTTCTTAAAGGGATGTAACAACCGGCTCCGAAACCGATTGAGTCGGAATCGGAAGTTGAATTTGAGTTAGATTCCCCTGCGGTAAGTACTTGGCGAGGTCGGTTCAGCGATACCGGATGGAGCGAAGCTTCTGGTTCGCTGAAAACTCGACGACCCACCGCTGGCGCTTCTCCCGACTTCTATCGATCTTATCCCTGACAGTAGTCGGCTCACATACTTTGGTCCGGCGATTCCATATGGTTCGCGGTGCCCAGCAAAGCTGTGGTTGCTCTCACAGCCTTCACCTTAGCTTAATCGTCGTGACTTTGAAAGTTCAAGTCGATGATATATTCTCCGACCGCGGGCAATCGTCTCCGTGTCGATTGTCTCCACCTTTTCCAGTGATTATCCGATTACTTGGAATACCACATCATCCGTGAAACCGAAAATCGTTACATCTCTGGAAAGAAACAGCTTCAATACTCCATCGTACACTGCGTTCTACAGCGTCGAGCCGAGGAACGTCAGTCGTAGCTGTGATTCTCCCTTGTCTGTCTGGTAGATCAGTGTTCGGTACTGAAAGTAGCTCTATAATATACTATCCTAAGGTAACCATCACGCAACAACGATATTCTTATCTCTGCTGTCTCCACAGCCACCACAACCATTCGGATGGAATTCACTGTAGACCTGCCTATAAGGAAGCCGAATTGCATGACATGTGGTTCTCACGGTCCGCGTACTTGGTTAACTTGTTTCGGGACTAATCTCTAACATTACCAAGAGATATATTGACTACGCTGAAAGATCTCCATGTTTTCCCGGCATCGGAAGCAACATCAGCTTTTGTCGCTTCAAGTTTTCGGATCGTTCTGAACTATCCGGGCTCTCATGTATCGCTTCACTTTTATGGCTTTCGCCATCTCGATCAGCTGCTTGTCGGTAAATCGAGCTTCTTCTTTGTGATCATCCTCCTCATTGTACAGCGAAAATAGGTTCATGTTGTGGGGAAAACCTTTCGATGGTGACTTCCATCTTCTCCGGGCACGTTTCAGGTGGTGCAGCTGAGCCTTTTATCTTTGTCATGCCAACTCTGTAGGTGTCTCCTCGAGAATTCGCGTTGGCTTTATGGCAAAGCTACTCAATGTAGGCTTTCTTGTTCAGCTTGACTGCTTTGTTGAGAGCGGTTCTTGCAGCTCGTTTCCCTCTTTCTGTGCCATTACGAGTCCTCTGACTTCTTTTGTTTTGATACAGCTCAACGCATTAGCACAACTGAGCCGTGGAGCGAACGGTGGGGGTCATTCGGTCCGTCTTCTCTCGCGTTTTCGTTTCGGTCCATGTCGTCATCGGTACTGCATTCATGTGGCTAACAGTCGGATGTTCTCATTTGTTGCTTGTGCTTCGGATCGCTATTGTATTTCCTTAGCAGTTTCCGCGCAAGGTTTCCTGTGGTGTAGCGACTGATCACAATATTGACATTGTAACAGTTTGCTGTACTTGCTTTTTCGTGACACCAAAGCTCCGCAACGCGTTTTACGATCCGTTTCAGTTGCTCGACGATACTCAACTGACTCGATAACCGATCGTGCTCGTTGGTGTTAGTGTCGCTCTATTCAGACACCAGGCGTCATTTCACATCGACAGTCGAACAACCTCCGTTACTGAAAACGCATAGCTCTCAATCGTTACATCTCTCCCTTTTTATGATTTTAATATACCCCTTTTTAACTTAAGTATCGGATCCACTAATAAATGTTCTTAAAAGACGATTTACATACCATTTATTACAAAATCATTGAATTTTGCAGGAAATTTAGGACATCTCTTGGGCAGGACAAACTCACTCTGTGCGGCATCCTCCGTTTCCCACGTTTGTATGTTTTCGTCTTGTTCAATACTGTTGTGACTTGATATTGATTCTCCGCTACTGGAGTTCAACGAGTTGTCCAGTCTCTTCAAATGTGTGCTGTTCCTAGTGTATACCTTTCCGGATTCGTTCGACTGTATTGTCACCGCTCCCCTTTTGATGTCAGTTATTTCGTATTCTTCTGTTCCAAATGCAGGTAATAATGATCCCTTTTTTAAGTTTCTGCCTATCTGCCCGTTGCTTGTGTTTTTCCTTCATTAGCATATCTTTGTCTCTGGCAGATTCCAGTCTTAGACTAGGACCATGATGAATAGAGGGAATCCAATTCCTAATTTCTCTTCCAAACATCATTCGACCCGGAGACATCCCTGTTGCTTCTTGATGCGTCGAGTGATATAGCGTTAAATAATCCTACAAATCTGTTTTCCAATCAGTTTATTGAATCACGCTAATCTTGAGGCGTTTTGCAATATTACGCATTTGTCTTTCTACGGCTCCATTTTATTCAGGCCAATATGGTGTAGAGAGATTCGGGTGAATCCCATAACTAATACAAAAATTTCGAAATTCAACGGCTCTGAATTGAGGACCATTGTCCGATGTAATTGATCTTGGAATCCCGAATGCGCTGAACATTTTCAGAAGAGCTCCTATAACACGCTGAGTAGTAGCAGGTTTCATTGATTCAATTTGTATAAATCGGGTAGTGTAGCAAACTACCACTAGCAGTGACATTTCACCGGGGAGACCCTCTTTAAAATCTATAGCCAAATCTTGCCAAGGCTCCGTTAGTATGCGACGCGTCATAGGATTAGGTTTGTCTGGAAGTGCAGTCATTTTGCATTTTTACTTCAAAAATCAAAAGAAAAGTTAATCGATGGAGCCTTGAGTGTAAAATTGAACGCATTTTCACTTGATGCCCTCCATCAAAGTCTTTACAGTGTCATCCGGTACCAGTTTCTCAGTTTTTTCTCCATTTTCTTAACATGTCCTTCTCGTCTTTGACTGTCTTCTTGCTCTTCCGAAGTTCCCGCTTCATCATTGCCCAGTACTTGCTCCACCGGGCGCAGCTCCGGACAGTTTGGCGGATTCATGTCCTTTGGAACAAAATGGACAGAATTGGCCTCATACCACTCCAGGACACTTTTAGAATAGTGGCATGATGCCAAATCTGGCCAAAATAGCGGAGCTTCGTCGTGCTGCTGCAAGAACGGCAAAAGGCGCTTCTCGAGGCACTCAGATTTGTAGATCTCTGTGCCCTTTGTCACGAAAGGCTCACTCCTCAGTCCGCAAGAGCAGATGGCCTGCCAAATGAGATATTTGGAGGCGAACTTCGACATTTTCTTCATCTTAAATTTGTCGTCCACATAGAACTTGCTCTTGCCGGTGAAAAACTCCAACCCCGGAATTTGCTTAAAATCGGCTTTTGTATACGTTTCGTCGTCCATCACACAGCAGCCATGTTTTGTCAGCATCTTCTCGTAGAGCTTCTGTGCCCGAGTTTTAGCCGTCGATTGTTGCCGCTCATCGCGGTTTGGGAAGTTCTATACCTTGTATGTATGTAGTCCAGCTCTCTTCTTTGCATTCTGGACGTAGCTCTGCGACATGCCGATCTTTTTAGTCAAATCACGGCTTGGGACGTTGGGATTTGCTTTAATCATCCGCTTCACCTTTCCCTCCGTCTTTTTGTTCTCCAGTCCCGGTTTTCTTCCAACTCCTTTGCCATGGTCCAACGTCAACCGCTCCTGGAACCACTTCAACACTCTGGAGACGGTTGAATGGTGAATGTTCAACATTTTTCTCAACTGCCGGTGCGACAGGTCAGGAAATTCCAGGTGTTTGGAAAGAATTTGTTCTCTCGACTCGCGTTGGTTCACCTCCATTTTCGTTGAAACGAAAAACACGACTTCGAGTTCGACAGCATGTAAACAATACACATCAATGAGAAAGTGAGCAAAATTTGGTTGATTTTTACCCAATGGTAAAAAAGTTATGCCCTGTTGAATGAGGTCGCAATAATTTCGTGTACGCCCTTTATATCAAACACTTCCTTAAGTGGCGCCTCGACTTTCGCAGTATGATACATGATCGATCTTTGATCGTTTTGTGACTTCTCAGTTGCTGATCTAGATAACAAGTCCGCAATATGCAACTCGATTCCTTTCTTATATTGCACCACTATATCGTAACGTTAAAGTGACATTCTCATTCGTTGGAGACGAAGAAGTGCCTCTGTTATCGTTTTTTTTTAAATATCCTCTAGCGGCTTGTGGCCGTCCCGCCACGCCACTGGTCAAAACGCTTACAGGCAAACAAAATCGCTAGATATTCGCGTTCGATGGGTGCATAATTGCTTTCAGTTTGTGTAAACGTCCTAGATGCATATGCAACTGGACGCCCTTCTTGGAGCAAAACACATCCCACCCCGAACTTGCTTGCATCGCATTGGATAAGCAACTTGAGGGAGGGATCATAGTACCGAAGAACTGATGCTTGGGTAGCTAAACACTTGATTTGTTTGAAAGCTTCCGCTGCATGGGTATCCCGTTCAAATTCCTCATTTTCTCGTATTAGCCTTCGAAGCGGAGCACTCACTTCCACCAACATCGGCAGATATCGTCCCAGGTACGTGACTGAACCCAAGAATGTCCTAAGCTCCTATTTATTCTTCGGGTTTGGTATGTCCAACACCGCTGAAACTTTATTCGGATCCGGTTTAACACCTTTTTCTGTCAGAATATGACCATAGAACGGAACTGATGAAAGTGCTATCTTGGCCTTTGAACGGTTTAGCTTTAAACTCCTCTTTCGAAATCTCTGCCGAACTGCTTCCAAATTTCGGTTGTGGTCCAGCATGGCTTGTTCCATCGTATCACCAGAGCCAAATACGACGACATCATCCGCTAAACATCTTACCCACGAATGCCAGAAATAATCTGCTGTTGTGCCTTTTGATAAATTTCTGGTCCACATGAAACTCCAAACGGCATTCTTTTCCAACGGTAAACGCCTATCGGGGTCCAAAAGGCTGCCATGTCGGCGCTGTTCTCGCCTAATTTACGATACCAGAATCCGTTTTTAGTATCCAGTATAGAGAAATTTTTTGCCTTGGTGAAGTCTGGAAGCATTTCTTCAATAGTTGGAATTTGAGGGTTAGCTCGTTTGATCGCACGATTCAATTCCGGAGGGTCTAAACACAAACGCAGCTTATTTCCTCTTTTCACCAAAACCAGATTCCTCAGCCAACTCATATGTCTATTGATAGGCTCAATCACTTGTTTTCGTTCAAGTTCCTTTATTTTTGCTTTCAATTCTGGAAGATAGTTTAGGGGGATTCGATGGGTTTCTTGCTGCACTTCTGCAATAGTGATCAATCTCAATTTTAAATTTTTCTCCAAAGAGCCCCTCCCCTTCAAATAAGTCCGCGTACTTACTCAGAATGTGTTCGCACTCTTGCTGTAGTGAGTGCATGCTGTAAATGTCGTGAACTTTAATAATGCCGAAATCGATAGCCGATTGCGACAATATTCGTGGGCGTGTTTTTATTTACCACAATGAATGTTAGTCGCTCGGTCCCTCGCTTCTATCTTATTTCAAGTTCAACCTTTCCTTTAGGTGTGATTACCTTTCCCGAGTAGCACCTCAACTTAATGTTAGTAGCTTGCATCTGACTTGACTCTTGCGCCGGTGTCCACCTGAATATCCATTGACTTCACCTGTCGGTTTGCATCTAACACTTTCAACTGTACCATTATTTTACCGGTATTACTCGAGCCTTCCCTGTCCAGTTTGGCTATATCAACGAACTCACAGTCCTCTTCGGTCTCAGATACTGCTGAAGATGCTGAACTGTTCTCCATTTGGCGCACGTTTCGTGGCGAAGGCTTTCGCTTCTCATTCTTTGAACGACACATTCTCTTGAAATGATTTGCCTTCCCGCAACTGAGACATTGTTTTGCGAATGCCGGGCATTTGTTTTTGTCACGTATATGTTTTCCGCCACAGTACTGACCTGAGCTGTCGTTGACTTTTGTCGCCGTCACTTTGAAAGTGGTTCCCGGATTTTTCTTAATGGTTGACATTAGTTAGATCTTACGGGCTAGCTTCTCGATTTGATGACATTCTTCGCCATTTCGGCCACTGAAAGGTCTCTGGATTTGAGCAGTTCTCTTCTCATCTGATGATCGTTAATACCAGCGTTTATCCTGCTGCACAGCGTCATAACCACACATATTTGCTTTTTTCTTCAGTCGTTTAACAAAATCCTCTATTTTTCCATTCTCCCACTGGTGCAGGGTATTGAATTCTGCTCGTTCAACACGACGATCTCTTGCCGAGGTCAATCGTTCCTGATTTTTTCCCAAAATTGCATCATGCGTTGCTTTTTCTGCTTCAGTCAAGTTCACCGAAGGTCTCATCAAATCCACAGCCATGGAATATCGAAATTCATTCGAATTAGCACTAGTTAGACACTATATTCAAGTAGTCGAACGACATACATCACGCCTAAAGAAGTGCCGGGAAGCAAAGCGAGAAGCTCTGGTTTACTAACGAGAGAAAACAAATCTTTTTTTGGCTAAGAGGCGAAAAGCCTGCAACTATGCAATATTTATTCCCTAATTTGCCCCAAGTTGGTGCTAGTTACTGACGGGATGAATTCGAAACATAAAAATTCAAGTTTATTTTAAGTTAGATCCTGTGCCCCTGGTGCACGAACTGGTTTAGTCCAATGTTTCACTTTTGGGAACAAATATCGCACAAAAGTGACTAAGGTTACGTCCGAAAAATTATATTATCTAGGTTTTATGCAACATAGCTTTAGATCTGTTCCAAAGCAACTATGCTCGTGATATATCAGTATTTTAAAATAAAATAATTATATTTTTGTACTTATCCTTACTGAACTCTTTTAGTTGGTATATTTGAACAAACATCTATATCGAAATGTAACTGACTTTGTTGTCTTCATGAGTATTGATAACTTATCGATAAGTAGATAAATAGCTACGTTAAAAAAGTTGAAACAACGATTGGAAAGCCGAACATGTGGCATTGTTATTTTATTTTGCCCATCCCAAAACTGCTTCCTTTTGATCATGCGAAAATGAAGATCAATCGTGGTACACTAGTATGCCCGTCACTGCCGTATTCTGTTTGTTGATCGCCTCGCGCATCGTAAACTTCTATTTTTTGCTGAAAATAGAAACAGTTTACGAACAATAGATAAGGCAACTATTCAAAAGTACTATGTTATATTTCACCTTAGAGGAGGTTAGATGAGAAATTTGCGTTTCGACTTCGTCTCATCAGAATCCGACACTAACTTAGTGACAGGACTAAGCTAACACCGTGAGCAACGCTAGCTCATAAAAACGGAGATCCTGTACAAATCCTCACATCCATCACTAAGTTTGTGTCGCATTCTGATGAGACAAAGTCGAAACACAAATTCCAATTTATTCGTAAAAGCAGAAAGTACTCACCCAGCATGTGTCAGCTTGTGCCTTTTCAACTTACATCTAGCAGCGAATCCTTTACCGCAAACGTCGCACTTGTGTCGATACTCACCCGTGTGACGGGCCATGTGTGTGGTAAGAGTAGAACTTTGAGCAAAAGATTTGTTGCATATGGTGCACTTGTAGGGCCGTTCCCCCGAATGAGTGCGCATATGTTTGGATAAGCAATCGTTTCGGGCAAAGCTTTTACCGCACACGGTGCACGTATTGGGTCGGTTACGCGAATGAACATACTTATGCTCGATTAAACTAGCTCTCTCGGTGAATTCTTTGCCACACACGGTGCAGCTGTACAATCGTTTACCCGTGTGACCTGATATGTGTTCTCTTAGGTAGGATTTGCGGGAATATTCTTTATCACATATCGTGCACTTGAACGTTTCCCTGCCCGTATGAAGGTGCATATGTACGATTAGGTCACGTTTTTGCTTGCAATCTTTGCCACACACGGTGCACTCGTACGGTCTTTCACTATTGTGTTCACGTAGATGTACCGCTAGGGCGTTATTTTCGAGAAACCGTTTACCGCAGAAATCGCAATTGAAGTATACTGTGTCGTGATAAAGTCGAATGTGATGGATAAGACGCTTGCGTAGAACGAATCGCTTATCACAGTATTTGCATATGTGTTTGTAAAGCTTTTGCTCACTGAAAACAAACACTGTTTAGTAATACAACGAATAATGGGGATAACTCAGCTACCTGGCCAGTGTCCCATCGATATGCATGAGGTTGTGCCTCTTCAACTGAGTATTTGTATTGAATCCTTTGCCACATAAATCGCACTTGCGCCGATACACGCCCGTATGAATGGACATGTGGGTATTTAGAACCTGTCTTTGGGTAAAACCTCTCCCGCACAGGGTGCACTTGTACGGACGCTCGCCGGTGTGGATATGCTGATGGTGCAAAAGATCGTGGCGCCTAAGAAATGTCTTACTGCAAATATCGCAGCCGAAGGGCCGTTCATCGCCATGAATTAAGGAGTGTTGTATCAAACTTTTCCTGCTGGGAAATCGTTTTCCACAAATTTCGCATTCGTGTTGCCTCGTGGGATCACTGGTTGAAATGAAAGATGCCTCCTGTGGGCTTTCGGGGGTTTCCTCGTTGTTCTGTGCGTCATTTTGTACTTGGGAGTCTATCAATTTAATATCGCTGAAAAGATGAGATGGGTGATGAAACTAGAATTATATTTCGTCAGCCATTCAGTCGGCAACTCACCATTGATCGAAATCATTGAAGTCTGATTCATAGGTGGCGTTTATGTGGAAATCTTCGATATCGATTGAACTGTTTGTATCGAAATATTCTTGTTTTAGGGTTTCTATCTTTTCCTCAGTATTACTATTGTACTGTGTTTCTGTTTGATCGGAATCTGTCGTCTCTGTCTTAATTCGCTGCGATTCTTCCACTTCACTGAAATATTTTTAAAAAAATTATACGGTGGGTTCAGTAATAGAAGAAACGGGAAATAATTCGTTGAAAAATATTATTATTATTATTTTTCCATCTGACAAAGAGTCTACGTGAATAGATAAGAAAACTTATACAAATTTATATTTACATCAAACAGATAAGTTAAAAAATTTCAATCGGTTTTAAAAGCATCCACTGAATGTGAAAAATCAAGCAAGTGATAAACTCTGTTGCGTTCCCGAAGCATTGACTGAACTGGTTCATTATTTCCGTAGTCCGTTCGTCTGAAGTACAATCTCAAGAAATCTCTCGACAATAGCGGTACAGCTGGTACGTTAAGATTGATCTGTTCGAGAATCGAGGGACAGTCGATGTTTCCTAGCAGAAGTTTAGCAGCAAACAAAGCTCTGGCCGAGCTACGTCGTTGCTGAAGAGTTTCCATTCCGAACAAGCGACAGCGATCTTCGTATGGCGGTAAACTAAAAGGATTACTCCAATTGCTTCAATCCTGTTGATCCAGATGCAAACGTACGGACTCCATACAATCGAAGCAGTTTCTAAGACCGAACGAACAAGAGTGTAGAACAGTGACCGCAGACAGTATGGATCTCGAAATCCGTTGGTAGCTCTGATTATGAAACCAAGATTTCTGTTTGCTTTAGCAATGATGCTCACGTAATGATTTCTAACCGAGAACTGTGTGCCACATTTACTCGCTCAACCGGACTTCCACCGATTGTATATATCCAGTCGATAGTATGTCTTTTACGTGTAAATGCGATAACACAACATTTTTGCACACTAATAGTCAGTTGATTCCAAAAGCACCAGTTCTCAAACAGCTCAATTAGTCGTTGTTGTTCTCTGCAGTCCTCTGTAGATCTGACGAGGATAAAAAATTTCAAGTCATCGGCATAAACAAGTTGGAAACCCGGTGGCATGATTAGACAAACATCGTTAAAAAATATTGAGAACCATAGCGATCCCTGGTTGCTTCCTTGTGGAACACCTGAACAACTGTTGGTAAATCTGTAGGACCGGTATGCCCCAAGCTTCACAGTAAGTCACCTGTCAACTAGGAGCGGGCCAGTTGGTTCGACCCAATTGTCGTAGCGAAACAAGACCATTTTCTCCGTCAATTTTTAAATACAGGAGAGCATTGCAATCGGTCGATACGAGTTGTGATGGGATGGCTGGTTTTCTTGTTTTTTTGGATGCCAATGTCACTCTCTATTCATGTGGAACAATGTTACCCTCAGGAAACTTACTGTTGAATTTAGAACAATCGTCTCTTGGCAGTGACTGGTAGATTTTTCAACAAATTAATTCTTTCTGAACTGTGTTTCCTTTGCGATATATGAGGGACGCGGCGCGGTAGATTCTACGTGCTGGGACAGAATCCAGACAGATCTTCTTGGGGAAATCAAATATCCAACGGTTTGAATATTCCACGCTCTCGTTAGTATTGTTTCGATTTCGCATACGCCGAGTCGGGCCCCAAAGAGTGCTCATCGATGTTTGAACTGATGCCAGTAAGTACGTTTCTCGGCTTTCACCAAACTCTTCAATCACGTTTCTTACGTCGCCTCCTGTCGGTAGCTAGCGGGTCACCCGTCATCCCGGGAGGTCTTATACGGGGCGGCCTACTTCGCATATACGTTTGAGCACTCTTTGTCCCACCATGGGATGGGAGGATGGCCGCAATAGTTGCCTCTGATACGCGTTTAGTCTGAGTTTGAATCGCGGTATCGATAAAAAAAGCCAGCCAAGAACTCGTTCTCTTCCTCCGGAGGAAGCTCTTGTGTGAATTCGGTTTTGCCAAATATTATGGACGCGTAGCTCTTCCATTCAAGGGAATCAAGGATTGTGTTCCACATGCAATCTAACCGCAGCGGCGTCGAGCAGAGAAATACATTTAAGGCGCCCTGGGGGAACCGGAGTCCATGTCATTTCACTCTTGTTTAAAATGGTCCTATTGAAGTTGTCACAAAGCTCATGGAGTGAAGTAGATCGATTACCATCATGAATGCAACACCATGCCGTACTGAAGAAGTTAAAATCGCCTACAACTGGCCTCGGTACAAAGAGAAGTTCCGCAATAGCGCAAAGCCGTCGGTGACCAACTCAGACGCTAGGAGAAGATCTAAGGTGGAAGCAATGCAAAGGTGTTTGCCTATAATCCTACATTGACAAGCGACAAATTCAATGCCTGTTGTCAAGGTGCGGTCGATTTGATTGAAAGAACTACATTTTCTGACCCGTACTCATGCAGATCCAGTACAGGTAACTGCTAAGAATCTGAGTTGATACATGTCACCTTCCCGTCAGTTGCGACTGCTACTGAATGTAAACGTTTGCCGTCCAGTATCTTCATTGGTTGAAGCATAGGGTCCTTGAAACAGCCAATTCTGTATGTCAGCAGATCTACGCAATTCAAACTCGATCCGGAGACGACCCCATTAATTTAAACCTGACTAGCTGGTACATATACTCTGTACTCCTTCGCAAAAGGCCCGTAGCCAGTTATGCCACCTGCCTACTTTAAACTATTTTCCACCACCCGAAGTTTATCGGGGCGAATTTTCGATATTTCTGTCACAACCGCAAATATCGTTCCGTCAGACCTCGAGAAATCTGTTTTGGAAGCACAGATATAGCTTGAGCCGGGAGGTGGAGGTAAAATAATAGAGGTACTTATAACGGTATCCAGGCAGCTCACAAAATGAGAAATACTGCCACTGATCTGCAGGTCGAAGATCGGTTAACGCCCGCACACAAAAGAAAAAAAATCATAACCTCGAACAGGCGGAGAAGGCTCAAGATAACCATCAAAGCAGATTAGCTAGCTTTGTTTTAAAGCGTTACACTGCATGGATTCTCAGGGGATTTCACGGTACTAGGAACTATGAATATTTTGAAAGAGCTCAATAAGAAATATGGAAGTAAAAGAACGCATCTCGCCTGAACTCTGCTGGATTGCTGTTCACAGCTAAATGGCTTAGCATCGGTATCGAGAAAAATTCCGCCACCGGGGAACTCTCAGTCGTAGTAAGGTGCTCACAGACTAATCTCATGCCGGAAGTTGCTTAACCTTCCGGCAGTCGCGCTAGTACACTGAGTGAACGCTGCTCAGAAAATCCAGCGAAATCGTCTTAGGACACTAGCGAGTGCACGTTCAGTGGGCTATATGCGCGACTTCCGGAAGGTTAAGCTACCAAGAAGTGACCAGAAATCAGGAACCAGCGGTATTGGGCAATGACGAAGGCACATTTCATGTGAAGTTTCTTAAGTTCATCAGCTCGCACAAGCTGAAGTTTTCGATGTTGATTGAATTCTTGGATTTGGAGCCATCTACATCACATCACCCTTGAAACACTGGATACCTCCTTTGGACTGGTTTGAATGGCAAGAGCAACGAGAATTAGGTGAATCTCGGCAATAGCGGAACCCTTCGATAAATCCATGGAAGATCTCGGGTTATCTGGGAGCTATCGAAGAAACCACCATGAACACAGAAAGAAGAGCGACCTACACGTTCAGAGTACATGGGGTTTCTCGAAAGGCTTCGAGAGTCAAGAGATGCAGCATTACGACGGTTACAGCATTTGGAGAGACGTCTGAAGAGGTATTCGGTAGTATTTCAACGAATTCATGCGGGAGTATCTGGATGGGGGTCACCTGGAACGCATTGACGGTACGGTGGAGATATAAAGTGCAGTAGACGGGCCCTCTACGCTTTACTTCGGCAAGGAACCGAGGGTTAAAACGGTAGAAGTTGCCTGGGAAACCGGAAACAAATTTGCTCTGTATCGAGGTTCGAGTTATTAAGAACGTCGAGCTATGCTCGTGCGCGTTTCAGCTGGCGTAAATAAGCATTTGATCAGGGAGGATTTCGTCGTGGTCGAGGAGCAGGAACACAATGGTGAAACAACTGGGTAATTGTTGTAGTAAACGATGAGACGGGCGAGTCGATGTCGCCGCATAAAGTCTGAGTCCAGTCGATGTCAGAAATGGCACGATTAAGTGCTGCATAATCCGCCTTGTAAAAGTCAAACGGCAAATCCTCAGTGTGATCTGTCTGTGGATAATGCAAACTAGTAACGGTAGCTGGGAGGAATAAATCTGTTTCTACAAGAGGTTCATTAGCCTTTGATGCGGTGCAATTTGATACAGCTTCTTCATTGGCAAAATTATGGTCCAAGGTGCGGTTTGTGCTGTTTTTAACGTCATTAATTTGTTTTAAATTTGCTCTAGACATACCATCGATGAGACTGGAGCTTGCTGTAGAAAATCTGGATTCCAATGGATCAGGATCGAGAAAACCAGTAGAAGAGTCTACCCAAGCAAGGTTTGGTTGATTGTCTTAATGACTCCGTAACATCGAATGCAGACTCGACATGCATTTGTTTTATTGTCTTCATTGATTGCCTGCTCCGGTGCCAAGTAAACTACTCCCACAGCAATTGCACTTACTGCACCAAAAACATTAACCCATAGGTGTCCAACAGCAGCGCTAACTCGAGTCCCGACTTTTGCGGAACTATGCTTATTGGAGACGGCAATAAGTACGCCCCCTCCTCTACTTTTTTTTGAGAAGAAATAGGATCACGATCGTTCCGGTAAACTGTGTAGACATTAAAAAACAGTTGAGCAGAGTGGATTTCATTATTCAGCCAGGTTTCGGTCAGCACGGTAAGATAATATTTTTCATCTGACACATCCAAGAGGAAACCATCAATCTTAGTTCGGAGTCCTCGTACATTTTGATAATACACCGTAATATGACCGTCAGTGTGTATCGTTGAATCGCTATTGGAATCTCCACTCGTATACTGACGATTGACGAAATGACTATCGGCCACCGGATCCGAAGATGATTCATACGAGAAAAGATAATCCCGTGATGTCAGTTTGATGTGTGGTAGTGCAATTCTTCTCAGGGTACAAGTGCCGATGTAAGGTACTGGCACTAGCTGACAGAGTAGCACGTCCCACGTTGACAGGTATCAAGTCACAGGTCTCGGCAGCTGTAGGAAACGAGGGATGTATGGGTATGATTAAACTCGTTTCCGTTACTATTGCGTAGCTTCTTCAATTGCTAGGTATAACCGATTCGTTTTTTGACACTTTTCAATCGTTTTAGATATATCGGAATTTCATCCAGCGGGTCTTCGTTAGGATTACGAGTTTCGTTCATCTTTTTGCAGTTAACACAAAATTGCAAATTAACTTCACACTCTCGGGCATGGTGTGCATCAGCACATTTAGGACAGCATATGGCATTATTGCACGTTGACGCTTTGTGTCCATACTGTGCACAGTTATAGCAGCGCATTACATCTACAACCTCAGATATTCAGCCCATCCAAAGGTGATGAATTGCAATTTCGACAAGAACTCAAGAGCACATGCGTTAGTTTCCAGGTGTACGGTAGTGGTTTTTTTTTTGAAGCACTTTCATACTGATGCAGGCGAACAATTTTTCGAATTGGCTGCTTCCGGGAGGCGGTTTTGTTTTTTCAGCCTGTCTGCGAGCTCATTGGCATCAATTTCCTCCGCAATTCCAGTCACTTTCAATCTTGGCTTCGGTGGTTTCTGTGATGCAATCTCGTATGTGTTACTGACCGTTTCTTGAGCAACCGGTACCATCTCCGATGCAAGTGCGCTTGATTCACATCGGATTATCACTTCTCCAGTGTCACGGTAACGCATATCTTTCACGCCGAACTTAACAGGTTCAAATTTACTTTGCACGAATTTCTTAGTCTCTTCCACGGATTGTGTTTGGCTTAGGTTTAAAGACGATGTTTTGCTCAAATTAAGTGATCAGCGGATTTTTCGGTCGAAGCGGAGGCAAGTGACTTTTTCGTGCCGATGTCATTGGAGCCGTCAAATATTGCGACACGCCTTTTTCCCGAGCGAAGTAAGCCACCGGTATTTACTGGCAATGCCTCCGAATCAGCATTGAGACTATCACTGATTGTTTGTTGTATTTCAGAATTAAACCTGGAGTTCTTTCCAGTTGATTGTTGTGCCTTTGGTTTGGTACACTGAAAAAAATTCAAACGTTAGATCTATTTACTTCAAACCGCTTAAAATCCATATGAAGAAGAAATGCTAATGTTATCACGCGCACACATACCTTCTATGTGTCAACTTTATAAACTATGTATGCGCACACACAAGTTGTATGTGCGAATTGTTATAGAGTCGGATTTTATGTGCCTCATATTTATGAAATGTGAATGTAAGATTAATATTTCTTGTAAATACACACATTAGACTGGAAGCACGTAGCTGAAAGTGATAAAGTTGGAATTAAGATTCCTGTGTATATAGAAAAAGACTATGTAGATGTAAAGCTATATGACCTATCACCACGTACCTCTTCTGATCTAGTTGCAAAATTTTTCCCGGGTGCATCTAACGGTGTTCTTGTGGTGAGGATACGGATCGAAAGACCTATCCCCTCCCACTTGACTATAAAGCTCAAAACCCACGAAGCTACTATTAATCAAACTACGTTATGCACCCATGAGGGGCAAACTCCTACGTGCAAGTACTGTAATCAGACAGCGCACCACGGACAACCTTGCGCGGAAGATACAGAGAAGAATGCATCTCTACCGATTGCCTACGAATCCACGGAAAACCAACCCAAAAAAGAGTTTTCGATACCAATACCTGAACCACAAGCGATTGCAACATTAGCTGTTCAGTCCATATTGACGACTGCAAAAGCAGCAAAAACCACTGTAAGCAGCATCGGCGAAGCAGATAATAACAATGACGACGGATTTACACTGGTCACCCGTAAGGGCAATGAGCAGGAAAGAACATCTGATTGTGAGCACCAAGACACTTTTAACGACAGGAGAGAATCAAATGATCCCCATGACGCAGTAGGCGAGCCGCGAAAGTAGGTCTCCGCTCACAATAAAAAGTTGCGCGCACGAGGTCCAACGGGTAATCAAAAATATTTGTTTTTATTTTTTTTTACGTATTGTAAATACATGACAGATCCACGGCTCTGTTAAACCACTGCTATGAGCCGTGTCAAATAAACGAAATAAAACAAAAGTAGATGAGATATCCAAGTCATCGTGCTGCTTCAGCGCAACTGCCACCCAGTCACGGGCTATTGTGTTAAACTGAAGCTGCTATCGCTGATGTATGGAGATCACCGAGTTGTCCAATAAATTCAGAAAAAAAACTCGTTTATCTAATTGATTGCGGAAGATGTTATAATGTGAGGAACAGTCGTCGTTTATTTTATTTACCGGTACAAAAAATACCTAATACGTCAACTTTAACATTAAAAAAGCGAAATAACGAAGCAGCGATAAACACGCGTACACTCGTGAGCGAAATACTCGAAAGACGTATTCCTGTTTGCCTCCTGTGTGTTTCTTACAATAAAAGAAAACTGTGAAATCATGTCATGTCAATTTTAAAATGGGATTTTACCGCTTAAATCCTTGTATAATACGCTAGAAAAACCTGTCCACCATTTAGTATAGTATTACTGAAAAATTGGTGGATAGGGTTATATTGGCTCCTTAATTGTCACAAGAGAAAGTAAACAGAGAAGCTCTCGTTACGTAGAACCTATCTGCAGGAATACTAGTGTGCAAGTTTATACGAATATAAAAAATAAACTTGAGTATAAATTAGGACATTTATCCTAACTTCTTGTGGTAAGTGGGTGTGTGCTTAAATAAAACGTAACGGCACGCTACTAACGTTACGGTAACGGGTATAACAAAAAAAATAAATGCATTTAATCGTAGCAGGCTGATAAAAAAATTGAATTCACCCGCTGAATTATTGTAGCGACGAACAGTCGCACGTGCAGTGAAATTAATTTAAAAAATCAACAGTCGTACGTGCAGAGAAACCGATTAAAATATGGAAGATTCCGTCACCCTACAGAGTATCGGTCAGGGCCTTTGTTCGACTGAGTGCTTTATCGCAAGTGAAAAACCATGGAATTGGAATATGCTACTGGTGATCGTTCTGCACGTCGTCCCGTGCCTCTCAGGTTACCAGAGTTATTTTTCGCTTACCTCACGACGACCGTTAAACGTCCATATACAATTAGAACTATCCGTTAGAATATTCACAAAAAAAACAAAACGAACTCACCTTTCCGACGGCTTCTTGGAATGGCTTCTCATGTGATTCCTCAAGAAAGTACTTGCGTTGAATCCTTTGCCACAAACATCACAAGTGTGTCGATAGTAACCCGTATGAAGGGACATGTGTGTCGTTAGGGTAGACTTCTGGGTAAAATTTTTATCGCACACGGGGCACTTGTAGGGCCGTTCCCCCGTATGAATGAGCATGTGTGTGGCTAGGGAAGAGTTCTTGGTAAATCCTTTGCAGCAAACGGTACACTTGTACCGTCCCGGCGCAGGCTTGTGAATCGACCTGTGTTCGGATAAAGCAGATCTGCGAGGAAATTCCTCCTCACACACAGTGCACTTGTGTGACTTCTTAGTGGTGCGGGGTATTTGATGATCCGATAGACTGTGCTGCTTTTCTCTGCTGTGCGACCCCAAATGTAACCGTAAGCTGGTGCTAGTGACAAATGTCTTCTCGCACACATCACATCTAAACAGTCGTTCGCCGAGATGAGCCCACGCGTGCTTGATTAGCTGGCTTCTCTGAATGAACCGTTTGCCACAATACTCGCATCCGTATGGTTGTGTGGAATCGGCGGGCGGAATCGTCGAACCGATCTGCTGGCTGTTGTCGCTAAAAGTATAACTACAATTATTAGCAACAATCCAGGGCCAGGGTTATCGCAAAGGGTCCGTAATTACCTTCTTTGGTCGGGTTCATTGTAGTTTCTGGAAGAAACAGATGATTTTTCCGAGGCATGACCTTCGAAGAGACTACTGTTATTCTCTAATTTATTTGAGACTATAATTTCATGAAGACTTCTAAAAGTACAAATTACCGTGAGTATTCACTTCCGTATCGGTCGATTCCTCCACAGCATTTTCTTGTTTTAGGTGTACTATAGTTGTATCAGTATAACTGTCGCACTGGATTTCTGGTTGAGTTATTGCCTCAGGTTCTAATCGAATCTGCATCGAACCTTCCATATCACTCAAATATTTCATGATCAGTCTAATGATTTCTTAAACATACAATACTATTATTGAATGCTAAATAAATAAATTACAAAGCAGGGACGAAAAATAATTTATAAATTATTATTGTAAAATACATCAACGATGCACACGATCAGAGAGGGTAGCGGACGAAAAGTATACACACATCTAGGCAAGGATTTTAAAAGGCCGTATTGGGATATAGGGAAGGTCCACTGTCATTTGACGGGTTGAGAAAAAGCTACACTGAGAATATTTTTTGCCAACATACGACGTAAAACTTGTAGAAAAATTTTGAATCTGGAAAAAATTGATTTAGATTTTTTTTCAGATTCTTATTAGTCTTGTGCCACTTTGTGGTTACATTATCGGTGGGTAATCAGCGAATTGTCATTTACAACAGGTAGGTTATTTTTGTTTTTTGCTCTTCGTGTGTACAGTGGCTCGGCTTAGAGCAAAAGGTGGCCCGAATAGAAATGTACAGCAATAAAACCATGATTTTCACTGTGACAGTACAGTAATTTTACAATAATTTACAGTAAGTTTTAGTGTTATGCTACAATACAAAAACAATAAACTTTAACGTTTTTACAGTAAATTTCAATGTAAAATAGATTTTTACAGTAGAAAAGGGGGGTGGTTATGTATCTTAACATTAAATAAATCGATTTTCCTGCCTACATTTTTTTCTTGAAAACAGTAAAATTTAATGTGAATGTACTGTATCAGTTTTTTGCTGAACAGTAAAATTTTATGTTACATGAAATTTAATTGTAAATCTACTGTGAGAACTTTGTATCGAACAATGTTGAAACAGTAATAACTATAATATTTATTGTTTTATGATTGTTTGTAGGGTAAATGCTATTGTAAAATTCTATCCGGGGGATTATAAAGTCAAAACTTTGTCGTATCAGTTCAAGTAGGATGGTTTCATATAATTCTGCTACGTTCATTTCGTTTTTGATATCAAAATACATTAAAAATAAATATTTACTGCTTACCAGGGTGGCTCAAAAATAGCTTTTTGTCGAAGAGGTTCATATATTATTTTAAAAGTAACTGTTGTGCACTAGATTCGTTTTTGATATTTAAACACTTATAAAAAGAAATTCTCACTCATTAGGGTGGCTCAAAAATATTTATTTTTAACCAATCGTTCATAAAATTGTTCAATTACAATGATCGTGTGCTGAATTTGTTTTAAATATTGAAACATATTAGAAATAATCTTTTCTCATTAAGGCGGCTCAAAAATAATTATTTTGCGATATCATTTAATATTTTTTAGTAGTTATGTTTATACACTCTATTCTTTTTTAATACTGAAATATTTTAGAAAAAAACGAATTGTTATTCCCTATAAATAATACTCCTTAAAAGTAATTATTCTGTCGTTAAGGTTCTTTATTTTTTTGCTAATTTTGGTACGCAGCATTTATATTTGATACTCAAAATAGTTAATTTCCATCTCATTAGGGTGCCTCAAAATGATTTTTATGTCTTATATAACAATTTTGAATAACTTTGGAGCATTGAATTTATTTTTGACGTAAAAAGATAACCAAAAATAATTTCACTAATCAGTAGTTTGGTTCACGCATAATTTTGTTTTCGTCATGGTTCAAATTTTTGCCCACGTGACGGCTTCAAACACATTTTTTGGCTACATGAATTGAATTGATGTTTTATGATAAAGTAAAGGCTGATCAAACGATAATTTAAACAGATACAGTGTCATTTAATGTTGATAAAAATTATTATGTTTATTCATATATTTAAAAATTTAACCATAATTTATTTTAATCTCCGTTTGATTCTGATGACGATTCGTCCGATATTTTCTGCTTCATGGAATAGATGCTATCAACATTTAATGGCGTTTTTGCTGCGGCACGAAACTGAGACAGGTTCTAACCCCAACCGCTGTCAGTTCATACATTTTGACGGCAGTTGGAGTTAGAACCTGACTCAGTGTCGCTTCAAGCAAAAACGACATAAGTAACTACTCTTTCCACTTAGCTCCCCTCATTTGTGCTCTTGTATAAACTTCGTGGATTATCCTCTCAATATTATTTGAAAGCTGTGCATGTCTTCTTGTCACTATTCTAGCTTTAAAATAATGATTGAAATTGGATATCAACAATTACTACGCGTCTCCATTTGCAGTTTTTTTTTAAATTTTGATAGCTTATCGCAAGTTTTCGCAAAATTACTATAGGCTCATGTGAAAAACAAAAATTAAAAGCTTTCGAATGAGTATAGTGCGATAGCAGTCATTCGCGGGCGTCGTAGTTGTTACGGCTTTAGAAATTCGTACTTTGCTAATTATCACGACGAAAATACAATTTATACAATAATAAACAATCTAGTAAATCGTTTGTTTTGTAGTACCGATGTCGGATTGAGATGACCTACTTCGATTAGACATCATATTCAACTTTCAAACAAATTTTACTCATTTTTGAGTAAAAGCGTTCTAGTTGCAACCCAGTGAAAAAAATTTCTGACTGAGACCACTCTGCTAGATTTCTGTATGTCTTGGTTTGGCAGCCCTGTCAGATTTCTGCGCGTATCCTGTCGGGTTAGTTGAGTTAGGGCGAACTCGGTTTCGCTCGCGTTTTCTGGCAAATTTTGACAGGAACCGAGCTAAACCCAGGCATAACTCGGACATAAACTGTGCAAAGATCCTGGCAATTCCTACCTGGTAGAATTTAGCACGAATCGAGCAAAACATCTGACAAATATGTGGCAGGAAGCGTGCAGAGATCATGGCCGTACATTTCTGGCTCGATTCTGGATAAAAGTGAGCAGCATCGGTTGGTTTAACCGCTTCTGTCAGAAACGGTTGTTGCATTTGAGCGAATTCGTTGCCAGAATTCTCGCACAAATCGCGCAAAATGATCGTAGAAACTCTGCCAGCATCAATTTCGCTTTGCTCAACTTTTGCTAAATTTCTGCTTGCCACGCTGACCGGGTCCCCTTCGTGTTATACACTGATAAAATAAAGAGCCCATTAATGCGTACAAAACTACGCATTTTCAATAAAAGTAGAATAACCCATTAAATGAGTAATGAATTTGTACCCTCAAATGAGTACAGTCCTAGTACGTCAACACCTGGGTATGTTTTATCCATTATTTTTCGCAGAACTGTTACGCCGTCCCGAACCTGTGATCCACTCGTTTTCCCGGCCTACTCAAACATAGGGGCTATCCCTAGTTTGTGTCCGTCTGAGCGATAGCGAAGTTGGACAGCACGTGCAAAAGCGATGTAGCCACATTGGGTGGTGCAAACGAAATAAAATTGGCAACGCTAGCAAAATGTAAACACAAATGAACACTCCACGCTTATCCTTAGCTACTCATTGCAACTAAAACGCTTTTACTCATATGAGTAAAATTTGTTTCATAGTTCAATATGATGTCTGATCGAAGTAGATCATCTCCATCCGACATCGGTACTACATCATTCCGACTACTCACACCTACTTTTACTCACTTTTGACAAGGTACGGTTTTTGTTAGAAGCGCGTCAAATCAACTCATTTGTGAAAAAACCGTACCTTGTCAAAAATGAGTAAAAGTAGGTGAGGCTATTCGGAATGATACTTCATACCGACATACCGATACCGACAAATACAAATATAAAATACAAATTTGTATTTGGTACCGATGTCGGATGGAGATGACCTACTTCGATCAGACATCATATTGAACTTTCAAACAAATTTTACTCATTTTTGAGTAAAAGCGTTCTAGTTGCAATGAGTAGCTGAGGCTAAGCGTACGGATGAACCTATCGTCAATTGACATTATCGACGCGTTTTGATTCGACCCAATAATATGGGCCCAAAATGGCCCATATTGGCCACATCCAATGATGCCACAAGTACAGATTTATCTGAAAAGGTACAGATTTTTTAAGCATTTTTGGTACAGATTCTGTACGGTATAGATTACAGATTTTTGTTAAAAAGTACAGATTGGTACATAATTGTTTAACATGATAGCAAGGTAAAATAATTTAACCCTGCGATGCATCCCAGTAAACAGCAGGTAAACGTTGAGTTAGGGAGCAGTGATGGCAAGAATATGAAGTGGAGCTGGTACTGATTGAGCTTGAACCGCAGCTGACATTAGAATGCGATATGCGAGAAACCTGCTTCCAGCAAATCAAAGGGACAATGTCTATGTGAAAGCCGAGCGAATCTTCTCGGAGTGCATACCTTTACTCTGACCTGCTCCATTTGAATTCCTGTAAGTAAGTTTTTCGCATCCTATTGATATTTCCAGCCCCATCTCAGCTTCTCGCCACCACTCTGTTGGCGACCTTTGGTTGCAAACAAAGTGGCAGCGAGAATTTGGGCTGGAGCTGATATTGAATTTACCCAGTCAAACTCATCCGGAATTCTAACTAGCTTCTTTCGGAATTCCAGCTCAAATAAAACAACCGAGTCAGAATGTCTGGTTTCATTTCCCCGGATGAAAATTTTATAAGAAAAATGATTTTTTTTAAACAACCTTGTTATTGTTTGGGTACATAATCCGGTACAGATTTTTCTATAGAAGAGTACAGATAGAAAAGATTTTTCAACTCCCGGTACAGATTTAATTGTGGCAACACTGGCCACATCCTCGGTAGTCTAAACAGCCGTTGTTTTCGGCGCATTGCCGAAATGTTCAGTTTCCGCCACGGACTCCGATGTAGGCCGATAATTTGCAGGTTCCGCTACGATCCTTAGTTTGCGGGTTAACTCGCTTGAAATAATTCTTAAGGATTTTTAACCCATTATTAGGATCAATATACCCATTGGTAGGGTGATGAGCCTATTTTGGCACCATTATGGAGAGGGTCGCACTATTTTTTGAACAACTTAAAAAGAAGCCATATTACCTATAACCTTTTTCAGAATAAAGTATCAGTGCACTGTTTCTTAAACATCTGTATAATGCTTATTTGGCAGAATTGTCTCAATTTTCAGCATAAATGAAAATAAATGTTCTATGCTGTGCATCTATTCCCACCTGAACGTTCCAATTATCGCATCATGTGTGTGCCGATTTCCACCTCATCGAAAAACAATCTAGTTGAAACGCAATGCCGCATATTTAATTTGCGTCGATTCTAACTAGGTATCCAGATCATGGACGCCAACGCGTGATTTGTAAAACGAATTATTCTGCTTTTTTCAGCCGATCAAAACAAACGTAAACATTACGCACACGAAAGAAACTCATCAGCTGTTAGTAGAAGAGCGCCCAGAACTGCGCATGCAGGAAATAACCATGCGAAAGTTAACAACTGGAATATAAAGTTCACATCACACATTACTTCCTCCCGATCCAAATTGTATGTGCAGATGAAAATAAAATATCTGCGATCAACAATTAGTTGAATAACTTGAAATAATTGATTACTTATACCTGAAATTGCATAACATTATGTTTTCAAGTTCATGTTTTGGTTTGGCCGCACTGGTGATTCTTTTCTGTATGATGGATGCAAAAAGTTGGTTTTGATTGTGGTAGTGTATCAGCAAAACATGCCAATAATAGGAACCCCCGTATTTAGTTTTATCCTATTATAACACTTGGCCTATTCTAGTGTTTGACGAGTGCTTTTAAAGTGAAATAATCGTAAAAAGGTTCTCCAGCTAAAATAAAGGTATGTATCAGTGCAATATTTAATATATTTGTGCCGGAATAACGAGATATGAGGCGGTAAATGCTGGCTCGAAAGTGTTTATTTTGCTAAGCGCCGTTGCGTCCTGTTTCGGTTCACTACGCGAGTGAGGCGGATCAGCAGATATTTCAATAAGGTGATTTTGTTTTAATTAAAAGTTGGATTTAGTGGATAGTTCTGAATACGTATGTGCACAACAAATAAAGAATATAACTTGAGCTTTTTTTGCACACCTGTTTTAGCCAAATCGATATTGTCATTATCTCATATGCTTGGTTCGAAACCAAGGGATACGAAATAGGGTCACAATAGGCTCTACTGCCATAATAGGCACATCACCCTATTACCTCATCCAGTAGTTGTGAAATGAATAAAACGTACTCATTGTTAGAAACAAAAAATACCTATTTTTGACAGCTCGAATAACTTCCGGAAATAGGCCATTTGAATACATTAAATGGGTAAAAAAAATTGTTTACCGTGTACGATAGTAAGGTTAGGAAAGAGTGGTGTAGTGTAGATAACTCTAATAACTCAGCTTGTTTACCCACCCGAGAAATATTCCCCAAAGCCGATGTCAATAATTTTGAGTTAGAAAAATCATTCCTTCTCCCTTGTTTTCCGGCAGCAACATAACGACAGCAGATCAAAATTACCCACTGGTAGGTAATGGATTTCAAGAGTGTATTGTACGTTTCATTGGAAAAGAGCCATTCAATCATTTTGATGCGACGAATTGAATAGGCGCATTTGATAATAAATGCTCAAAAACGTCGAAAAATATGTATTACCCAAGTTGAATGTGTGCTAATTGCTAATTAAAATAAATGCTAATTAAAGTAAATAACTGAATTTGTCAATAAAACTAACTGAAAAGTGTGCTTCTAAAGTTTCAGGTTTTCGTATGTTTTATTTACAGTGAGGTTTTTACACAAAATCGCACCACCAGAAATGTCAGATACTTTTTTCAAATGTCTGCAATAATAATTTTAAAGTCTGGGAAGAACAAAACATGTCAGGAAAACTAGTGTAACCAGTGTATATACAGATATACAAAAATCTGTAAATATCTGCAATCAAACTAAAAAATCTGCAAATATCTGCGTCATCGAAAAAATCTGCAGCTAAAATTAAAAGTCTGCGAATTTGCAGACATGTTTTCAAATCTGACATCTCTGCGCACCACCTTTTATTAAAGTGTGTAAAGATTTATTTGGTACAGCGAGTTTTTGACAGCTTCCAGACAAAAAAAAACAAACCTCTCATTCTGCCAGATTTTCAAATTTTAGAAGCTGCTACATGCACATTTTGGAAATGAAAACTAAAATGTATACAACATTTCGATGACTTTGAGGTCGCTTTCAAGTGCCAGATTTTGCGAGACATTTTCTTTGAAAAATAGTGGCCACCCCTGCTCTGAAAGAAATATATTGCGACGAATCGTGCGCCGAATAGCGCTACGAATCTCCTTTGGAAAAGTACGGACAATACACTCAAATTTAAATTAAGTAGAAAGTTGAAGCTGGCAACTGGGAATGTATCGCTAAGGGACTTTGGCTTGTTTGCCTCCCGAAATACCTAACCTCAACCGGTTTTTGCAGTGCAAAATGTTTTGTTTTCCTCGCGAAATAATTCGGCACCTTTCTTTTTTAACGGAAACGGCTTTTCACAAATGCCTGTTTGCGCATGTCAACAACCTAGCATTTTTCTTCCTCTGAATTCCATATTAAATTTGCAAAAGGGCGAATAAGATATGTAAACAAAGTTTTATTTTGATGGTTTCTATTAATTTACTATAATTTCAAAGCAGAAAACAATTGAAATTACTTCTACGAAGGGTAAAAATTCACATTAGCGCATATTTTTCATGAAATTCCACTCTACAGCAGACTAATGAGCGAAACAAATTTGTTTACGAAAAACAGTTTCGCCCTTTTGACGAATTGATATTGAATTGAAGATGAAAAATCTAGGGTAGTAGTGTCAAAAGGCAGAATCAGAGCACGTGTAAAATAAATGTCGTAAATCTCGGTAAGAATAATTACCAACAATTGTTCAAAACTTCCTAGGTACAGTCCTGCATATCTTTTTTCCTATTCAAGGTTCACCTGTCGTGCGCCAATCGGGCTACCTGTGAATTGACAACCTACCGGCCGGTATTACCGATCGGCGTTAGTATTGGTGCGAGCTTCTACCTGCCGTTTGCTGAATAACCCAACCGGCGGTGTGGTGATATAAAAAGCCTATTGCGGCTCGTAGTCAGCATCATTCGGCTTACAAACGAGAAACAGTTCGCTTCGTCATTGCTGTCCGGTGATGAGCTTTCTCCGTGCTATTTTATGCATTGGAAAATTTAATTGTAGTGTAAAAAGTAGCGACACGTTAAAATGTGAATAGTGCACAGTTCTGTGGTGATGAGCGTAGCTCTAGTGCGATATGATACTACTACGGTTTTAACGAGTGGATGTGCAGGAAAATCACTTGCAATCGAAAGTAAGTTTTGGATTTTTTAAAACTCCATGTGTTAAAGGAAAGAAGGATGGAAGATTATTTTTAATTCTAATTTTACAACCATTTATAGTGCATCGTGTCGTGACAAAGAACCGAAATTATTTAGCGATGAGCGATTTTCGCAATTTTCAAACCATGCTGTTTTTCGGCTGTTCAAAATGGCTGCCACCTAGCATTCCATTGATCCAGAATGATCTGGAAAAATTGGTTTGCGTCTGTATGCGTCGGCTCGGGTAAGTTTCGCTTTGTTTAATCTTGTACCGTACGTTAACCACGTTTTTATGTTTTTATAAAACTTTTTACAGAATGTATTAATCTAATCCTGAACGGCGAATATTCCGGCCGCTTTTGCAAATCTGTACTACATTAACCGGCTCCAACGAAACACGTACCAGAATATGGACACAATCGTTATTCTAAGAAGCCACGTTTTCATCATTTTTTAATGTATAGCTCGATTGTCGGATCCGTGGAGCGAGTTTCGTCCACGGAAGGATGGAAAATGGTGCCTTTGTGCCGGATGCGTAATGCAAATCGTGTTATCAGAGCGCCGCTTTCCAAGGATTCCAGGATTGATTTCTAACTGATTTCGAGTATGAAGGTACAGTTTGTATTATTATTTAGTTTAGGGAAATTAACTGAAAATAGGTTATTACGACTAAGAACGACAATAATCGGTCATAATTGATGAATTGCGAGATTTTATTTTCCAGTTTTGACTTAGAGGTTTCTCGTAAGGTTAGTTTGCAAAATATTGTTTTCTTTAGTATTTTCGTAACCACGCTTCTCTTTGTGATTCTTTTTATTTTTGAAATGAAGCGAATGCTTAAGTTAAGTAGGGCGTCATAGGGAAGAAAAAGACATACGACTTACATATTGCAAATTGATTTGCCTCTTTTGCAATAAGTCTCATTAGGTTATTATCAAAAAGTAGATGACATTATTTTTGCAAAAGCAGAAAGTTTGTGGGTGGCTGAAATCTAACCATGTTTTCTATTTCCTGTTTGTATGTCAACTGCAAGCAAAGTACGACACCAGCCTACTGTGGTAATTCTACTTTAATTTTTTGCAGATGTTTCAACACGTGATATTATCACTACGGAATATTATTTTTGCCCTTCTCTTGAAGTCGTCATCATATGACCAAAGGTCGCATGAGTACGCGTAGATTGATTCAACCACTGAAATTTCGGATATGTTTTAGAAATTCGTTTTTTGTTTAGCATATTTTACACTTACTACTGCTTTAGTTGCGTGATATTATCACTACGGAATATTATTTTTGCGAAAATATATTTTTAACCTGAGTTGTGACACTTAGTTCGTGCTTTAATCCCGAACTGTCCACTCGTTGGACTTACATATTGTGAGCTTGGCCTCAAGAAATGTTGTTGATTTTAATTAGATTCAAATTTCCTCAAGAAGTCGTCATCATATGACCAAAGGTCGCATGAGTACGAATAATACTGACTACTGTAAGTTCTTTTTAAGTTCTATTTCTATTATTTTTGCGGGAGCAGATTTTGTTAATTGATCACTGAAATTTCTCAATATTTTCTATTTCCTATTCGTATGCGAACTGTCAGCGAATTGCGACACCAGCCTACTGTGATTTCTTTCAAATTCTATTTCAATTTTTTTTAACGAAAAACAGCAATGCTTTCGATGCGTGATATTATCACTACGGAATATTATTTTTGTGAACATTTACGCCTGCTTCGCTTAACATCTATCCGGTTCGAAGGACCAAATGTTGGCACTTGGCATGAGTTAATATTTCCCCGTTTATGGGGAATTTTTTCTGCCATGATAAAACATGGTTTCACTTAACATTAGTGGAAACTTTCGTTTACTAAATTTTAATCGAAAGTAATGTTCGTTTTTATTTCTTCCTTTAACAATTATGGCTAATTCTAATTTTAGCACTCGTTGCTGGCTATTTTCTCTTTTATCCAGTTATAGCTACTAGAGCAAGTGACCTACTGCTGCCGCTGACACTCGTTAATTTTCACAATAGAAAGGGCAAAAATAGCTCGCTAGTAGTAAGAACAAGGCTAGAACACCTCCGCTGTAAATTCTTTTTAAGTTCTATTTCTATTATTTTTGCAAACATACCATCTCGATTCCACTACTGAAATTTCTCTATATATTTCTATTTACAATTCGTATACGAAAAAAACAATGAATTTGTCGATCTCTTCAAAACTAGGTCGTTTTAGAATATTTGACAGAAAGCAGATAACCAATCACTGAAATTTCGGATATGTTTTAGAAATTCGTTTTTTACCCCAAAGAAAGCAACCGCTGAAATTTCGAAGAAATTCTATAGTTTATCCTAGTTTGAGTGAATCTGTATCGAACCGTGATATTATCACTACGGAATATTATTTTTATGTTTGAAAATTTCTCCAGAAGTCGTCATCATATGACCAAAGGTCGCATGAGTACGAGGAATATAGAAATACCTGCACCTGTAAATTCTTTTTAAGTTCTATTTCTATTATTTTTGTGAAAGCAGAAAACAAATGCCAATCGTTGTAATTTCTCAATATTTTCTATTTCCTATTCGTATGCGAACTACGCGACAGGGCACCAGCCAACTGTGATTTCTTTCAAATTCTATTTCAATTTTTTTGCGAACCAGTGCAAGCAATTTCTTTTGACACGTGATATTATCACTACGGAATATTATTTTTGCCGTTTGAATATCAAACCACTGCAGCTTCACAATATTACAATATGCATTACAAATTTACGGGATTGAGATCTCTTTAAGTCGTCATCATATGACCAAAGGTCGCATGAGTGCGCGTAGAAAGAATAAATCACTGCGATTTCGGATATGTTTTAGAAATTCGTTTTTTGACTTTATTCAATTGACAAACTTCTCGACATTTTTTTGGCAAGCTAGAATTAAATACATTATATTTGGTATTTTCTGCAAGCTTTCAATATCGATAGTGCATTTTTACAATGAAAATGCATTGCAATTATCTAATACAATTATAATAAGTCTCATGCTCCGATTTATAGCAAACTATCGAAATTTGATAAAATGCAAACGCGATCCGCGGTCGAAATTCAGCTGAAAAAAAAAAATAGTTTTGTTAGATTTAATTCGATTTTTCAAAAAGTCGTCATCATATGACCAAAGGTCGCATGAGTGAGTACAACACTAGAACACCTTCACTGTAAATTCTTTTTAAGTTCTATTTCTATTATTTTTGCAAACATACCATCTCGATTCCACTACTGAAATTTCTCTATATATTTCTATTTACAATTCGTATGCGGGAAGGCAATGAATTTGTCGATCTCTTCAAAACTAGGTCGTTTTAGAATATTTGAACGAGAACGGATGACCAATCACTGAAATTTCGGATATGTTTTAGAAATTCGTTTTTTAGCCAAGTTAACCAATCGCTGAAATTTCGAAGAAATTCTATAGTTTATCCTAGTTTGCGACAAACTGCGTTCGAACCGTGATATTATCACTACGGAATATTATTTTTGGTCGAAAGATTCTCAAAAAGTCGTCATCATATGACCAAAGGTCGCATGAGTGCGAGATACATTGAACTGTATTTTTGTACCACTGAAATTTCTCAATATTTTCTATTTCCTATTCGTATACGAACTTGCCACTGGACAAATTCCTTATTTAGAATTAAAATGATTAAATGAATTAAAAAGAATTTTTAAAAATTTCTTTCACCCGGATGATAAACAAGTAAATTCATAAGCCGGAAGTACAACCTATGCAATTTACGGTTTCCTTATCGGAAGCTGAACCTAATTTGGAAAGAGAATAGAAAATAAATGGGTTAGTCGATAAAGGATACTTCACTGTTGGTGCTTGTAGACTTCAAAGGACTTCTTTTTTCAGCTATTTATAAACGACTGCTTTATTTACAAATTCTTAAAGCTATATAAACAAATTCCTAATCTAACTATTCACCTTCCTACTTAGCTCTAGCTATCCGCCCTTCTCGCTCAGTCCTACCGTGGTGTGTTTTTTATTCCCTTCCGCCGTCCATTCGGTACGGCCGACAAATTAAGTCCCTGCCTGTTAGACTGTTTGAGGGTGAGTAAACAATTTAAATCCTAAACTCTTTGCGCGAGTTAACCGAATCAATTCTATATCTTAAGAATAATCACTGAAACAGTTTCACCGTAAGTTCTTTTTAAGTTCTATTTCTGTGATTTTAACAAAAACAAGATTTGCTTAATCACTGAAATATCTCGACACATTCCATTTCCTACTCGCATGCGATCTGTCAGTGAAGTACGGCACCAACCTACTGTGATTTCTTTCAAATTCTATTTAAATTTTTTTAACGAACAACAGCAATGCTTTCGATGCGTGATATTATCACTACGGAATATTATTTTTGTGAATATTCACGCCTGCTTCGTTCAACACTTATCCGGTTCGAAGGACCAAATTTTGGCGCTTGACATGTGAAACGGAAGCCCAGAAAAGGCACTAAGTTTCACTACTTTTGTTTACACACACTTACATACATATGGTCGAATTTTCTTGATGCAACACGGCGCACCCGGTTGCGCGTGCTAATAATAATTGTCTGACCACACGGACGCGGCCGCGCGGGAGCTACTTAAAAGACTGGCCCACTGACTGTAATTTTCGTACGCAAAAGACTTTTTAACCACGCGGATTTAGGTCACTTTCGCGCATCTCTTAGAGAGAGAGAGATGCACGAAGTGATGGTCGTTTTTGTTTCTCCCTTTTACACTTATGGCTAATTCTACTTTTAGCACTCGTTGCTGACTATTGTCTCTTTTATCCAGTTATAACTACTAGACCATGTGACCTACTGCTGCCGCTGACACTCGTTAATTTTTACAATAAAAAGGGTGTTGGGGCAAAATTGCTCGCTAGTAGTAAGAACAAGGCTAAAACGCCTCCGTTGTAAATTCTTTTTAAGTTCTATTTCTATTATTTTTGCAAACATACCATCTCGATCCCACTACTCGAATTTCTCTATATATTTCTATTTACAATTCGTATACTTGAAAAGGCAATGTATTTGCCAGTCTCTTCAAAACTAGGTCGTTTTAGAATATTTGAACGAGAACGGATGACCAATCACTGAAATTTCGGATATGTTTTAGAAATTCGTTTTTTAGCCAAGTTAACCAATCGCTGAAATTTCGAAGAAATTCTATAGTTTATCCTAGTTTACGACAAACTGCGTTCGAGTACCTTCTAATTACATATCTTGTGCAACCAAATCAAAACCTACCGAAACAGGGCTGCAGCTGACCGGGCTACGTCGATTGTAGGACTTCGGACGAGAAACCACTCGCACTTTCTACTGTTAGAATTGGACTACCATGTATATTCAAAAAATAAGATTTATGTGCAAATTTTCTTAATAACTAATAAGGTTTGTTCAAAAAAAAAGAGAGAGACAAAAACTCTAGCTTTACATTAATGATATACTCATGGTTCAATTCAAAACTGTTCACTCTTTGACAGTCACATGCATGTGCAGCAAAATAGTATCATTGGAAAAGGAAAGACATACGACTTACATATTGCAAATTGATTTGTTTTTTTTGTGGATTGCGTAATTACCTAGGATCAATATTTTTGGGAAAATCTAATCCGATGGTTCTATTATGATTGAAATTTCCTCAAAAAGTCGTCATCATATGACCAAAGGTCGCATGAGTACGAGTACTTTTTCACTCATACTTTTAATAAGTCGTGCTTAGTATAGCCAAATCAACCAATCACTGAAATTTCGAAGAAATTCTATAGTTTATCCTAGTTTGATCTTAATTGTGTTCGAACCGTGATATTATCACTACGGAATATTATTTTTGGTAGAAGATAGAAAGTTTCTCTAAAAGTCGTCATCATATGACCAAAGGTCGCATGAGTGCGGGACAATTGCACCAGTCACTGTAAGTTCTTTTTAAGTTCTATTTCTATTATTTTTGCGAAAGCAGGAAACAAACCAATCATTGAAATTTCTCAATATTTTCTATTTCCTATTCGTATGCGAACTGTCAGCGAAGTACGACACCGGCCTACTGTGATTTCTTTCAAATTCTATTTCAATTTTTTTGTGAACGATAGACAGCAAATGTTTCAACACGTGATATTATCACTACGGAATATTATTTTTGCCCCGCGAAAGTCACAATATTACAATATGCATTACAAATTTACGGGGCTGAGCTCTCCTGAAGTCGTCATCATATGACCAAAGGTCGCATGAGTGCGCGTGGAAAGATTCAACCACTGAAATTTCGGATATGTTTTAGAAATTCGTTTTTTGTTAATATTTGGTACAATTCGTGCTTGGCGATGGTTCTGTAGTTCATTTAGAACCCAACCGACCTTAAATCCACAATTGTTCATTCCTTGCCAATCGTACGCAGCTGTGCTGCATTCAAGTCATTGGGAAACAAGACATACGACTTACATATTGCAAATTGATTTGTTTCGATCGAACCAACAATATCGAAATATGACCAATCATAAGTGTTTGTTGCTGATTTTGATTGATGCCTCACCGGCACGAACCCGGTCTCGAAGTACCACTCACCGTATGAACTACAGCATTGGCCCAAACCCAATGCCGTTCTTTGAGGTGTGATATGTGATTTATGAAATTAAACACATTCTACTTGAGTGTCCGGAAGGGAACTGATTTGATTTTATTTCACATTTATTAACAGAGTTGTTTAAACCTCGAGCTGGTTCCGTCGATTTGCTGATTCAAGCGCTTTTAGCCGCTTGCCGTTTCGTCGCCATCTCCATATGATGATGACGACGATAATGATGATGAAGAATGCACCGTCCAGAGAATACGATGCGACGTCGTGTGCGCTGATAGTATTTTGTATGATTACGTCGTCTCCGAACGGCCACATCGTGTAGAGTTGCGTACTTCGTTGAAATTGGAGAACTGTTGCAGAGCGATGGCGGCGCGCATACTTTTTATGGCCCTCCAATGCGGATGTTTGTGGTACCCGTTTATGCTGAGAACGGGCATTTCGATTGTTTGAAAAACGCTTCGATTAAGCGCTTTTCGTTTGTTTGCTGCAACATTGTCGTGGGGTGGTGCTTTACTTTGTGTCACACCAATAAGAATATTACCAGTACAATGTCTATTGTTCTAAGCTCCTCTACTCCTACATGGTTCACTATATGTGGTTCTGTCTCGAACCAACCCATATTTTTTGTTTTTAAACTCGTTGGTCGCTTGCGCAGATTGTCGCTGATTTTTAGCGTTTTTCACCACTGAGTCATTGCAATCTCTTGCCCACAGGTTCTTACTTTGTTTATCATTTGCTTACGGAATCGTAGATCTTAGATAATAACTATTGAACGTTGGTTCTCGCCTCTGTGGATTTCGTTGACCCAGCGCTAGCGATTGTCGCGGTGATTTTCTTCACTCGAACGATCGGGCGCTGAGGCTCGTGTAAACGTTCACCATCGAAGGGGTGCCGGGGCGACTCATTTTTGCCAGCATACAACTCCGATTCTACCACTGAAATTCGCTATATATTTCTATTTACAATTCGTATTCGAATGAATTTGCCAGTGTCTTCAAAACTAGGTCGTTTTAGAATATTTGAGCAGCAGCAGATAGCCAATCACTGAAATTTCGGATATGTTTTAGAAATTCGTTTTTTAGCCTGCCAATCACTGAAATTTCGAAGAAATTCTATAGTTTATCCTAGTTTGAGTGTGTGTTCGAACCGTGATATTATCACTACGGAATATTATTTTTGGTAGAAAGTATTTCTAAAAGTCGTCATCATATGACCAAAGGTCGCATGAGTGCGAGACAATTGCACCAGTCACTGTAAGTTCTTTTTAAGTTCTATTTCTATTATTTTTGCGAAAGCAGGAAACAAACCAATCATTGAAATTTCTCAATATTTTCTATTTCCTATTCGTATGCGAACTGTCAGCGAACTACGACACCAGCCTACTGTTATTTCTTTCAAATTCTATTTCAATTTTTTTGCGAACCATTGCAAGCAATTTCTTTTGACACGTGATATTATCACTACGGAATATTATTTTTGCCTCGCGAAAATCCGACCACTGCAGCTTCACAATATTACAATATGCATTACAAATTTACGGGACTGAAATCTCTTGAAGTCGTCATCATATGACCAAAGGTCGCATGAGTGCGCGTCCATCAGTGAAAGTTCGGGTATGTTTTAGAAATCGTTTTTTTTTTGTTTTAAATATATCTTATTTTGTTATGGTTCCGTTGCGTGCTATTAGCACTACGGAATATCTCTTTTTGTGTGAGTAAACTTGTAACCCGACTTATACTACATATTTCGTGCTTCAATACAAAACTGTTCACTCTTTGACAGTCACATGCATATGCGCTGAATTCAAGTTATTGGAAAAGAAAGACATACGACTTACATATTGCAATTTAATTTGTGAAGAACGTAAGCTTGCCTTCGAGTAATTCATAACCAGGAAGAATGTTGTTGGTTCTTATTGGACTTTAATTTTTTCGAAAAGTCATGACCAAAGGTCGCATGAGTACGAAAAATAAACACTGGAATAGTTTTACTGTAAATCTTTTCAGGTCTATTTTTATTATTTTTGACAACATGCAAACTTGATTCAACTACTGAAATTTCTCTATATATTTCTATTTACAATTCGTATACTTGAAAAGGCAATGTATTTGCCAGTCTCTTCAAAACTAGGTCGTTTTAGAATATTTGAGCAGATAGCCAATCACCGAAATTTCGGATATGTTTTAGAAATTCGTTTTTTAGCCAAGTTAACCAATCACTGAAATTTCGAAGAAATTCTATAGTTTATCCTAGTTTGAGACGAACTGTGTTCGAACCGTGATATTATCACTACGGAATATTATTTTTGGTAGTAGATAGAAAATTTCTCAAAAAGTCGTCATCATATGACCAAAGGTCGCATGAGTGCGAGACAATTGCACCATTCACTGTAAGTTCTTTTTAAGTTCTATTTCTATTATTTTTACGAAAGCAGGCAGTTCTATAAGACTGACAATTTCTCAAAATGTTCTATTTCCTATTCGTATGCGAACTGTCAGCGAACTACGACACCAGCCTACTGTGATTTCTTTCAAATTCTATTTCAATTTTTTTGCGAACCATTGCAAGCAATTTCTTTTGACACGTGATATTATCACTACGGAATATTATTTTTGCCCCGCGAAAGTCCAACCACTGCAGCTTCACAATATTACAATATGCATTACAAATTTACTGGAGTAAGATCTCTTGAAGTCGTCATCATATGACCAAAGGTCGCATGAGTGCACGTAGAAAGATTCAACCACTGAAATTTCGGATATGTTTTAGAAATTCGTTTTTTCACTCTATTAGGAAACGCCGGTAGCTGGCTGGTTAGTGAACTTTCGCTTGCTGCTGTTTAGAATTGGAAAGACCATCCATCCTTCTTCATTTTGGCGGATGGTTTCTCAAAAAGTCGTCATCCATTATGCGTTCCAATTTTTTTTTATTTGAACAACTGACACTTCTTAGAATAGCTTACTAGTTTTTGTCTATGCAATCTAAGTGTAAACAGTCAGCATTGCGAAGCGTTTGGATAGTGCGAACGAACGAAAAAAGCAAGTTCTTTTCAAGTTCTATTTCTACTATATGTACGGCTGAAAATCACTAAAAATTCTCAATATTTTCCATTCCCTGTTCGTGATCACAGAAGTTTGTCACTGGCCTGCTGCGATTGACTTTGTATTCGCGTTATTTTTATTTCAAAATGGTTCATCGTTCTATTGCTATTTGATTGAAACAATTCCAGCTCAAACGCAATGATGGATTCCGGAATCGAAGATTGTATTTCAGCGTGATTCAGACAGGAGTCTTTCCGAGTTCCTAATCAAATTTGTGATTTTCAATCACATTTCGTACCAGTGGGAGCTATGAATTTGTCCGTCTCTTCAAAACTAGGTCGTTTTAGAATATTTGCCAAAAGGCTAAGGCTAAGAATTTGTTCTTCTCTTCAAAACTAGGTCGTTTTAGAATATTTACTCTAAAATAATTGTTATTTTTTAGCACTGTGAATAGGCGTCAAATTGAAGGTGTCCGATGTTTGATCGTAACAGCGAAAGCAGTAAATACCAATCACTCTAATTTCGGATATGTTTTAGAAATTCGTTTTTTACCCATCGTTTGCCAAGGTAATGCTAGGAATAAAGGCTAGCTGACCCACAATGAAAACGATGATATAAAATAAATTAAAACTTCGGAACATTTGAGACAATAAACTCACCAACGCTTTAGGGTGGCAAATCCGGATACGGCTGCTGCTACCGTCGATCCTCGATTCCCGAGGGAGTTTTTCTCTGGTTAAGTGAAAGTAATGATTTTTAGTGTGGTAGAAGCTTTTTTTTAAATGAAAATGATCCTACTTGTCCGGTTGCTCCGGCTGAACTGAACTTTTATTTCTAACTTTATTTCAAAAGTCCCTGGTGTCCAGTTGTTAACGCTGACAAATGCTATGCCACAAGCGCCTGCTCCAAGCGGGAGAGTGACTGTTGCAGACGTTGTTGTTGTTTCGCCTGGTGTAGGGTTCGAACCTTCATATATCGTCGCGGGAAAATTTGTGCTTTTAGTTCTAAAGTTTTCCCCGTTTTTCTATTTTGCGGCGTAGATTTCCGCGAATTTCTTATTTGTTTACTTATATATTTGGCCCTGCCTCTTCAAGACTGACGTATCTAACCGAATTACGGATTCTTGCCTACAATCCTAGTCCAGTCTCGTAGGGGTTCATAAATATGCGGTTACATTTGTACCGATTTCTAAGATTTTATTACTATCCTAAACGCAGAGAAAGTGATAAGGAAAAATCAAAACTAGCTAGTCAGACCGTGCCATATGCTTATGTAAATTAGGCGCGGGAGGTTGGCAAAAAGACAGAGTGATCTTTTCTCCCCTGTTCTTTTCATTCCATTAATAGTACTGAAGTGTCAAGAGAGGGAACCGGTTTGATTTCAAAACCAGCCCTGCGGGCACTCTCAGTTCGCTCGCCTGCTTCGGTGGGGAAAAAAAAGACATACGACTTACATATTGCAAATTGATTTGAGTCGGAAAAAGTTCCCCTAGTATCTATTTAAATGAAACGAGCGGCTTAGCATGACCCGACGAACAAAAAACATACACCACCAACTACTACTAATACTAATGTTAACAAGTTTGGAAGGTTTTTTCCTACTTTACAAAAATGTCAAACGCTAACTTTCGTTTTACAACTCACCAGACTAAATGACCCGACCGTCGAGCTAGATATACATCCAGCCGAGTCGGGTTTTGCTAGGGCTTAAAAAGACATACAACTTATATATTGCAAGTTTATTTGGGCCGGAAGAAGACCACCTATGGATCGTGACAGCTTTTGTTAAGTTTTAATAGTGTTGTTGATTGGTGAATCAATCAACGGTTTTATCAACCACTTTTCGAGGCAGTGGGAACGCCTGAACTAGCCAGAAGGGCTCTGCTGGATTTCTTTCGATTAACTTGATACGGCCTTCCCGTAAGACTAGTTAGTTTGCTAAAATTGAAATTTGTTTTTATACAATTCTTCTTAGTTAATTAGCCCTACGCGCTACTGTCTTTACCGTATCCCCGCTGTAAGCTCTTTTTAAGTGCTATTTCTATCAGTTTTACGAATAAAAATTACATTCTCAATATTTTCTATTTTCTACATGAACCTGCGAACTGTCACAGCGGCTTACCTCCGGCTTGCTGCAATTTCATTTTAATTTTCCCGCTCTACTATTCGCACGGGTTATCGTTGTGTTCACATACGTCGTTTAGAATATTTACGCCAAAATATTGTTTACCTAACACTGCTGTTTTTGAAAAACTTCCAACACCTCAATTAAAACCCAAACTAGTACGTCTTGCGTAGGCGTCAAATTGAAGTTGTCCGCATGTTTGATCGTAACACTCTTTATCAGCGAAAGCTGTAAATACCAATCACTCCAATTTCGGATATGTTTTAGAAATTCGTTTTTTACCCATCGTTTGCCAAGGTAACGCTAGGAATTTACGGTCATCGGTTTCTGAAAAAAACGACTCAACCACTGCTATTGAAAAAAGCGACTGATTTATTTTCATATTCTTAAAACTATATATACAAATTCCTAATCTAACTATTCACCTACCTACTTTTGGATATTTGATAATTTAAACGCAAGGCTGTTCCCTTGTTGGTAGTTTTTCATAATCTGCTTTATTCCATTTAAAAATCTTACGTGCTAACCTAGCTAACCTGACTTAAACTATTCTATGTAAATCAAAATGGGAGGAGTCAGTTACAATTTCAAAGTACATAATTATGTACGGGTAACGTAAAAAAGGGAAAACAAATCAATGAATAAGTATGGGTGCATTGGTTGCTATCGGTGCTTTTGTTTGGTTACGCAAGGCTGTTTATTTGTCGCCTCAGCATAATAATGACCTAGTGAGAATGTTGCTATAACAAGTGGTGCGACCCAGAATGGTTTAACTGGAATGCGCCCATCTGGTTATGCAAGTTGGATTTGAAAACGATCGTTCAAGTAATTTACGATCTGTGGGAAAATATGAGTGTGGCCTCGTTTCAAGTGGCCTGACTAAAGGATATGTTAAATCTGGTTTTTATGACCTGTGACCTGAGAAGGATTCACATTGGTGCATGTAGGGATTGGTTTTGTGGGAATAATTTGTGATGCTAGAAAGTAAGTCCGTTACACTACTTAGTCCTAGCTATCCACCCTTCTCACTCACTCCTACCGTGATGTGTTTTTTATTCCCTACTGTTTTAGGGTGGGTAAACAATTCAAATCCTAAGCCCTTTGCGCTGGTAAACAAATCAATTCTATATCTTTCGGCGCGGGTAAAATTATCTATTTGGTATCGGTCTAGACCGGATACCTTTATGTTGGATTTTTTCCCATGACCGTCGCTAGATCACTTTATTATTATTTTTTTCTTGCCTACAATCCTAGTCCTGTCTCGTAGGGGTTCATAAATATGCGGTTACATTTGTACCGCTTTCTAAGATTTTATTACTATCCCAAACGCAGAGAAAGTGAGAAGGAAAAATCAAAACTAGCTAGTCAGACCGTGTCATATGCTTATGTAAATTAGACGCGGGAGGTTGGCAAATAGGCAGAGTGATTTTTTTCCCTGTTCTTTTCATTACATTAATAGTACTAAAGTGTCAAGTGAGCGAACCGGTTTGATTTCAAAACCAGCCCTGCGGGCACTCTCAGTTCGCTCGCCTGCTGCGGTGGGGGAAAAAGACATACGACTTACATATTGCAAATTGATTTGAGTCGGAAAAAGTTCCCCTAGTATCTATTTAAATGAAACGAGCAGCTTAGCATGACCCGACGAACAAAAAACATACAAAGTTTTTGTACTCACCAACGCACGCTACTAGCGCCAGCATTTTATTTTAATTACTTCCCTTTTTCGTATTAAAAATGTTAAAAAGTTTGGAAGGTTTTTTTCTACTTTACAAAAATGTCAAACGTTAACTTTCGTTTTACAACTCACCAGACCAAATGACCCGACCGTCGAGCTAGATATACATCCAGCCGAGTCGGGTTTTGCTAGGGCTTAAAAAGACATACAACTTATATATTGCAAGTTTATTTGGGCCGGAAGAAGACCACCTATGGATCGTGACAGCTTTTGTTAAGTTTTAATAGTGTTGTTGATTGGTGAATCAATCAACGGTTTTAGCAACAGCTTTTCGAGGCAGTGGAAACGCCTGAACTAACCAGAAGGGCTCTGCTGGATTTCTTTCGATTAACTTGATACGGCCTTCCCGTAAGACTAGTTAGTTTGTTAAAATTGAAATTATATTTTATACAATTCTTAATTAATTAGCCCTACGCGCTACTGTTTTACCGCGTCCCCGCTGTAAGCTCTTTTTAAGTACTATTTCTATTATTTTTGCGAATAAAAATTACATTCTCAATATTTTCTATTTTCTACATGAACCTGCGAACTGTCACAGCGGCTTACCTCCAGCCTGCTGCGATTTCATTTTAACTTTCCCTCTCTACTATTCGCACGGGTTATCATTGTGTTCACATACGTCGTTTAGAATATTTACTCCAAAATATTGTTTACCTAACACTGCTGTTTTTAAAAAACTTTCAACACCTCAATTAAAACCCGAACTAATACGTTTTGCATAGGCGTCAAATTGAAGTTGTCCGAGTGTTTGATCGTAACACTCTTTATCAGCGAAAACAGTAATTACCAATCACTCTAATTTCGGATATGTTTTAGAAATTCGTTTTTTACCCATCGTTTGCCAAGGTAACGCTAGGAATAAAGGCTAGCTGACCCAAAATGAAAACGATAAAATTACTGCTACTCAAGGATATAAGTTCTCAGTAGTCTAACATGGACGTAAGTTAGAAAAATTACTAATTTGTTTAAATTTTAAAAAAAACTTATACTACACTACGTCAAGTCTTTGTCAAGTGCAGAACCTCTCACAGTTAACCACATGCGGAATGTGGCACTAGGTTCGTATGTCTAATTAATAGTATTATCGTTACAGTTGAAACCTGGAAAATCTCACCAGCGACGATCGTTTTTTCTCTTGTTTACTGCTAATCTATGATGTCGAAAGTAGTGCATCATTGTACGAATAAAGCGCACAACATCCGACGTGATTGCATTGTTTAGAAACAGAGAAAATACGATTGTTGCTGGTTGGATTTTTCAGTTTTCAACTGCAACCAGAATACTGAAGTGTCAAGTGAGCGAACCGGTTTAATTTCAAAACCAGCCCTGGGGGCACTCTCAGTTTGCTCGATAAACATATGATTACAGCTTAAAAGCCAACTGTCAAAATTCTCTTTGAAAGTAAATTCCGGACAAACCGTTACTCGCCAATCACAGAGATTGGTAGTAAACAAAAGAGAAAAATTTTCTCTTTCATTAACTGCTATGAACTGTGTTTAGCCAGTACCCGGTCAAACCATTCGGAATTTGATTCGGAATCCTGAATGGAGTCAGTATGGATTCCAAATCAAATGCAACAACCGATTCTGAAACCGATTGAGTCGGAATCGGTTGTTGTATTTAATTTGGAATCCATACTGACTCCATTCAGAAAGCCGAACCGGTTCCGGAATGAGTTTAACTGGGTAACGGTTTGTCCGGAATTTCCTTTCAAAGAGAATTTTGACAGTTGGCTTTTAAGCCGTAATCATATGTTTGACGAGATATGTAACGACGACCCAGTTAAACTCATTCCGGAACCGGTTCGGATTTCTGAATGGAGTTATTATGGATTCCAAATCAAATGCAACAACCGATTCCGACTCAGAATCGGTTGTTGCATTTGATTTGGAATCCATAATTACTCCATTCAGGATTGATGATGAGACGGTAATGCCACAGTAGATCCGTTTGTTCTTACTTTCGAAATTATACCTGGCTACCTTGCTGACGAATATTCCTTTCCTCTTGTTGTTTAAGTACTCTGGAGTTGGTATCACTTTGAAACTTATAAAAAAAGAAAAATATTTACAAAGGTTATCCCACGAACAAAAAACATACAAAGTTTTTGTATTCATCAACCCACGTTATCAGCGTTAGCACTTTATTTAAATTACTTCCATTTCTCGTATTAAAAATGTTGAAACGTTTTCTTTGAACAGCTTTTCTTTTTTCTTTAAAAAAGTGTCAAACGTTATCTTTCTTCACTAGACTAAATGACTCGACTGTCGAGCTGGAGTCATGAGTGCCACACTTAATTGTTTTGGATTTGGTTTCAGTGGAGAGGTTGATTTTTGGGTTTATAATTTAATGACTCGGCTTGGGTGAGATCGTGGGAAAGATTAAAGATGGAAAGATTGGAAATTTATCATTGGCTTTGAGATGAATATGGTATTGAATATAGTACAAATTTTATTTCGGCCGGAAGAAGACCACCTATGATGATCCTGACAGGGTTAGTCACTTTTTTTTTTGGTTTTTAGCTAACCCAACCCTGCGGGCACCCACAGTTCGGACACTGTTACCCAGTTAAACTCATTCCGGAACCGGTTCGGATTTCTGAATGGAGTCATTATGGATTCCAAATCAAATGCAACAACCGATTCCGACTCAGAAGCGGTTGTTGCATTTGATTTGGAATCCATACTGACTCCATTCAGGATTCCGAATCAAATTCCGAATGGTTTGACCGGGTATGGACTCGCCTGCTTCGATGGGAGAACAAGACATACGACTTATATATTGCAAATTGATTTGCCTCTAGTAAAATGTTACGAGCGGCTTAACATGAACCCACGAACAAAAAATACAATACTGTGGCGTCTTATCCCGACGGTGGCTACTGGTTTTATAAACGATGTGTTAACGCAAAAACACAATTATAGATTTAAACTTTCTTACGTTTATTAACGATATAAATCCCTAATTACTTTGAACCCTGAGTACAGAATGATCACCGTATAAGTACAAGACAGCACGACGCATCCGGTAGCGCGAGCCAAACACAACAGACCTCTGACGACTGCCCTCCAAAAGTGGGCACAAAAGACTTTTATTATATCGTCTGTGTAGCCTTTTCTCTGAGAGAGAGTCTCAGCCCTAAACAAAACATTTTTCTTCGCTCGCTCATTAGTTCATTATGATGGATTGAAATGGATGGGAAAATCTGGCTTGGACTCTGGCATCACACCAGAGCCGAAGTATTATGTCAAATCGAATGCTTAAAACAGAGACAAAAGCACAAACTAACTTTTTGCCAGCCAACGGAAGCTTCACTCACTGATGCTTTCTTTGTAAAATAGCGTCTACCCACGATTTCACTTTTATGAGTTTCACTTTACAGGACTTTCTGGAATTTTGATCCACCACTTCACTAACATCCGGATTGGTAGGACCATTCTATGTTCGCCAGATTAACCAACACATTGTTTTCTGGTAGAGCCTCCATCCTCACCCACTGCCACTTTCGCAATTAACCGGTTTCATGTTGTGACGTCGTGCTATCCATTTGACGTCCTCCTCTTGCTCATAAAGTCATGTAATTTTTATGGCCTATACCGAATGTTGAAATGTAATGTAAAATGCTCAAGAATTCAGGCAGAAAAAAGACATACGACTTACATATTGCAAATTGATTTGGTCCGGAAGTAAACCACCTATATGGACCTTGACACTTACGATTCTGGTGTGCTGGTTCTTTGTTTGTGAAACGTCCTAAAACCCGCTACTCTGTATGAGGATCCTAGACGGACAGTCGGATAGAGATGGCTGGTTGTATGATGGTATAATTTCTTACCAATTTCGAATTTAATTCAGCCACATTTTGATTTTGGAATCCGTGAAAGAGAGATAATTTTCCATAACTCGTCATCCAGGTTCATTACTGACGTGGAGAGAGCTACAAAGTAACGTGGAGCCCTCTGGAAACCGATTGGTGGATAGAACCGTATCACTCAGGAGACAGCAAAAGATCCATCTTTCAGCTCTTTAGCTAGTATGATTGATCGCTTGCCTTCTTGAACCTAATAATAACGCTAATAGTAATATTAGTACCCATGGACCATTGGACTCACACTTACCCATGGACCCACACGAGAAAGAAATCTTGATTTTTCTGCTTTCTTACTGTTTAACGGAAGAGAATCGGTTTAATTCCAGAATAACACACACCAACCCTGCGGGCACTGTCATTCTCACTCTGCTTGGATAGGGGAAAAAAGGACATACGACTTACATATTGCAATTTAATTTGCCAGCCAAGTCAAGTATTTCTTGGCAAACTGTGAAATCTTCTGCGTTCTAGCTTCCTCAAGGATTTCCCCGCTGCATTCTGTGGCGAGCTATGGCACTTACATTTCGAAAATTTGGGCTTAAAAACACATACGACTAATATATTGCAATATTATTTGGTCCGGAAGAAGATCACCTATGGATCGTGACAGTTTTTTTTGTTAACTTTTAGCCGAAAGCTCCCGTTTTTTTTTAAATCTGGACGGATAACTTACTTAAATCAGCTCTTGAGGTTTTATCGGGACTAGCGTTTAATTTGTAGTTCTGCATTTTAAAGCGAACCGGTTTGATTTCAAAATAACACACCAACCCTGTGGGTACTCACAGTTCGGGTGGGCAGCATTGTAGTTTCCTCCACCTGTCATAATGTTCTGATAGGTGGAAGGAAACAAATCGAATAGCGGTGAAGCTATTGAACTTACATTAATTGCGCTTGAAAACATTTAGTAGTAGTCGTGCTATTATCACTACGGAAGATTATTTTTTGGTATACGATTGAGAGTTTCATAAAAAGTCGTCATCATATGACCAAAGGTCGCATGAGTGAGAGATATTTAAACCATCCACTGTAAGTTCTTTTTAAGTTCTATTTCTATTATTTTTGCGAAAGCATAAAGCAAACCAATCGTTGCAATTTCTCAATATTTTCTATTTCCTATTCGTATGCGAACTGTCAGTGAACCACAACACCAGCCTACTGTGATTTCTTTCAAATTCTATTTCAATTTTTTTGCGAACAGTTGCGGGCAATTTCTTTTGACGCGTGATATTATCACTACGGAATATTATTTTTGCCCCGCGAAAATCCAACCACTGCAGCTTCACAATATTACAATATGCATTACAAATTTACGGAGCTGAGATCTCCTGAAGTCGTCATCATATGACCAAAGGTCGCATGAGTGCGCGTAGAAAGATTCAACCACTGAAATTTCGGATATGTTTTAGAAATTCGTTTTTTGGCTTTGAGACTATCGATTCGTGTCTGCCGTCATAATTGACTTGATCCTTGTAGAGCACATTTTGGCTTTATTGCTGTTAAAATATGGTTGTCTATGCCATATGTATCCACGAAATTTTCCAGAAGTCGTCATCATAAGCGCACCTAATTCAGAGCGCTTTCAGCAAGAGGAGAGTTGTAGCCTATACTTACGAATAAGATTGTCGATGCGATTCATCAGCATGAGGCGTTTCTATCGGTGAAAAATTCGAAAATTCTTAACATGCAATTTACGTACCGCGAGCCTAGCGCAGCGCTCGACAAAGAGCTAGATATTGTGTTAATTAAAGGATCAGTTTGAAATAAAAAACAGACTTGAAGAGGTCGATAATATGCTAAACTCTTTGCCTTTCCAATTTAGCTATGCTTTCCCGGTTAGTGAATTTGGTCGGAAAAAATTTCTCTCGGTACAAGTTTTCACCGAGCTTCTCGGTAGTTTTTTCTGCTGGGTATCACTTCGAGTTATGTGACATGTAAGCTCTACTATTGATTTTGAAACTATATAAACTTTTCTATATTTTAATAATTTTACGCTTTTATTTCTAATTCTTCATGTTAGTTTTGGATAAATTTGTTCTAATGTCAAGCTTTTCCAAAAGTCAAAAATTCTTAGATAAATCTGCTTTGAGGCTCGAGTTTAAAATTGTTCAAAATTAATAAATATAACTCTTCTCAAAACTATAACTTTGCAACCTGAAAATGAGTACTTCCAAAGTTCGACAGTTAATATTTACACTTTGTTAACATTCATTCGTTTTCAATTCACTATAACTTAAAACAACACTTTTTCAGTGACGTTACGCGTTACGATGGCAGGGGCGGTATCCACCGCACCAGCCTACTACGATTGTATACGTTTTAAATCCTTTTCCCTATTGTTCCGTCCCCAAATCAAGCGAATTTCTCCACAAGTCGTCATCATAAGTGCACCCATCTCGAAACGCTTTCAGCAAGAGGAGAGTTGTGGCCTACACCTTACAATAAGAGGTACAGATATTGGGGCCGTTAAAGGACCAGTTTGAAATAAAAATCCGATATGAAGAAACCGATAATCACACTATCCCGTTTAGTGAATTTGGTTGGAGAAGATTCCTCTCGGTACAAGCACTGGTAAGCACTATTCAATTGCAGCGCTCAGTAGTCGTTGGTTGTTAAAACTGGCACTAAGTTAGTTTCTTTTGGAAGAAGAATGCTCCTGGCACTGTGCCAGTATGTATTGTGTATTTACATTTTATAATAGAAATATTTTGTTTAGCGATCGAATTCGTTTATTCAGTCAGATGATCGCATCTGTCATCTATTTCTCATTCGTGGTGCGTCGTAAATAAGTTCCAAAACTTCTTACGGCTGTAGCCACTTATAGCTTCCTTCCTAACCTTTATCTCTATCAACGACTCCGAGCTGCCGCTCGGATTTACTCTACCCAATCCATATGGATTTTACAGTCTTTAGCTTAACTGCGTCATCTCACGAATGACTTTAATCTTTGAGGTTTCCATCGTGACAATGTTTCATTCTACACTTAGTTCTATTGCAAGACGATGGTTCGTGTAGCCTACGCTGCGTCAGCATATACAGTCCATACGAGATGTTTATGTCGATAATGATTACCGAGTATTTGATACAACCACAACAGTACCATCACTGTAAATTCTTTTTAAGTTCTATTTCTATTATTTTTGCGACAAAGAAGTACACACCCATCACTGAAGTTTCTCAATATTTTCTATTTCCTATTCGTATGCGAACTGTTACGGAAGCGTGACACCCGCTGCCTGCTGCGATTTGATTCGAACTCGTTTTCGAACAAAATTCTGCAAACTTTTCGAACCGTGATATTATCACTACGGAATATTATTTTTGCACTAAAAGTTTTTTGTTTATAAAATGCATTAAAAATTTACGAAACTAAAATCTCGCAGTGACCGTCATCTAATCAATAATCGTAGTAGCAAGTAAGACGTAGGATTGTAGTACTTGTGTAAAAGAGAAAAACATGACTTTGTAGTTCGATTCAGGAACAAGCCCAATTTTTGTTTGCAACCATTGTACTATCTCAAATTCTTCTCGTAGTAATTTATATTTAAAATGTTCATAGAATAAGGATAATACTGTTAATAAATGATTATAAAAATTCTGAAGCAAAATCGAACGTTGTGTTTATATACGTCTTAAATATGTTGCAATTAGTATCACAATAGCCTTTTTCAGCCAGATATCTGCATTCAGTTGGCAGGAGCTGATCGCCGACTTTGACAGGTAAGGTTGAAAACTGGCCCAACCGCTAAATTGTGTTTGGTTTCTCACTAGACCGATGTAGCATTCAGTGCCTGAGTCGTCAAACAGGTAATGTTTCTTTGTCCACCGCAATCTACTATTGTCTAATCTACGCGTAATTTTAGTTAAATCTGGTAAATTGTTTACAAAAAGTAAGATTAAATCTGGTGGAATAGTATCATGCACACATTTATTCAATAGGTTTTCTGCGTAGACTATTGTTCTACGTGACTGGAGACGAGTATCATAAAACCAGTCTCTGATCATACTTCTTATCGGCCGACTTTATGTATTAGAGAAGTGTTGAAGAAAATTGGCCTACAACACCTTGACTATTCGTTTGGTGGGGTTCTGCTTGACTTGATTGTGATAAGATAACCTTTAGCTGATTCGAGAGGTCGCTGTCTCTTTCTTTTCCCTATTCTAGCTGAGGGCAACGTACGGTCCGAGGAACGAGTATCCGTGATTGCTGAGTAAGATGTTCGTAAGGTCGTGAGGCTGGCGACAGTATTTTTGTCATGCTGGCGTATTTTGGATATTTGCCTAACCGAGAGGAGTCTCCTTCAGAGCCCAAAGGGCTGGGCAAGGATCCGCGGGGTATTGATGCTACTGCGTTATGGTAGGTTATTGCTGGGTCGTTGGGAGCCCTTCCCCAAAACTTGATCCGCTGGTGATAATTGTTACGTGGTGTTGAGTTGGAGCCTCCCCAATGCCCTGGTTGGGAATTCTGCTCCAGATGAAGATAGAATAGGTTTTTGTCTCAGTTAGTCTCACGTCCGGGTGAAGCAGAAGGCCCGTGGTTGTTGTACAGATTGTTATAGTTGGGACGCTGTAAATCCCTCCAGCACACGATCCTAATGTGTTAGAGTGCACCTTGGTGCGTGGGTGATAGCGGTTTCCTGGTAGTTACTTGGGTCGCAAAATTTGTGATCGTGAATTCTGTTCGGTTAGTTGCCAAAGGTAAGTTGTTTTCGTTGGGCCACGAGAACCCTTCCCACTATTCGCAAGAGTGTGACGAAGGACGAAGGAGTTTGGTGTTAATTGGTCGCATGGGGGTGGAAGAACCCGTGTGGGCCAGTGCGGTGTTCTAGATCAAGACGTCTTTCAGAAAGAATACTACCATTTCTTCATCAGTTAGACTGTTGGAGGTGATGTTCCGTATAGACCGGAGCATGTGCGCATCTGAAATTCTCGAACTCAGGCAGTTATAAATGATGTGCTTCACCTTGAGAAGCGTGGTGCGACTGAATTGGCTGCCGTCAATCCACCTCCCCAATCCTTTGGATATGGCCGCGGGTGTATCTCCAGCGGTTGATGAATTGAGCTGCAGCTCTGGAGTTGAATTTTCCGGCATTGTCAACCGCTAACAGTTCTCGCGGCATCAGGGCGCCGATATTTCTTTTGAACCCACCGTACTCCATGATTCAACAGATGGTCCTGAGCGGGTCACGGTGACCCTCGATGGACGCGTTCTATGCCCTTAACATGACCGTCGGAATTTCGGCAGGTGTTTTCACCATGGCAACCTCGCTGATTTCTCTGCTAAAAAAAGTCGAGCATTCGGATGGACCCAAACCCCTAAACCACTAATCTCCATTCTTATCCCTCTGAATGTCTTGGATCTTTCGGTGAAAGTTTTGAAGTGTTTGTTTTTTTTTAAATTTATTTGTTATACCTTCACCAACAGCCCCTTGGCCTCAATTGTGGTTACTTAAACTAATTACATTTCAGAATACACATTATTTTAGTTTTTATCGAATTCCTTGTCAGGTTGAAATCAAAAGCCATCGACACACTGTTAAACACACGCTGGAGTCTGGTAATAGCGCTCTGGCGCCCATAGTTGGTTCTCTTGACTCGCGGAAGAGAGCTATTGCGCAGAGCTTGAATATCGAAGCGTCCGACACTCCTTCACAATGGCGGTGTAGCTTGGTATAGTGGCATTGCCAATCGTTGCGGAGTCCTCTGTAGAGTTGATGGGCCGGGTTGCATTAGCGGAATACATGCGTCTTCTGGGGGGCGGAGGAAAATCAGTCGGTGGGCAGCAAATGTTCTGGGTACGGCTATCCTCAAATTCCCTGAACAATATGCCTTGCGGCCATGTTTCACGGTACTTTGGGTGAACTCCAACTATGAAGGATATGAAGTTCAGAGTACTAACGTCTATGCCTTTTTAACAAGCGGAATAACCATTATCTCTTCGTTACCGTTTAAGTCCTTCTTTGAACATTTTTTCGACAATCTCCTTGCTAACGCTGGGATTAAAGCGGGAAAGATACAACCAGAGCAACGGAGTGGGAGGTGGAACCGTGAGAATGTTGCTATGATCGACTAGCTTTCGACCACCGACAAGAATACTGCTCGGATCAGGGCCATCCTTGCGACGACGTTTCTGAGGTGGTCGGAGAGGTACCGGAATTTGGCCGGACTGGAGTGGCTGTGGAAACCTTTCTGGCGAGGTGCGAAACTTGCTGGTTATTTTTTGATAACTCTTGTCCTTTAGTTCAGCACAGACTTCATCCGTTTTCCCAGCGATAGTAGCGATAATACATCCAAGCGAGGAAACGGTCATCACCTTGACACATTCATTGCACATCTAATAAAAACTGCATGTGCACCACATTTTTGCAAAATTCCATGCATTCGATAAAGTCCTCGTCTGATTTGACGGTTTTCGCGCAGTGCTCGCATGCACTCGCCATAAGGCCGATTTTCTACCCGCCCTAGGTCCGGCTTTTCGTTTTCGTCTCACTGTGCGCCAAGTTGTAATGTGGGAAATACCAATACCCGCGTTCAGGTGGCGAAGTGAGCGCGTCAATTTTTTGTAGGTAATTACACACAGGTCCGGTGATGTAAACAATCTCGATTTTCACTGGATTTCTCACGACAAAAACAAAATTTTCAGGAAAAACTTTAAAAGTTCACAGTATCAAGGACGCAAACAAAATTTAGAATCGACTGATACGATAAACGATGATTAAACGGCACAATACACATCAAATAATAAAAAAAATAACGAGCGATAAACACAAACAACTAATCGGTGAAAATACACTGAACCAACAAACAAATGTGTCAAGCTATCTACAATTACCTAGCTGAAGGTACTGTTTTTGTTTGGGGCACGTTGTATCAGCCAGGTGATCTAAGATTACGATGCAGATGGGCGTACGATAACTGGAATGGATGTCCCTTGCCCATCCTGCGTGCAACGCAGTCTTCGCCAGATTCTTTACAAGAATGCCAGATTCCGCCTGGGTACTGCTTTTAACGTTGCACAGCAACAGATAAAAATTCGATGCATGTAGATTCGGTGGGTATACCGGGTAGCAAATTTGACGTTGTTCGAACCGTTTCGTGATACAGAGAGCCGAGGATATTGACCAGTCCGGTAAGGTTACGACAGGTAAGTTCAATACCATAAAAGAACTGGCATTCACTGTTATTTTTTATTCGTCTGCAGTCCGGAATGAGCGTCAGCTTTCGGTAGATCGTAATACATGTCACGTTTAAAAAAGAACAGCCTACCCGATCCAATAGGTATGTATTTGGCAATTAGGTTTTTCACTGAAACAGTTAACCTCACTTTCTTGTCAGTTCGGTTGTACCGTTTACATGGACTTAGAAAAAATTCTAGACGACTAGATTCGCCCGAAGCAAATCGTAAAGTCCATGTAAACAGTACAAGCGAAATGTCAAAAATGAACACTCAGTTCATTTGTGACGTCACCGTAAAGTATTCAATGGTCTTTCGATCAAGTTGTCCAGTACAGGTGTGATTCGCTAGTTGGACACTTCTCGACTGGACCGCCTTTTAGTTGAACCTTCGCTAGTTGGACCATTGAACAACTTTAAAGCATCTGAATGTCAAAACCGCATGTCAAATTTACGTTGATAATCAAACTGACAGCTGTTAAAAATGCGAACAGATGATTTTATGTTTACTGCTAACACCCCTTTTCGACAGTTTTGGACACCTGTCAAGTGTTCCTAGCGATTCAAATTCGTGAGTTGTAGACAGGTGGTGATCGAACCAGCGAATCACGACGGTAAACGGTAAAGTAGGGTTCCGTCTGATTTTACCGGATGATCTCAATCAAATCTCGTTGAACGTTTTCTATCTGTGAAGTTGAAAAATAATGGATCATACAGTTACAAAAACATATCAGGTGTGTCTCAAGAGAGCAACCTCGGAGCTCTAGTCTAGTCTACACATACACAGCCAATACATGTAGGGATCCTGGAACATTGCGGACTTTCGCCTAAAGTTTTTCTTGTCAATATTAATGATTGTGGTACATATAGTATGTAATACAATCATTAAAGCGGCCAGGACAACTACGGCAACTATATTGAACCTTGAACAAGGAAAAGGAAGAAACGTGGACAACCGTACCGACCGTTTCAATTTGATGGGGGTTTGATAAATCGTTGGTAGTGACTTTGCTAGGAGGGTTCATGTTACTTCTTTGGTCCTAAGTTTCTGGGATGGGGCAGAGACTATTAGCCCTGTCCTGGCTAATGAGCTAAGGTTATAGCGCCTTTACTCGCTCTCTGAAATAATGATGCGGATAATTGGCGAAATCGATATTTTCCCGCTTCCATTCATTACACCTAATTTTTGTGTCAAGTATAATCCTGGGTTTCACCAGCAACTAACCAAGATACATTTGCTTGCGCTTGCAGAAAATTTGAAGTTTAGAGTAAACCAGTAAGTTTGCAGAATTAATACTTAAAAAGATAATAAAAAAAAGTTATAAAACGAACATGAACTCAAGGAAGCCATCTCGGAGCTCTGTTGTTTTATGTGTTATTCAATAATATTTCCTGTTATCCCGCCAGGAAGTATATTTATATAGGCGGATGACCCCAAACTGATTGTTCATGTACCATGCATTGCAAAGTGTATTGCACTGTGTGATGGTTGTAGTTGCATGTACATTATCCGCTGGGGTTCGCTCGAGAGAGTCGGAAACCTTCTGGCCAATTTGAAATATTTTGTACGTTTATTAGAGCTGAAAATGGCCTATTCATCATTGATTTGTTTATTTATTGACAGCTCATTATTAGGCAATGATTGTTCTCGCCAATCGACAATATTTATCACTATTTGAATGGATGTGCTGATGCTCAAGCTATAAAATTCACGGATAGCAGCCTTAACGGAAAATAAGCAGTAATAATTCTTTACAAGTAGATTTTGTTGGTCCTGAAAAGAACTGTTTTGGCAACACTGGGAACACGTGAATTTACTTCTTTCTTCGGCTTTGGGGTATTCGGCTTGTTCGCTGCAGCCTTCGATCGTTCGGTGACATTCTGTTTGGTGGCAGCTACCCGGTCAAACCATTCGGAATTTGATTCGGAATCCTGAATGGAGTCATTATGGATTCCAACTCAAATACAACAACCGATTCTGAGTCGGAATCGGTTGTTGCATTTGATTTGGAATCCATAATGACTCCATTCAGAAATCCGAACCGGTTCCGGAATGAGTTTAACTGGGTACTAGCCCCCTTTGCAGGGACAGTTTTCGTCTTCTTCGCGGCCGATTTCTCTTAGCTTTTGGTTTTTGGGGCTTCTCACCATCACCACCACAAGCGTCTTTCTTCGACTCTACGGTGGTAGCCGATTTCCTTTCGAACTTCTTTGACAGCAAAATGGCTTGGATATTAGGTAACACACCACCCTGGGAAATAGTCACCCCAGAGAGCAATTTGTCCAGCTCTTCGTCATTTCGAATGGCCAGCTGTGCAGACGACGGGGGATGATCCTGGTCTACTTGTTATCAAGGGCAGCGTTTACTGCCAGCTCAAATATTGGGGCGGCAAGATATTTCACCACTGCTGTGATGCAGACGGGTGCTCCGACAGCGACACGCTCGGCGTAGTGACTCTTTCTCAGCAAACGATGGATTCGACCCGGATGATATCGCACTCGCATACGACCCCCGGTTTTGTACCTGGTTCAGCTTGCCTTCGAATCCAAAGGGGCCGACTATCGACAAAAATAGTTTACTTCCATCGTCAAGGAGGTGGAGCTAGTATGGCTCACTTGTAATCGAATAGTATGGACCAACCATGGTGCAAATAATAACTGCTTTCACAAAATCCATTATTTTCAGTAATTTGTGCATTCCGCAGAATTAGTTATATAATTGTATATTTCCAATCATATAGCGCAAAAATCTAATGCTTTTATTTAGTACAATAGCTTATATTAACGTTCAAAAACTCGGCTAAATTTCCGGCCGAAAATTTTGAAGCGAAGCCCCTATATTGAAATGTTAGAAGCATTCTACTTTAAAACAAAAACGCTAAATACACCCTTTGGAAGTTGTAACGATGTGTCAAATTACTTTAGAAGAAACGAAAGTTATTATTCGGACGCACCTAATTGCAAAGTAGCTCTTTTTGGACTCAAAAAGAGTCAGCTCAAAACTATTTTTATTTAAATACATTTCTTCCCCGGAATTTCAAAATGCACTCTACTTACATTTAAAGTTATTTTCCTCCTAATCGTATCTCTTCTATTTCAGGTTATCTTTCGCTTGCACCTTCAAAACCTTCTATTAATCCGAAATCCTCCAATTTTATTTCCTCCACCGAAATATTATCAAATTCACTATTTCCTCCGTTGCACTATTTATTTCTATCAGCTTCCAACACAAAATTTTTCCCACAATTCCTTCAAAATCTATCTTTTTTTATCGCAATCTGCTATGAACTCAACTCATGTTTTTTTATTTACAAATGTTGCATTAGAGTCTATACTTCAAGTCCCGCCGGCTATCAGCAGCCGGTGTGATGTTTGCTCGATGTGTTGTACGATGTCCTCACACGGGGGGTGCTTGCTATCAGCCACGGGGTACCGTGAACAGATGGCAGCTCTTCGGTAAATAGGCAACTAGGGCGAACTCGGTTTCGTTCGCGTTTTCTGGCAAATTCTGACATGAACAGAGCAAAACCCTGGTACAACTCCGAAATAAATCGTGCAAAGATACTGGCTATTCCTACCTGGTAGAATTTTAGCACGGATCGAGCAAAACATCTGACAAAGTTTGGGGCAGGAAGCGTACAGACTAAAAGCGAGCAGAATCGGTTAGTTTAACAGTTTCGTTAAAAAATGAAATACAATACTTATTTTCGGATTCACTCTGTACCCAAATAAACTAATCAGCATACTAGATAATCACCGCCAAACTATTGGAAGAATCAGTTGTGAAATTGACATTGCACACCAAAACCACAGAGAACAGACGGCCATCTTCAGCATTCAACTTGTGTAAAATCTCTAACGGTTTTGAAGGTAGTTGAGATATCCAAACCAGGTGCGCTACTGTCGTCATGGTTTTTGTGGCTGAGTTCGACAGAATTGACAGCGGTTATGCCTCTACCCAGTCAAACTTGCATCAATTGGCGATTCTACGTTGAAACCGCTCGCAGATAGCGCTGGAAGGAAAGTGTTACTGATTTGATTCTGTTCTGTCATAGTGCATATATTTTCTGTAAACATTGGTAAAAAATGACTTTTAAACACCAAATTACCGATCAATTTGTTGATAATTGTTTATGAAAATGAAGGAAAACCATCATTTTATAAGATGATGAGTAAACATCTTGCGAAAAGAGTGTAAAACATAGTGGTTTCTAATATTATTCGCAGAGCTATATGCGCGCTGTTTCGAAATGTAATTTGTTGAGCACCGTAGCCGCCGCAACAGCATTTCCCGTTCGTCCTAAGTTAAGCTAAATCTTCATGAGAGTGTATAAATTCAGGAAACTCTCCAGATCAGGCGAGGAAAGAATATATCCGGCTAATAGGAAAGTTCAGCTTTGTATCATGCACAGCCGATCCTTCTCTCCGATAGTCTTCACTGAATCTCCTACGTTGTTCAAAATATGAAGGAGTTTGACATTGGTACTGATTGGGTCTCGGTTTCGAGTTGGAACTTTATTTATGAAACGATTTTTTATAACCACAATAATACCCCGATTACATTTCGAAGAAATGTATGAGTGAAATAGTTGCAAATGGCTGTAATTTCAGAATAATTGCAAATAAAACTAAATTTCTTACTCGTTTCATTCATATTTTGGCAGTGGTAAGCTTTTTCCGAGAAGATAATGAAGATTTTGTTGTAAGCTACGACTCACTTACGGGTGAAAAAAAGCAAACTGTATCACTTTGCCAGTTCATGAGCTGAATCATAGGTGTCGCATGACTAATTTTGGCTTTGCCGCAAATCGCCAATTGCATGGAGAAGAAAACACAAGTGGACACTATATACACAGATTTGAAAGCAGCTTTTGACCGAATCGACCATGAAATTCTTCTCAAGAGGTTGTACAAGTTAGGAGCGTCCGACAAGCTTACATCGTGGCTACGCTTCTATCTTACGCACAGAACGCTTTGTGTGAAATTGGACTCTTGTATATCGACTCCGTTTACCAAAAGATCAGGTGTACCGCAAGGCAGTAATCTTGGCTCACTGCTTTTCTCACTGTTTTTCAATGATGTAGCAGTAGTGTTAGGTTCCGGGTGCAAGCTCATATTTGCTGACGACCTTAAGCTGTACTTAGTCAACCAGTCAGTCGAGGACTGCCGCCAGCTGCAAGCACTTTTCGATCGCTTTGTGAAGTGGTGTCGAATGAATCAGCTTACCGTAAATATTGCCAAATGCTCCGTGATGACGTTCCATAGGAAGAACGATCCGTTAATCTTCGATTACAGTATCGACGGGGTTGCGCTACAAAGAGTCAAAGAAGTCTGTGACCTGGGTGTAATTCTTGACCACAAACTGTCCTTCAATTCTCATATGACCAACATAATTGCGAAAGCAAATCGGCAGTTGGGATTTATTTCGAAGATTTCACGGGATTTTACGGATCCTTACTGTCTAAAATCCCTATACTGCGCATTGGTTAGACCAATCCTCGAGTTCGTCTCACCGGGTTGGAATCCGCATCACCTAACTTGGTGTTTAAAATTGGAAAGAGTTCAGAAAAGGTTTATACGCATAGCTCTTAAGAACTTGCCTTGGCGGGACCCGCAAAACTTACCACCGTATCGTGACCGTTGCCAGCTGCTCAATTTGGAGACTTTAGAATGTCGTCGTAGTATCCAGCAAGCTACTACCTTGGTGAAAATCTTAAATGGAGAATCTGATGCGCCTGAACTGCTGTCCCGCTTGGATTTCCGAGTAGTGAGGAGAACACGAGATACATCATTATTATTGCCGAGGGTCCATCGGACATCTTTTGGATTCCATGAGCCACTGTCTTCAATGATTCGAACCTTTTCTCGTGCTGACACTGCCTTTGAGTTTGGTGACTCCTCGAAAATATTTGCAAGCAATTTAAGAAGATTGCGTTTACTGTGATTATTATGTGTATTAGTAATAAGAAACCTGACATGTAATTTTACTTGACTTTATACTTTAACCTTACGAAAAGATAGTGGTTTTTAGTCCATTTGAGGGTGGCGCCTGGTAGGAGGAGGCCAACTCAAACGGACTTTTTCCCACTCGAATCATTTAAACTATAATATCCGATGATAAATAAATAAATAAATAAATAAATAGATAAATAAATAAATAAACCAGTCCGGAACCGGTTCGGACTTCTAGAATGAATTTTAGCTCAAATGCATGAACCGATAGAGTCGGAATCGGTTGTTTTCTTTGAGCAAGATCCATGCTGAATCCATTCAGGATTTCGGATAGTTTTTGAGATATCATGTTCACCGCGACGGTACTTTTCAAAAAAAAACCATTCCGAGATGATTGCGTTTAAAGTTTGGTGTTAACTTCATTCGTGGAAGAACCAGCGCGCTGCAAATAACTGTAATTTAAAATCTAGCGCTCCGATCTGGATGAAATTTCGCACAGATATTTTCAAAAGTATATTTAGTTTAATCTTTGTATATAACCCTACGGGCAGATCACTCTAAGAATGTATAACAAATTTCCATCAAATTGAAAAAAATACATTTAATTTCCATTTTTGCATCAGCTTTGCACTGCCTCGCAGAAAATTTTGTTTAACAAACGTCCTACGCTGATCCACTTCGTTCGACGTTTTGTTAAATGTAGGGCAAGTTTTTCTGTAGGGTTTTGACGTCTTACACGCAACGCAAACAACATTGCACGCAACGCAAAAATATTGCACGCAACGCAAAATACATTATGAATTTCTATTTTGATGGAAATAAATGCATTTATTTTCGCTGATTTTTAAAAATGCATCACAAGTGATCTGCCCCTAGATATAACCCCTTAATCATGGATGTCTGTTTTCTGTGCCAAAACTTACCATTATCCGACGTTCGTTAAGACTTTAGTGTTCTTGTTCTACCATATTTACTCACAATTTCACACTTTCCTTCATTCGTATTGGTGAACCACCATGTTAGAGAAACGCGAAACACAAGTCTATTTCAGCCGCCAGAAAATTTGTCTAACTATTAAACTCGCCTTTAAATCACATCTGCAAATTGCATTTGTTCCTGGGGGCAATCAGCACTAGAGCACTCTAGTTAGAGTGTGGCCAAGAGGCCATGACGTATCCAAACGAACATAAAATTTGACGTATTTCTATTGTGTATATCATGTTCGTTTGGATACGTCATGGCGTCTTGGCCACACTCTAACTAGAGTGCTCTAATTAGCACAGGCGAGTCTAGTAAAAAGTCAAAATATTCAATTCGCCTGACAATGCTCGTTCACTTTTTTTGACTGGGAATCCAGAAGGTGCCCGCAGTCAAAAAAGGCGGACGAACGTATAGTCAGGCGAATTGAATATTTTGACGTTTTACTCTTCTCGCCTGTGCTATTTGCCCCCAGGAACAAATGCAATTTGCAGATGTGATTTAAAGGCAATTTCAATACTTTTGAAGAAGTACAAAAGCAATCTACACGGTATGAAAAACCAGCATCGTCAACTTTTGGGCGTATAGCATAGAAGCGACCTGAGAAGCCAAAAAAAAAATGCTTCAAAATCGTTCAACAAGAGTCCAACGATGGACATCTGTTGAACAGTTTTATGGGGGAATCGCAATCACCCGGGACATCCAACTACAGAAAGATAGGTGTACCATGAGCAGCAAACAGTTACTTCCTGTCGTACCTTATCTTACTCAATTCAGAACATTTCGCAATTGAAAACACACATCGGGCCATGATTTTATTTCGATCAACATTTTATTTGTGACGAATCGAAAGACCACCAGTTAGTGACGAATCTGCGAGTTTCTTTTTATTACTTGTATATTCTAACACTAGTAATTACATCGTAGTAGTCCGTTAATGGAGATGGAGCTCAAAATATTTACAGGTTGCTGTTCACTTTTTCAGTTTCATCAAGTTTTACTCAAATCAGCTTCAGTTCAGAATTTGATTCTGGACCGTTTCACAAGCTTTAAACGACCTTCTACTCACTCCATTATCGATCAGATTTCTGACTAGATCTAGGTTTTGTTTTTGTTTTCATATGCGACGAAATTATAGGAAATGGCACATTAAATACGCTTAGCTTCGAGACTTGTCCGCCGATATCCGCGTTGCTTCTTTAGGCATGAATGTATATAAATATATGTATACGTAGAAGATAAAACTTTTCTTCTCTGTTTTTTCTCTCTCTCTCTGCAACCCTCAAACTGCTAATCATATAAATCATCGTATAGCTAACACGAGCAGGTCATTCGTTTTGTCTCTCAGCCAGTATCGATTTCGCACCAAGTACGAGACAACTATTTACATATCGTTAATCTTTTTGTTTTTCCCCCTCTTCAACCCGAGCGCGTTAGTCGAATTTGTTTTATCGTTTCCAGTTTCCTTCTGAAGCCACGTGCTTCGTTGCTTTATTTGTACGACTAAATATTGTACGGCCTGCTCGGATAGAATCACACATTCACCGGGCGACTAAGATCATTCCCATACCCACCAATGCTGGACAGGCTGCCGCTTCTACTGCGGCTGACAATCGAGGAACAGCCGTCGCCACCGGCATTGGTGGCGTAATATCAGATACTGCTCGAGCGCCCGTTAGCGGTACAGAATCCGGAAGTGGTCGGCGTCGTTGCCGTCATCGTGATTTGCGTCACCTGCGTCAGGTGCTGCGGTGTGGTCGATGCAGTGGTCGGAGTAACCGCCAGCAGGTACTGATGCTGATGCTGCTGGGTATGACCGGGTGACTGATGCGGACTATTGTTGTTGGAGGTTGCATGCAGGAGTGACCCGTTGCCGGAGGTACCGTTGGCGATCCGTCGCTTACCGGTCGTGTGCCCATTCAGCATGGTGGCGGTCGAGTGGTGCTTCAGGGGGAACTGGCGAATGAGATATGGAGAAAGTGAGAAATTTTTGCTAGAAATCAATGACTCCAAGAAGAAATAAAACGAAAATGGTTTTTTTTTTCAAAAAAAAAAACGAAGAGATTAAAAAACAAAAATAGAAGCTGAAAAAAAGAAAAATATGAAAGAATGAAAGGTAGGCAATTGAAAAAAAACATGACAACGGAAAAGTAAACGAGGAAGATAGACACAAAAAATATTAACAAAACGAAAACTTAGAAAAACTCTAGTAAGAGAACTGCGGAGAGTAAAACAGCATTTTTGGCAACGTATGCCCCGGCATTGTATGGTAACACGTCCAATGTTATAACGATAGGCAATGTTCGATTGGATTCGTTTTTCGACAGCTAAACGCGAATCCAATCGATCCAAAATGGAGTCTCCGCAGTTCTCTTTCTAGAGTTTTTCTACGAAAACATAATTCGGTGCTAGCTTAGTCCTGTCACTAAGTCAATGTTGGATTCTGATGAGACGAAATCAAAACACAAATTCCATAACTAATTTAATAGAAAACTTGTTTTGCGCTTCTCGTTGTTTCTTGGCTTTCTATTGTTACCCAAACCTTACCTCCGTTCCCCGATTGTAGAGCGGTTTTTCAAACCACGGCCATCGTATCGTTCGGAACAGAGTATTCCGGAAGTCTTCACTGAACAGACAGTAGATGTAGAAGGTGAGCGAATAGTTTATCAGTTCCAGTAGATTCGCCAGGGCTCGGAATAGCTAAAATTAGAAAGAGCCGGGTCAAAAACTAACGATCGCCGCCAAAGTTGTTGCTCACACCTGGAAGGAATAGCTGGACAAATGTTCGGACGAAAGTGTCACGTGCAGAATCGCCATCGGGGAGACACAGATCAGGAAAAGAAGTGAGGTGCTACCTGTACGGATAGAATGAAATACGACAGTCGGTTAGCTGGTGCTAGCGGTCCGGATAAGCATCTCTCACCTAATAGCATCATCAGCCGACGCTCCTCGGCATACTTCCGCGGATCTTCGTCCTTAGTGTTGATCCGGGACAGCGTCATGCGGCGACGCTTATCACAGGTACGGCGATACACGATCATTATCCTTAGGTTAAAGCCGGCAATTAGCACCGTCGGGGCCAACTTGAAGACAATCTCCAATATCACCTTGTAAATCTGTAACAAATTCGATATTCAAGATCCGTTACACCCCGCCGGAAAAGAAGCACTTACCGAATAAAATAACGAATCTAAAAACTTCATATTATCGCGCTTATGATACATTATTGTTCCATCGGATTGTAAGACACATTTAACGATCTCGCCGCGCAGTACCGACGGCAGATAGATAAGGAACGTGAGCACCGCTATCAGCCAGACGGTGATCCGCGGCGGACACATTCGCCGGATGTGGCCCGGGTGACACACGGACACATACCGCTCGATTGTTAGCACCAGCAGCATTATCACTCCGACACCTGTCAAGTAAGTAGACGAATAGAATGGTCAAACCGAACGCTGCAGTTGTTAAGTAAACAACACACAGACACACACACGTACCTAGGCAACCGTTGCCGAGGAACAGCTCGAGGTGGGCCGAGTAGAATGCTTGACCAAAGTTTCGCCATCGGCCCGAGTCCCGATGGATCAGCATTCGCATGCCGAAGGGTATTGCAAAGATAATTGCCAGCAGAGCGGCAGCCGAGTAGCCTGTGCAGAAGAGAAAGAAGTGTGTTTTGTAATTATTATCATTGTACTCATGTGATTGTCCGGTGGTTATGAATGACAAACACAGGACGCATCGCAATTATCATGGCCTACTGTTTGGCACATTGGAATTGGGGCCAATGTCGAAATCCATTTATCCATCCTATATTTATTCAGTGACGAATAAGCGTGGTTCATTTTTTTTTTTGGTTTGTTTGTTTGCCCTTGTATGTAATGTGAGCTTTGGCCCCCAGTCGATACTGCCTTTTGCATAAATCATGGACCATTGCAAATGTGACACAATCAGAATACATCCCATATTCATACTGGTTGTGGAGGACAATGCCAAAAACGTTAACGGCGATTGCAAAGCGAAAGACGCCCTCCTGCAAGCAAGTGCTGCTCCAGCACATTTATCTAGACAAATATAAACAAATTACGCACGACCAGGAGGGTGTCACTCCTGTCATCCTCTATGGAGATATACAGACTTTGACAGTAGTCAACATATGTGGGCCTAGCTGCATCTAGGCCCATGTCGCCTGTGCAATAGCATTGGGTTGTTTTGATTTGAACAAAGGCAGATGTTGGCTAGGACAAAATGGCTGCCTAGCAGGGGGCTGCGCACGACAGTTTGGTCATTCATAACTTTCGTCGTGGTACGCAGTGTTGCTAGTGTCTTATGTTTGTTTTGATAAATCACAATTCTAGAATTTTTTGCATGCATACTGGACGATTCGTGTCAATATCTGAATAAGATATTTTCCGGTAATTTGTGATTATAGTTTTCAGTTTTGTAACGGATTACTTGCGCACACAACAGTCGACAACTTAAGCGCCACTTCCGTTAGGAAGGCTGCCGACGCATGACGATAGTCCGGCCAGAGACTCTATCCACAAGGCGGGTATGTTAAAGTGGCTCAAACACCGTTCTTACTCAGCTAATCCACCGACGAGACCCCAAAACAATAGCCAAACCGAATAAGTTCATTGAGAAAATCTTTCGCGTAAAAATCTAACAATAAAAAAGTAAAACGAACGAACCGCGCACTTTAATCGAGATGGTCATAAACCCTCAGGGAGATAGAGAGAGACACTATAGAGCGGTATAACATTTTTATTTTCCGATGGATGCGTTTTCTAGTCCCGGGACGCTTAGATATAGGTACAATCTTGGCCTGTCTCTCTTAGCTTCTAAACCTGACCTGATAAGATCCAGTTCGATGACGATCGTTTTCTTCCCACGCTGACGATGCAATTTCGGTCGTACTTACTGCTCGCTTAGTGACTCCACGCACGACCATGCGCGTGCAACATATCGCCCAGTTCTGCCTAGCGGTTGACGATTTACCTGGACGACGAGGGTGCCCGTGGGATGGCAATGAGCACGAGAATTTGTCGGACTGTTCTCCGTCGTATACGCCCGGCGGTATGCTACCTGGCGAGGTTCCGTCTTAACGTCTCAGGATGGTGAATTTGGAGACGTTGGATCGGCGCGTAATTACTGCTAGGCGGTGATTGGCTGGCTGGCGGGTTTTCCGATCTGCCCAGGCTGAAGTTGGCTGGGTGGTGCTCCCAGAGAAAAACCCACGTTGAGCGGGTTGCCTACCTGTTCAACGGTTATCATTAACAGAAGTCTCATTTCGCGACAATTACAATTTTACCTGATTTGTATCACTAGGGTTGCGCAGTGATCAATCGGTAGGGGTTTTTAAACATACTATTTCAACCTTTTTGATCAAGAGGGCCTAGAAAAGATCACTGGGTTATACCTACAGCACGTGGTGGCTTTTGTCGTCTACTTACGATCTACCTACAGCATCTGTGCACTAAATATGCTGCTTTCTTAGTCTTCTAACTAGTATTCGCTTCAGTTTTTTAATTATACATTTGCTTCGAATCTTCTCGTGTGAACTTTCTTCAACTTTCAATCTAATATCTTTTGGTCACACGTTTCGCACTTATCCCCAACTGATGGCTTCAGCAATCTCTTTTACAGTGAGAACAAATACCTTTTTGGTATAGTGGCGTGATTCCCGAAACACAAAAGAGTTGCCCATCTCCCTCACTCTGTCTGGCAAGTCTACCCTACGTGATCGTTTAGATCCTCGTTGGAGTTATTCTCTTGGTGGTTCATCGGGTGGAAAAGGCAAAGGAGGGTGAGGTGGAGCCTTACGTGTTAAGTTAAACTTTACCGTGAGCCGCAGTTTTCCTGTTGACGGAGAGATGGCGCAGTAAGCAATGCTGTCAGTGTGATACCGACTGGGATATTCTATCTCGTTACAGTTTGACACCAGGAAATAGTTCATATTTTGTCTTTGGACCAGGAATCAGTTTTTCTCTTCTCACTGAAATCACTAATTAATGAAACAACACAATCATGGCCGAGATCTTCTCTTGATAAGTTACGATTCTTGGTATTATCGATAAAATTTGAAAAAAAACGTCTCTATTAGATTTGCATTATTCAGCTTATTCTTTACATACAAAAGAACGAACACCGACTCTGTTTTTTTTCTTGGCCTGTAGGCGGAGAGAATATTATTTTTAATCGATTCGCGACAGAGAAAATCATGCGTGCATTCCTATTTCTAACGTCAATGTTTACTCAGGATGAATGCGGAAACAATTGAGCATAAACATGAGTTCGATAGCTGGTATATGCGAGAAACCAAAGATATGAAGGTTCCACCTTTGCGAAGTAATTAACTCGAGAAATATCCCAGATCACACATTAGCATGTTTACGATCGTTAAAGAAAGATCCTGGCCAGGGTCTCACGAATAAGGACATTGGGTGCGATACCTCAAACTCTTAAGGGATTTTCTGAGCGGGACCTGACACCACGACATGCTAAATACACCCAAAATAACATGCTTAATGGCTTGGTAACCCTTACCACACACGTATAGTTCACTATCAGTGTGTCCGATATGAAAAAGCGTTTTTTTTCCAACGAGCGCCTGCCACCTCAACAAGTGGTTTAACTCCTTCTCTAGGACGAACCATCAACCGAATTTGTGTCGATAATGCTGCCATTCTTGCAGCAAATGCCAAACTGGAAGAATCTTGTTCCCCGGATCCAGATGGTGTTCCCTCGATTTTTGTCAAAAAGTGCATCAGCGGGCTTCTTGAACCACTTCGGCGAGTCTTCGAGCTATCACTCACTACTGGTACACTCCCTTCCTGCTGGAAAGCAGCGAACATGTTTCCAGTTCATAAAAAAGAAAACAAATCGAACATCGACAATTATCGGGGAATCTCGTGTTTAAGTGCCGTATCAAAACTGTTCGAGTTGGTTGTGTTAGATCCTATTTTCTTTCACTGCAAACACTACATAGCAGATAACCAACACGGTTTCATGCCTAAACGATCGACAACGATAAGCCTGCTCTCGTTCACAACATATGTAATGGATGGAGTCGCTGACGGATTGCAAACAGATGCTATTTACATGGATCTATTTGCGGCCTTCGACAAAATCAACCATGATATCGCAATAGCGAAGCTGGACAAACTCGGCATTCATGGACAACTTCTGCGCTGGTTTCGTTCCTACCTCGATGGAAGGCAACTCCAAATCAGCATTAAGGACTGTCTATCTGCACCATTCTTCGCTACATCCGGCATACCACAAGGAAGCCATCTCGGTCCAGTAATATTCCTCCTCTACTTTAATGACGTCAATATCACATTACAAGGAGTCCGCCTTTCTTTCGCCGACAACATGATTTTTTTTCAACAAATACGGGATAAAACCGATGCCGAGCTTCTTCAGAGGGAACTGGACAGCTTTAGTACGTGGTGTGATCTAAACAGAATGGTTTTGAACCCGAGCAAATGCTCAATCGTTACGTTCACGCGGAAACGCCATCCCACTCAGTTTAACTACCATTTTTTCGGCTCGAGCATTCCAAGACACTCTCACATCAAAGATCTCGGAGTCATCATGGATTCGGCACTAACATTCAAACCACATACGTCATACATCGTGGATAAGGTATCACGACAGCTTGGGTTCATCTTCCGAATAGCGAAAAACTTCAGGGACTTATATTGTCTTAAATCGCTTTACTGCGCGTTCGTCCGCTCAACGTTAGAATATTGTTCTGCTGTTTGGAATCCGAGGCTGTCCAACGCAGGTTCATACGCTTCGCTCTTCGGCATCTCCCATGGCGAAACAGATTTCAGCTGCCGAGCTATGAAAACCGTTGCCAGCTAATACACCTCGATACACTCAGCATTCGGAGGGACTGCTCTCGAGCCCGGTTCGTCTCGGACTTACTCTCTGCCAGAGTGGATTGCCCTACAATCCTCGGACGTCTGGATCTTCAAGCCCGCGTTCGAGCTCTACGTAATAACTCCCTTCAGCGAGTTCCGTTCAGGAGAACCAACTATGGTTGCCAGAGCGCTGTTACCGGACTCCAACGAATTTTTAACAGTGTGGCGACGGCCTTTGACTTCAACACGGACGCGGAATGCGATAAAAGCGAAAATGTTGTCAATTTGAAAATGTAATTAGTTTAAGCAACCACCATTGGGGCCAAGGGGCCTGTTGGTGAAGGTAAAACACATAAACATAAAAGAACTCCTCCAACTCTTTTGATTATACCTTAGGAATCGCACCAGCTAATTCTATGACATAAATAGAACAAGGGTCATTGAACCTACCCTAGAAACCAATAAGCATTATAACGTAGCCTAGTATCTGCTTTATATCTGCATATAGGGCAGTCTTAAAGAGCAGTAGCCCTATATTCTGATATAATGCTTGTAAGTAGGGGTTTGCCCACTATTCGGGTCCTTGTTTGCCCGGCGTACCCTTCTTTTCAAGGCGGCCTACAGAATTTCGAATTTTCGTTTCACAGCAAAAGATAAACAAACAAAATAAATTAATAATTTTACCCACTTTTATTCCTCCACTTCCTGTACTGTGCGCTGCTGGATCTCGTCGATCTGCTGCTACCGTTGGCGGGAAGACGGGCGGTTTCTTCCGACCGGCCGGGACTACAACGGCCGAGTTCTCCCGGAATGGCGTTGGCTGCTCCGGCAGCGGTCCTTGGCGTTTAGCTAGGGAGGTGAGCTTGGCTCCTTTGTTGGAACCTCCCTAGCGACGTTGGCAAATTATCGCCGAATCGACTTGCTCGCCGCAAGCGATCCCGGAAGTCACCGCAGTGCACTTCCCAGGGGGGAACCTTTGTCCGCCCTGCCTCGTTCTTCTTGGCGATTAACTCGGGAGGAGAGTTAGGCTCGTTCGACTGATCCTCCACAGTGAGAACGGTCGGTGTTTTGACTCCTTCTCGTTTAACCGGGGAAGCGAGGGCACTCCTTAGCGATTAGCTATCCCCTTATGGCGAATCAACACCGTACTTACGTGTGCCTGAACCACGGGCCGGCACTTTCGACGGTATAACTTGCCGTCGCACGCGCGCACTCTACCTCACTGGCACTAGTGGCGGAGAACTGTCCCGGAAAAGGATCGATTATTCTGGGCGTCTGTTCACTGCCGTGGTTTGTCACTTTCTGCTGGTCAAAAACTCGATGGCCGCCTTCCGCACTTAACCGTAACAAACTGCCAACCGCCTTCTCGCACAGCTGTCAACGATGAGCAGCATAACCAGTGCACACGAATTTTCGCAAGAGGAGATCGGTAGCCTACCTAAGCCCTATGTTATTAATTCACAAACATAAAATAAAAATTATCTAACCTATCTGTACGAACAAAACCGTTCACAAACGCGAAAATGAACAAAAATTTACAACTAAATGTGAACGGTAGTGAACAGCGGTGAGCATAATTTTACGTAAACAATACACTCTACGGAGTGTATACGCAAAAAAGGGTATATTTCCACCCAGCGCTAAATTGTTACCCTGATGGGTTACATGCTAGTATTATGCCAAAAAAGGCGAAATATTGTGCTATTATAGTTCAGAGATTGACAGCCCGTTTTTGCGTTACTAGCGCTATTATATAGAACGGGCGCACAAATTTCAAATTTGAAGGCGTGATATTGGCACTACTTATGCTATTAGAAAGCTTCAATTTACTAATAATTCAATTTTTGGTCTTTTGACTAAAGTGCCAATACCTTATTTAGGACTGGCGGTATCCAACGGGGAAAAACGATCGGAAATGGTGAGTGAAGCTTAGCAATAATATGAAAAAAAAATCCCCCCAGAGGCGAGATTCGAACTCGCAACCTTTGAGACTCCGGCCCAATGCACTAACCCTTATGCTATCCCTGGGTATGGTGACATCCCAGAAAGAACATATAGAATCAACACAGAACGGCAGCTGATCACCCCAACACATTTGATCTATTAAATTTCCCCGCTAGATACAAAGGCCCGGGTTTTTGTTATCGTCTGATGTCTAATTTTTAGTTCATTACCCATCGTACTTCGGTGGGTGACAGAGCTAATGAAGACTGTCGATTTCTGGTCCCTTGCCCGGTGAACAGAGGTATGACGGGAGTGAATCCGCCCGTTCGAATTAAACTAATAATGATTCTCGCTTTGCAGGCAGGGTACGATCACCGTCGCCAGTGCAGTGGGATAACCATATGTTCTTTCTGGGATGTCACCATACCCAGGGACAGGATAAGGGTTAGTGCATTGGGCCGGAGTCTCGAAGGTTGCGAGTTCGAATCTCGCCTCTGGGAGGGAATTTTTTTCACATGATTGCTAAGCATCACTCACCATTTCCGATCGTTTTTCCCCGTTAGATACCACCAGTCCTTCAATTTACTATCATTTTTCGCAATGGTTTTACAACCATCGCTTACGTTTCCTTTTCGATAACCGATGTTTGAAACCGTAATTAACTCCCTTTGAATGCATTGTAATGAATATTCCTAACAGAATTTCGTTCTCACACGATATGAATACTGGTTTATGAAAATTACCTTTAGTAAGTCTCGAACAAAGGTACCTTGCCTCGCACTTCACGGTAGCTGCTTTTGCGGCCTGTGCTAATATGTACATGTTTGAATGAAATGTAATATGCTGAATATAATTTTCAGGTGGAATCGTATAACGAATAAACCCACAGTATCGCGATAGCATTATATCGGCTTTATATTTGCTCTATAATGGCACTGAATGCCATACGCAAACAACAATGCTGTATTCGTTCCAAGTTGTGTAATGTGAGTGTAGCTCGATGACAGAAATCACGCCATCATTTGCCATGTGTATTGGTGTTCATGAATTTGCAAAATACTCATCAATGCCAGTCAGGTATAAATTGTAAGGAAGGGGCCTTGCGTAAAACCCATGTGGCCGCATCATGACGCGACCGTATCCCTGTGCGAAAAAATAATGTTCTTTTCTGACAATAAATTGTACGAATACTTGTTTGAACTTAAAGGTATAGTTTAGCTGAAATAACAATTGCTACAGAATAGTAAGCTGTCTTATAGACCAAGCATACAGAAGCCATTTTCTCTTTAGAGAGTATGCTGGTTAATTTTTTTGTTGAAAGCAGTGTAAGGCAATCGTTTGTACCCTTCACTTTGTGAATTAAGATTTGATAACAAATCGTTTGCCGTAACCAAAGGTTTCTAGTGACTGCCGAATCTCTCGGAAGTGATTTTGTGTTCCTCCCATGGTTTGCAAAATTTTGCAGTGAAAAGTAATATATTTGATAGGAAATCGAAGATAATTGCTCGGCAGGTCGTTTCTCTTGTTGTGTTATGTATTGGTAGGCAAAAGTATCGTTGGCATAGTGTAATTTGACGTAGTGATTTTATCGTCACATCACAATTATTTTACTATATGTGCGCGAGCTACCAAAAAAATGTTCCCACTTAGCATCGACAGCGCCATCTGAACTTGACTAGTTGATGCAACGATTTCACTGATTCCCAGTTAAACTCATTCCGGAACCGGTTCGGATATCTGAATGGAGTCAGTACCCGGTCAAAAAAAATGCGAACTAAGATCGTCAGGCGATTTTAATAGTTTGACGTTTGACTCAACTCGCCTGTGCTAATTGCCCCTAGGAGCAAATACTATTTGCGAATGCGATTTAAAGGCAATTTCAATACTTAGACGACAAATTTTCTGGCGGCTGCAATGGACTTGGTTGTTTTTGCATTTTTCAAACATGGCGGTTAGTGTTATCCACATTATTCATATTATTTATCTTATTAATTCAATAATTTTTTTATTGTTTTATTCATGTTAATTGTTTCATTTGTTTTAATAATTTTATTAAATTGTTAGTTTTTCCCAGTTCATATATTGTTCAGTTTCTTCATTTTATTAATTCGGTTTAGTCAGTTCTTTTAGTTATTGGATGACAGTTAGCTTGAAACAATTTAGTTTACTCTCTTAATTTCATAACTTTTTTAATATTGTCTGATTTTCATTTGAGCTAATTTGATTTGTTTTATTAATTTGATTTATATGGATCATTCTATCCATTTTATGAATAACTTTTTTTTGTTTCATAATTGTTTTGATTTTTGGTTTGTTTTGTTATTGTTTTTTAATTTATTCAGTTTATTATACGTGTTATACGTGCAGGACTTGAGGCTGTGCTTGTCTCACATATAGTTGCTTGCCAGCTTTGCGTGCGTTTGGCAAATTAATGAATAATACAACAGTTATATGTATGAGAGGTTCTCATCCCACTGATGGGTGGATTATATCGGTTTTATGTATACATGTGTGTATATATGTGTATGTTTTATGTGTGTATATGTACATATAAATGTTCAAAAAATGGTTGCATTATACACGGGATTGTTTTGTAGTGTACATATATAATCTATTAATGTGAAAAACTGATACTTCTGGATAGAAGTCAGATCTTTCTCCAATTACAGCTCCTTGGAGATCTCCAATGGAACAACTTACACAAGTCCAACAGGCAATGACACCAGACTAGGATAAACGGAAGCGCTGAGGAAAACACGGAGTCTATCGGTTCTTTTTTATTATTTCCCCTTTTCTTCCTTAAATAAGCAGGAATTCAAGAAATGTGAATGAGAGTTAAAGGAGACATAAATGGAAGATATGAATGAAGGTAGAAAACTGAAAAAATGGTAAGTTCTAGTACACATGTGTTATGTTATATATACAAATTGAACCATTATAATAAATACACGTCGATTTCCTGCTTAAATGGAATCGAAAGTTTTACTGTAATGTTACAATCCAATTGATACAAACATTACAGTAAGACGGGGCTAGTTGATGGAACGATGACCTCGGAACATGTCTGGCACTGTACACGAAATGGGTCGTCGGAAAGTCAATTGAGCTAACACCTTCCTAAATCCGTGAACCAAGTTATTTGCATGAATGTTTAAATACATGCAAACATCTTTTTTCTGTAAATCACTACCAGCTAGTGGGAGATAGGAAGGTTAACACACACACACACAAATCGTTTGCCGTAACCAAATTGCCTAGGAGTATTACAATAGTGATACAATCGGCCAATACGCATTGTGATCGAAAGATGATTTTTTCCTGTTTATGAATTACAATCACTGTTACTTATCTCCAGTCCCGTTGACCAATGCTCTGCTGCTTGTATAATCTCACTTATCAATTATTTGCTGGATACGGCAATTTCTTAACATAATTAGTTTGATTCTGTCTGACTTAAGGCCATTATTTTTGCGTGACACTGGTGCACCTGTCAATTTATCGATAAATGTGAGTAAACTGTTCAGTTCACTGGCGAAACGTTCAGCTCAATTTTCTGCATAAGAACGGAGTACTGACAAACCTTTCTTACAAAGTCGAATATTTCTAGTTTGTTCGAAAAAAAAGGCTCGCAAGCGCTTATTCCGCGTGTGCGTGCAACTGAACACAGCTTTAGTTGTTTTCTCTTTCGGCATTCTAGTTACATGTCCAGCCAGCTGTAGTCTGCCGTGCTTTATAAGCAATGTGATGGCAGCATGTCGATAACTTGTCTTTGTGCACATCTCTAAGCCAAGGGATTGCAGTTGAATGCACAAACCGCAGAAGATCCCATGTACAACCGCAAACCGCTTTTTATCTCGCGGATATCTGCTTTAACACATGTCACTATTGCCACCTGTGTTCTAAGATATATGAACTCGTCGGCAACCATGTAACGCGTCCATTTACACGTCGGAATCAACATTGTGTAGGCTGCCTGATTTCTGTCGGATACTCAGTCTAATTTTGGCAGCACACAGGCCTCTTCAACTACTCTACGATCGACTAAAATGGTGTCTATGTCAACCGGAAGCCAAGCAGCATGTTAGATCTCGTAATGATAGTGCCGTTCGTTTGCGATCGGAAAAAATTATGTTGCACAAATTTGAAGATTTTCTGGCGGCACAAAGTATCTTAATAATTATTTCACATTCTTGCTCAATATACTGTCCTCTAACACTGGTTCAGACTTTTCCGATTGGAATAATCTGTTAAGTTCATCGATGATCGGTCTACACTACTCTGTCACTATTTGGGATGCAATGTAGTCTCAAGGGTCACGTCTGAGTTTTCATCATGCCGAATAGGCAGTTCAGTTTGTTTGCATACCTACGTTTAATCAAAGAGATTTGTAAAGATGGCTTCTAGGCAGTAAAATGCAAAAACTTTACTTAACCGAATCTTTAATTGAAAGTTCCAAAATTTTAAAACGTCCAAGAATATCTGTTGCATGATAAAATTGTAAAGAATATTGAAGTAATTAAAAAAAACATGAAGTTATCTACAAAAACGCGATTGATAAAAACTTGAAACATTTGTCATTCACGTCAAAGTTATCATCGTTAAAGCTGTCTTGGTGCTCACGATCCACGCTTTCTGTACATGCGGAGCACGATCATAAACTCGCCGGCATTGACATTGGCTTCCTCGCGGATGAAGCTGGCATCCTTGTTCGGGTGTACCTGGATGATTTTTTCGAGTGGCCATTGAGTTGGCGGCAGACATTCGTCCTTGATTACCACAACTCGTTCCGGTTCAATGGTGACCTTGGGGTACTGTTTCGTGGCTCGTGAATGCCGAAGGTACTCGGGATACCACCTTGCCCAAATCCTTTGTGACACGCTGCTTTCGTCCACCCTGATCGGACTTTAGCATCTGGTGGATTCGGTTGAGCTCGTTGGACGCTCCCTTGAATGCGGTGCCGTTGTCGCATTCTTCCTCTGCGGGCGACGAAACGGCGAACGGCAGTCAGAAAGACTGGCGTGGATAGGTCCGAGACCAGTTCGCGGGCGGAAAAAAAACACACGAAGATCGCGATGTATGCCTTCGTCGGTGTACGGTTTCGTATCGGTAATTTAAAGTAGACAGGCCGAATAACGCCGTCTTTATACATCACCGGTTTCAGCCACGTCAACGATGCTGGAAGGAGATTACGTTGGGATATTTTGGACGGCTCCTTGGAGAACATCTTACGTTGGGCAATTCGGCACAATACTAGATCAGGCTCGCGTAGATTAGATGTGGAAAGAGACTCAAACGGTTTGGTCTTCTGGACGGCAGCTCGTAGAGAGTGGAAATATCGCATCCAATACGCGATGGAACGTCGTGGCTTCGTAAAGCTGGAGTAGCGACTGAAAGTGATATCGGTCGGATCGACACCTCGAGATATAAGGTCTGCAGGGTTGGATTCTCCGGGAACGTGCTGCCAGGAGAGCAAGATCCGGTAGTGCATTGAATTGTGGACACTCGGTTTGCCACGAACGTTTTCCTTGATTACCACAACTCGTTCCGGTTCAATGGTGACTTTGGGGTACTGTTTCATGGCTCGTGAATGCAGCTACCGAAGGTACTCGGGATACCACCTTGCCCAAATCCTTTGCGACCCGCTGCTTTCGTCCACCCTGATCGGACTTTAGCATCTGGTGGATTCGGTTGAGCTCGTTGGACGCTCCCTTGAATGCGGTGCCGTTGTCGCATTCTTCCTCTGCGGGCGACGAAACGGCGAACGGCAGTCAGAAAGACTGGCGTGGATAGATCCGAGACCAGTTCGCGGGCGGAAAAAAAAAACACACGAAGATCGCGATGTATGCCTTCGTCGGTGTACGGTTTCGTATCGGTGATTTAAAGTAGACAGGCCGAATAACGCCGTCTTTATACATCACCGGTTTCAGCCACGTCAACGATGCTGGAAGGAGATTACGTTGGGATATTTTGGACGGCTCCTTGGAGAACATCTCACGTTGGGCAATTCGGCACAATACTAGATCAGCCTCGCGTAGATTAGATGTGGAAAGAGACTCAAACGACTCTGGTTTGGTCTTCTGGACGGCAGCTTGTAGAGCGCGGAAATATCGCATCCAATACGCGATGAAACGTCGTAGCTTCGTAAAGCTGGAGTAGCGACTGAAAGCGATATCGGTCGGATCGACACCTCGAGATATAAGGTCTGCAGGGTTGGATTCTCCGGGAACGTGCTGCCAGGAGAGCAAGATCCGGTAGTGCATTGAATTGTGGACACTCGGTTTGCCACGAACGTTCTCCAGCGCGATTGGACCGATTGCAGCCAGTAGAGGACTATCGACGAATCAACCCAGAAGAACACTTCGCACTCTATCTTAAGGGACTTCATCACCTTCTCATATAGGCTAGCCGACAACACGGCGACACACAGCTCTAGGTGCGCAATCGATTGGCAGGTGGCTAACGGTGCGACCGGACGTAGCAGCATGCACCATATGCCTTCTCTGAAGCATCGGAGAAAAAGTGGAGCTGGATGGTTTCAGTCTTGACCTGCGACACGAATCTGGGAATGCGGATTGTGGAGATTGCGTTTAGCGTACCACGGAATTCCTTCCATTCGCCTTGGAGATGCGGAGGTAGCGGACGATCCCCCTTGTAGGAATCTCCTGCGTCGGTCTTCAATGCCCACAGTTCTAGTGGGTCGCAGATCTACGCAATGTAGGGCATGACCTTCCTTTTGGTCAGAACGGGTGCTCCCACACGAGTTCTAGTGTGGATACGAATTGTTCGTCCTGGAGAAGATCATGCAGTGGCAGTAGAGCGAGATCTTCTTGCGGGACTTGCGCAAGGACTTCGGAGGAATTTGATGCCCACTTCTCAGGCCAGCTGATGTAAGCATGGCGGAAACTTCTTAGCGAAGGCGGATTGCGGATTAGACATCGTCAGCTCCCGATAAAAAATCATCGACGTAAAAATTCTGCTTCACAACATCTAGGAGGGTGCGAGTTGCCAGTAATGGCGCGGATGCACAACCGCACGTAACGGTTTGGAGCTCGTACGCTATGAGCGGATCGTCGCGGTTGAAACGCCAGAGAATGCGTTGAAGCGGTCGGTTTTCGGGATGCAGCTGAATCTGTTGGAACATCTTCTCGATGTCGGTTACGATGGCGATCGGGTGTGTGCGGGACCTCATGACGATAGACAACAGGTCCTCCTGGACGACAGGTTCAATGAGCTGCTTATCGTTGACGGAAAATCATGACGATGTTTTACACTACGCTTCGAAAACAATTCGGACCTTCGTGGTTGTGCTGGATTCCTTGAACACAGGATGGTGCGGGAGGTAGCAGTGCGGGTTCACATCGTCTACTGGATCGACGAGCTTCTTCATATGCGTCATTCGTGCGAATTAGTCCATGAACTTGCAGTATGCATTCTTGGTGAGTGGATCACGCTCCAGTCGCTTCTCAAGGCTCAGAAAACGACGTTCGGCGATGGCTCTGGATTCGCCGAGGTTGACTAGCGGATCACGGGTGAGTGGCAAACGAACGAGATAACGATCGAACGAATCGCGAGTGGTGGTAGTAGCGTAAAGTTCTTCACACTGTTTTTTTTTTTCTACGGAATACAGAGAACACGGCTCAACAGCTTCTAGCTCCCAAAACTTCTGCAACGCTTGTTCTAAGCTTCGATCGACAGTGGTTAGATGACAGACGCGGGGAATGGTGGGATGATTGATGGATATCTTCCCCGAAACAGTCCATCCGAACTCCGTCTCTATTGGCAACGGCAATCCCTCTCCCAGGGAACGCTTGCTGCCAGGTTGCAGCTCATGGTTACATGATAGAAATTCGATTAAAACAATCGAACAAGTATTATTTTTACTAAACTTCCGTATAATTCTGAAGAAGTTATATAAAATCCGTAGATTTCACGAGTTAATCCGTAGATTCGTGGAAAGGATAAAAATCCGTAGATCTACGGCAAAATCCGTGGGGTTGGCCACCTTGGTTGGCACGGCTGGATGTTGTTGGCTCGAATCAAAACTTGTCGAAAGTAAACAAAGTTCATTTCATATCGTCAACCTGGCGCCCAGGTGGTTAAATCGTTAGAATTCAAAGGAGTGCTGGAGCGTTGCCAGAAAATTTTTATTTCCAGATTAAATTTTACTAAACTTCCCAGTTAAGCTCAGCCGGAATGCTGGCTTGTTCCAATTCGTATTACGGCTCCGGTGACACAACCGATTCTAGTTAGAATGTTTAAGGAGTACCATTTCGATGTGCCTTAGCCGCATAACCGAGGCCTAGGAACCGAAGCGGCGCAAAGCCGCTGAGGATCTGCCGGGCGATGTGGCCACCGACCCGCCGTCAGAAGCAAGCGAACCTGCGATCCACTCGTTTGCCCGGCTTACTCAAACATAGGGGCTATCCCTAGTTTAAATCCGACTGAGCGGTAGCAAAGTCGGACAGCACGCGCAAAAGCGATGTGGCGTAGCCACATTAGGTGTTGGACACAAAATAAAATTGGCAACGCTAGCAAAATGTAAACACAAATGAACACTCCGGACGAACCTATCGTCAATTGACATTTCGACGAGTTTTGATTAGAACTAATAATATGGGCCCGGTTGACACTCTCAGGAAAACAGAATACACAAATCGTAGCTTGCTGTGATCGTTTCGCATGGACATGATGGGGTCGGATATGTGTACAGTTGACTTTGGTCACTGAACTGCGACAGAAATTTTTGACATCCACTTTGACCTAACTTGCCATTGTTCGATTTGTCTGTACGCTGAAAATCAGCTACGAAGTCAAATCAAAGGTTATGCTTCGCCAGGGCAGTTTCAAGGTTTCCTTTTTTCTACATATTGAATTACGAAGCGGTCGAACAAGACAATCAAAACGGATTCAAATTTACTCACCCAAAAAATTATGCCAAATGGATCTGGTAAAGAAATTCATTACACCTACAAAAAAAAAATAATAGACCGGACACTGTACAGTCCAAAAAATATGCTGGAAAACACTCAGGTCCTGCATTTTTTTTTATATGGGTCACAGATGTTCTTTAGCCGCTGCTACATCACCAACTAATTCAATTACACGTTTAATTCATTCTCCTGATGTTCCGTTCCCGAAAAGAAAACCATTAAATGTGGGAGAAATCCTCGGAAACGAATAATAAAAGCACTCCTAAATCATAGTGGCCTTGTCATGTCATTTAGCTGTGCCATACAGGACGACGACGACGAATTCCAGCTTTACTCCAGCTGCTGCTGCTGGACTCATTACGTCGTTTTACTGTACACTCGCAGCGCTGCACTCAAAGCCATGGTTAAACCGAATAGTTATTACCCAGTCCCGAATCGTTGTGTCCCCATGGGTGGTGGATTAATCAAGCAGCCGATTCAATGGTCAAACTATATCGGCTACGTCACTGTAATCGATTAGTGATGAGGCATTAGAAATGCACCTTCTACACAGTAGGCGGCGGCGGCGGCGACGTCAAATCGATCGCCGATAGTGATTGTGGTTTGTTTACCGACTAAATTATAGGAATGGAATTTGAAAGAAATGGAGAAGGGGGGTTCTTTTCCTTTTGTTACTCTAGTGACATTACCGGAAATTTTAACTGTAACCAAAACATCTAGCTAAAACGTAGACGGAAGTCAAGAGGGAAGCAAAACAATTCAATCTGAACCCCACCCTGCACCAACGGTGGAGCTGCTGTTTTCCTTTCTAATCGACTGCTTTAGTATTGCCTTGGTACCGCAGCCAGTTCAGGGGCATCTGGCTATGGTTTGGGACCAATAAAATGCTGATGGGAGAAAATGCCACGGGTGGCAACAACGCACAACAGATCATAAAGAAGCGTATCGCGTTAATGCTCAATTAGCGCTATTTCTGTCTTCCTTTTGGTACATTTGCCGGAAGCGATCGGAACAACAATAATGATACAATTCAACCGCTGAAAACTCCTGCAAAGGGGGGGGGGGACACTAATTGTCCAATAAAATTAAGAGGTGACAGAATGCTACTGCCATTCAGGGAAAAATACAGCTATGTAATATGATACTCCTATAATTCTGTTCCTTCGGGGGAAGGATAGCTTCTGGTCGCTCACTCGCGAAATTAATGTGTAATTTCATTTCTCCAATGGCTCCATAGGGACGATCATCGCTTCTGGGCTTAAATACGCTGCCAATAACAGCTCCCGCAGGTTTTGCAGGATCTCGCTATTAGGGCCACCAAATGGGAGCGCGCATTAATTGCCAACGAAGCAGATTGTGTGTGTGTGTGTTTGAGTGTGCAAATACCGAGCATCATCTTCATCGTCATCGTCGTTGTCATTTGGGAAAAGTGCGGTTGAGATAAGATGAAACAAAGTATGCCATGACTGTGTGAAATGAGTTCACGTGGCACAGCCGCGACGTATTCTGTTGCCAGTCCAACATGAATGTGGTTGCTAGCGTGTGCGTTGGATACGCACTGGCAGGCTGCTACCGGAATGTGGCGTGACTTTGAAAACCAAATAAAACCAAAGAAGAATTATCGAAAAAAGTAGAAATCTTCCAAATTTGATACCCTTCATCAATTTCTTTCTCCATCCGAAAATCGCCTCTTTTCCTAATGCAAGCGTTATTACAGTGAGCTGCATGTTGAGGTGAACAATTCCGTCATTCGACTTATGCGGCGAACCCCCTTCGCGCGCACCTGTCATCAACAACAACAATCAGTTGGTAGAAAACTTTTATCAAAGAAACACGCGGTTAATAAACAAATGTTCTTTTTCGCTAAATAATCGGTTATTGCGTTTTTATTCCGATGTCCGAACCATTCCCTCAATAGGTTATGGGTTCCAGTAGTCGTGAGTAACGGGAGTTCCTGGTACGGTCATGGAGCGAGAGGGCGATCTTGCGCGTGTGCCACTTTTTGATGGGTCGAATTACCCGGCATGGAAGTTCCGAATGCTGGCCTTGCTCGACGAGCACAAGCTGATGGACTGCATTGAACAAGAGGTGGCGGCAGTAGAGGAGCTTGAGATCAAGGCAGAGGAGACGGCTGAGGAGCGCCAGCAGAAGACGAAAGCCGTGGAGAAAAGGAAGAAGGACAAGTGATGCCGATCATTGTTGATTTCCCGCATCCACGACAGTCAGCTCGAATACATCCATGACAAATCAACCCCTAAGGCGATTTGGATTTTCGAGCGGCGAAGCATCGCGAGTCGTTTGCATCTTAAGAAGCAGCTGATTACCCTTCGACAGGACGGCGCTAGTCTGCGGGAACATTTCCTCCGGGTTCCGGAGGACCTCGATATCGTCTGTCACCTGCTGTTGACGCTTGCTTCAACGTATGCGACGGCCGTGACAGCCATCGAGACGATGCCGGAAGACACATTGACGTTGGAATTCGTGAAGTGTCGATTGCTTGACGAGGAAACGAAGAGGAAGAGTGCAGATGTCGAATCCATTTCGATGAAGCAGGAGGCAGCAGATTTCTCCGGATCACTAGCTCGGAAGCCTCAGCAAAAACAGAAGAAAGTATGGAAGTGATTTGATTGCGGCCAAGAGGGACACAGAGTCGCTGAGTGTCCGCAGAAGAAACAGAAGAACGATGGGAAGAAGACTAGTGTGCACTACGGTGCCGAAGAAAAAGGTGTGTGCTTTTCGTCACGGCGGACACGGTCCCAAAGAAGCAAGAAGTGACGTGGATAATCGATTCTGGCTCGTCGGAGCATATCGCAAACGACAGTGAACTTTTTAATGAGTTGATTCCGATGAAAAGGTCGCGAAGCATCGCGGCGTGATTCGTTTGTGTTCCATCGTAAATGGTGAATCGATTCCGGTAACTTTGTGTGACGTGCTATACATTCCGGAAGCAAGTGTGAATCCGTTGTCGGTACGAAAATCGAAATGAACGGATTGAAAATAGTGTTCGCCAGTGGCACAAGGAGCATGGCACAAGAATCGCGATTGGGCAACGTCGTGGAAAACTGTACGAACTTGACCTTTGCCGAAAGGGGGAGTGTGTGAACAAATTGTCATTCTACTCCTGCGCTCGTGTACCAAAAGAGTTCGAACTGTGGCACCGCCGGTACGGCCACCTGAGTGCGAAGAATTTGGAGACACTAGTGCGTGACAAGATCCTCGTTGGACTTGATGTGAAGCTCGGGACAAAGGGCAGCGACGAAATCGTTTGTGATTCGTGCATCGCCGGGAAGCAAACTTGAATGCCTTTCTCCGTGCGTGAGGGTAGAAGATCGTCGCTAGTTTTGGAGCTGGTTCACTCGGACGTGTGGTCCGGTGTCGGGTATTGATGGTGAGACCTACTTCATCACATTTATCGATGATTGGAATCGGTTCAACGTTATCTAATTGATGAGCTCCAAGGACCAAGTCACCAGCAAGTTCAAGGAATACGAAGCCTACGTGTCGGCGAAGTTCGGAAGCAAGATCTCGCGGTTCCGGTGTGACAATGGCGGCGAATATAGAGCCGGCACGTTCCGAAGATTCTGAAAGAAGAAGGGAATTCAAATCGAATGAACCATCCCTTACACGCCGGAACAGAACGGCGTCAGCGAACGCATGAATAGGACGCTGGTGGAGAAGGCGCGCTCCATGCTGGAGGATGCCGGAATCGACAAGAAGTTCTGGGGTCCGGCGATCCAGACTGCGGCGTTCTTGTCCAACCGCAATCCAGTAAGCAAACTCCGTTCGAAGTATGGGAAGGACGCGAGCTTCGGGCATTCGGACTGGATGTCTACGTGGACATTCCAAAGGAGCACAGGAAGAAGCTGGATTCGAAATCATGGCGAGGAGTGTTCATTGGCTATTCCCACAATGGCTACCGTGTATGGGACCCGCAAAGAAAGACCGTTGCGGTCGTGAAAGTGGAGGTTCTCTGGTTCCGGAGAGGAAGACAAGTCAAGACTATGTGCGTATGACGGAAATAGAGGACGGAGCTGATGCCGAAAGTGATGTCGAGTACGAGGTAGCTGAGCAAGAAATTGTGGACGAGGAAAACTTCGATAGTTGCGTTGAGGAAACAATTCGGGAAAATGGTGAAGAAGCAAGATGATAAATGCCGGAAACAGTGCCGTCAAAACCGGCCGTCACAGTGTGCGGAAAGCACTCCGAAAAGCACACCCCGTCCATTGCGAGAACGTCAGCCTCCAGCGTGGCAACGGGACTTCGAGATGGACTACAGTAGGCCTCAGCGGGAAGTAGCCGTTCAAGAGGAGATGGAAGGGTGGGAGAAGAACAACACTTGGTCCTTGACGAAGGTTCCCGAAGGTCGTGTCCCGATTACTTGCAAGTGAATGTTCCGACTGAAGCGGGACGACGACGGCGGCGAGAATCGCTACAAAGCTAGGCTGATTGCACGCGGATCCACCCAAAGGTATGGTTTTGATTACTCCGACACTTATTCCTCGATTGCGAAGCTAGACACACTTCGGGCGGTGCTAACCACGAGAAGATGGCGGTCCATCAAATGGACGTAAAGACCGCCTTCTTGGACGGCACGATCTCCAAGGAGATATATATGATCCAGACCAGTCTTCCCAAATGAACATCGAACACCATGTTCGCTCTAGTTCTGTGCTCATCCTACACCATCATTTCGTGTGAAAACTCGAACGCGCTAATGCGTACCAAAACACGTGCACATGTTCGTTTGTACAACCGAACCCCATGTACATGCGCGGTGTTCGTACACACAGGTTCTTGATACTAGTTTTCTTTTTCTCTGACCCATCATCACTAGCATTGACTCATTCTGTTTTGTGTGTGCCTTTCTTATGTACGCACACGGTGTACGTACACGGTGTTTAAACCTAAGTTTGCACATCGTTCGCTTGGGTTCGGTGTTCGATGCGAACCTGTACACAAAGGCAAAGCATGTTTGAGGTTGAACGCGCGCACGAAATTTTGTACACGGGTGCAAACTTGTCGTTGTTCATGGGAAAACTAATCCAGACTGAAGGATTCGAGAAAGGTAAGGGTCTCGTATGTCGCTTGAACCGTTCACTGTACGGCCTGAAACAGGCGTCGAGGGCCTAGAACGAGCGGTTCCACGTTTTCGCCGAGAAGCTGGGATGCAAGAGAGGAGCGAGTGATCAGTGCCTGTACATGAAGCGAACCAGAACCGGTTTGCTGTTTCTGGTGATTTATGTTGGGTTCAAATCTGAAGGAGATCGAGGCGGTAAATAGGTCCTTGGCCAGTGAATTCGAGATGAAGGACCTGGGGGAAGTGAAGAGCTTCCTCGGAATGCGGATTGAACGGGTCGTCGAGGAAAGATAACTACGAATCAGTCAGCCTGTTGCTCTGGAAGGTCTACTGCGGCGGTTCAATATGCAGGAGTGCAAACCGATTTCCACGCCGATTGAGTGTCGTTTGCGGTTGCCGAAAGGAGAAGAGTCCAAACGATCAGAGAAGCCGTATCGTGAGTTGATTGGGTGTCTCATGTACGTCGCCCTGACATCACGGCCCGATCTGTGTGCGGCCGTCATCTACTTCAGCCAATTTCATCAGAGCTGCCCGACGAAGGAACACTGGGTACACCTGAAGCGGGTGCTGCGGTACATCCGTGGCACGTTGGACTTTGGACTGGAAGCATTTTGTGATGCCGACTGGGCCAATGATCGGGTGGACCGGCGATCACTCACCGGATATGTATTCCGGGTTCATGGCTGTACAGTTGGCTGGCTGACAAGGAAACAACCGACCGTGTCCTTGTCATCGACTGAGGCCGAACTGGTTGCACTCAGCGTGACCGCATGTCACGGTATATGGATGAAGCGACTGTTGCAGGATTTGGGCAGGGAGCTCAAAGGTCCTATGACATACTATGAAGACAATCAGTCGACAATAAGGGTAGCAGAAAACGAAAGGGACGCCGGTCGCATGAAGCATGAAGCAGAACTGATCCAGCGAGGACAAGTTGCTTTACGCTACAAGCCGACCGATGAGCAGCTCGCTGACATCCTGACCAAGGGATTACCGACGGGAGCATACCAGAGACATCGGGCCAGCCAGGGGTGTTGAGGTGGACAATCCCGTAGTCATTCGACCTGTGCGGCGAACCCCCTTCGCGCGCACCTGTCATCAACAACAACAACAATCAGTTAGTAGAAAACTTTTATCAAAGAAACACGCGGTTAATAAACAAATGTTCTTTTTCGCTAAGTAATCGGTTATTACATTTTTATTCCGATGTCCGAACCATTCCCTCAATACTGCACATGTATCCCGAATGCTGATTCTGTAAAATAATTTCATTCAATAAGGGCGAACTGGCAAATGAAGGCTCTATAATGCAAAATGCATCCAAGATAAGGATTCCGAATACCACCCGAGATTGTGCCACCACAAAAGCACTTTCGAAATTCTGGTTCTTTGTTTTCGGTGCCGTTCACAGTATTCCACACATTGCACTCTTAAATGTATCCTTTTCAAAAAAAAAACGTCAGGTCGAGGTCCACAATCTGAAATAACAAATGTGCAGACAGGCAATCCTAAACAGCGACCGACACACCACGCACCGGTCCCATTCAACAACACTCTGCTATCAAGTCGATGACAGTTCAAGCCCATCCAAGCATGCTGTACCGCCGCCACCGTCGTCGTCGTCGTCGTCGACTGGCTCGACTGAAGGACCGAACGACCGAACGAAGAAAACGACAACCAGCAATAGAGCATAAAAATCCAATGTAATTAAAGCCGGGATGTATATATGGTTTATCGAGTGGTAAAGGAGTTGATTTAATTACACGCATTTTCCACTGGGTCGAGCATGAATGGAACGGTCTAGGGGATAGTAGAATGATTGATTGCAAAAAAAGTGGGTTTTACTTCGATCGATCCGACCGACCGGGATACGGACAGAGCTTGCTGCGATGTGCGGGTAGTTAAGTCATTGTGATATGCTTTGAGTTGTTCGGTCGGAGTTGGGGTGTTTCTTCAATCAATATAAATTCTTCAAAAGGTCTGAAGAAACTGTGGTAGATAAACTTGTTTGCTTCATTATTCTGCTTCAGAATGAATTTTATAGAAACATACATGTTAATCCATATCGTTTTTTGTTTAGAAGTCATGTTTGTTCTTCACAAAATATTTACGCCCTTTCAAAGATTTTATATTGAAATCGAAAATAGGAAATTTCGAAAGCCTGAAACTCATTTTTTGAGCGTCTGATTTATCACACAGAGCACAGAGTTTTATTCATATACACGTTCCATTATTGAAAAAGTCTGAAATCATCGTCTACAGCACATATTTATTATTATTATTGTACCAATAAGACATGCGAAGATATAGCACCTTCCCGCATGGCCATGTTCAAGATCAAATATGTAGAGGTGGTATCTATTTCAGCTATCGCAAATATACGTTACCCTTGACGCATGTCGACACCTTTCCATATCCCACCCTGTGCTGTCATGTACGGAGGAGCGAGCGAAACATGTGTTTTCAATCCGATGGTCGGTGGCGTTTGACGGCATCACGGTACGAAGCGTCTAATATACTCTCCCTACCAGAAGATACTGGTGCACCAAGTGAGTGGCACAAGATATTGCTTTTCATTATTCGCAAATATTTACCGTCTGCTTTGCTAACAACATGCTGTCGTCTGGCGGTTTGTTGTTCGGATTGTCATATTCATACAAACGGTAGTGCCTTTTGATTGGACCTTAAGAGTATGGACACATTTTCAATAAAGTGTCACCAAATGCCACCCCATCGAGGATGGTGGTTAACAAGCAAATCGTAACGTAGTAGGCGTCACCGGCAGCGACAACATCGTAGTGAAACGAATCAGCCCGCATCGCAGCCTACTATGGAGGGGCTGCGTAAAAATTGACGCGATCGGAATTTTTAAACAGTTCGGCTGGCGGCTGTTTGCGTAATTGAAATTGGCTGGTGTAACCGCAACACAAATCCAGATTTGTGGCTTACCGGCTTACTCTTGCGAAGAAACCAGCAGGCTGACGAACAAATTTGGGTCACGTACCATATTTTTCTTTTTTTATGACTCCGCGTCGCCAAGCACCGTGCGCCTCCATTGAACAGCGTGAAACCAACGGAGGCGGATGGTTTCCCATCCGCTTCCGGACTCAACCCGTCGATCGGTAAAGTCGTTGACGCCACCGGTCGCTAGATTATTGGGCTGATCCATAACCAGCGGAAGCTTTCAGAGCCACCTACGCCGAACGAGTCCAGTATATTTATGTATAACAACTGATACCGAGAATATGATGAAATTGGATTCTCATTCTCAATCAATTCATAAGTCGCCGCAACAGAAGAGACAAGAGGCAACGGGCGGCGGAAATAGATAAATTTTCTCGGAAAACCGACCGGGACACGGAGACAGACGCGGATTACCTCTGAACCGCACTGCCAACGGGTAGCAAAACAATGGTCGCTTATCGAGAAGGAAACATCGCAAAATGACATCTAACAGATGTAGTAGGCGAGTGGTGACTGTAGGTACGTGTGTCGCGACACACGACTGTTGCGTTGTCATGGTCGGATATTAACCTTGCTGGATCGAAGCAAGCCATGCGGCAATTGGAATGCGTGTGCTATTCGGCGAACGGTATACCAGCCGACAGCAGGTGTGTAAATAAGTCCTTTTTTTGTTTGATTGGAATGAATATTGCATTTTGGAATATTTTGAAGCGCCGGCTGAGAATCAACAGCTTGTTTGGGAAGAGTGAGGTTTTCACCCTATTTGAACCATAACCAGATATCGGACGGGTTTTCGCCGTACAAAGAAACCAATAGTCACGTTGGGCAGGGTCGGAAAGGTTCAATAAAATTAAATTAAATTTTTCCAGAATGGTTTACACCCAAAGGGAATTTCCATCAGCTTATAGTCTCTCTCTCGAAGTCTGAAACTAGTTAACCTAACGATCATGCAATTAATCTTATGAAGGCATACATTACAGCTTCACATTGTCGACTTGAGCCGGATTCAGGATGGCTCGGAAATCAATGCTGCTGCGAAGAAGTATAGTCATTAGGTAGCATTCATCACCTTCTGAAAGAAGCTATCATCAATCTTCAGCAACGAGCACACGAAGGAGCCGTACCATCTTGATAGATCCAACAAGTAAAAGGACAGCGACAATGGAAACGGGCCCGCTTTTTTTGTGACAACTAACGTACTTGGATATCGAATTAAAGTATGTCATGATTGTGCTGTCTGTTTCGTTCCCTGTCACATATCCGTTCTACTAATAACACCGATTAGCCTACTACGAGTGATTGTTGTTATCATCTTAATTGCGGCCGTGCCTTACTGAGTCCAATCTAACACGCGAGGCTGACCGACGACGTCAAGTTTGAAAAGTAAAAGTCCAACACGTATGATATTTATTATTGAAACATGTACCCACGTTCCCCGGTCTGCGATAAGACCCCTAGACACGGCAGTACATCTATCTCAAGCAGTCACAGCATTTCTACGAATTTTCGAGTCTGACAAAGCAACCTCAACCTTGTCTAACCTCAGACCAGGGTGGCCAGCCCTACGGATTTCTTTATTTTGTACGGATCTACGAATTAGCTTATGAAATCTACAGAATTCATCAAAAAAAATTTGGAAATGATTTTTAATTGATTTTTTATATCGAATTTTTATCCTGTGCTCCATTGTTATTGCACTTACTCGAGATCAAGACTGGTTAATTTTGCATGGTGTTCCTTAGCCATGCGGCCCTATTCTGCGCAGCGTGTGACGTGAGACGACTAATCTCACCTCACTCTACGTGACTATTCTCACCCAATTCTGAAGAGTCACATCGGGTGACGTGAGACGCCCATTTGACCGCAATGGAGAATCTCACCTCACCCGAGTTGACTCTAGGAATCGAGTGAAAAAGTCACGTAAAGTAAGGTGAGTTTAGTCATCTCACGTCACACGCCGCGCCGAATAAGGCCACTGATCTCGTGTTCTGCTCGGTTGGATTCGTTAAATTTTGTTCTGACCTTTACTGATGCTACATAAAAGCGTTTTTTAAGCGAAACTAAGGTTCTAACTCCAACTGCTGTCCAAATGTATGAACTGACAGCAATTGGAGCTGGAGCTTGATTCATTTTTTGGGACAGTGACCCCTTTTTACCAAATTTTATATTGCACACCCAAAGAGTACTACTTTCTTTACGTAGAACCTGTGCAATTTGTGCTTTCCGGTTTAGTTTTCTATCTTGTATCAACACAGACTAACAGACATAACACACTATGAAGAAATTCCACAAAAAATCGATCCACAAATTTTCTCAGAACACCAGCTCCATCTTTTATACACCGTCCCAAACATTCATTTGCTAGTAGGTTATCCCTCAGGCTTAGGAATATTTTTTCACTAGCGGTTCATACCCTGCATACTTTTGCATATGTCAGTGGCGCCGTAACCGCAAATGCGGCTACAGTCCCAACTAAAAATTTATTCAAAATAACCTTCAATCTTTCGAGTGTTATGTCTGTTAGTCTGTGAAATCACTCCCAGATACTTTACCTCAGAGGACATTCCAATTACTGTTCCGTTGAGCAAACGTGTTGAGATTGGATATTTCCTTTTTCGAGTAACTTGCGTTATGATTGTTTTAGAGGGATTTATGGACAGGCCGCCCTTTTAACACCACTTCGAAATGCAGTTCAATGCATATTGTATTCTATTTCAGATAACAAGGAGTACATCATCTGCAAATGCGAACACTTCAGTTAATGATTTCAATAGCTCCACCTTCGTCTCCACCTAACGACCACAATATGGGTGATAGAACTCCGCCTTGAGGGCATCCCTTATCTGTTTTCATAGCCAGTGTCGTGTTTCCAAGCGGGCTCGTTATTTCACGATTTATAAGCATTGAGTTTATCCAATTTATTGTGTAGATATCAAACCCATGGTTTCTCATAGCAGTCCGCACTGAATTGATGAGATGCATTGTCGAAAGCTGCTTCTATGTCGAGAAAAACCTCAAGTGAGATTTCTTTTGTTTCAATAGAACTCTCTATTTTTTCAGCCAACATGTGAAATGCATGTATTGCTGGTTTGTCGCTTAAACATGCGATTTGAAATTTGCTCAGTAGAAATTAATTCAAATAAAGGTTAAACAGTTTTGTAGATTCCTTGCATTCAGAAGAAAAACTTTGTTTTGATATATTAGTTGTGAAATTTGTGTTTCGTCTTCGTCTCATCAAAATCCTACACTAACTTAGTGACAGGACTAAGCTGCTTCACCTCTCCGCGGTGCCAACCGGGGTACAGGCCACCTTTTCCGTTTTTTGCTTAAACTCGGCACTGGGTCAGATTTCTATCTCCAACCGCTGTCAGTTCGTTCACTTCGACAGGTTGACGGATTGGAGCCTGTCTCAGTTTCGTTTCGAGCGAGATTGGCATTAGTGAAGATCGGCTAGGATCTGTGGTCATATGCTGACAGGGAAGGAGGACAAACGACGCGCGCGTGGAACTGCTTGTGTATCCGTCTTGCAGAGTGAATCTTTCGGTACAGTTAATGGTTATTTTGGGCAGCTCAAAATTATTTCTGGGTTTTCTTTTGTATGTCTTTTTTTCTCAATTAATAGTTGTTCAGAAATCAGCCCCAATAAAACTTTAATCTGACTGGTATCGATGATCACGGGTCACTACGTACTGAAAAGTGGCCGTGGCTGTTTTGATGAATCTAATTTCAAGTTCCGTTATTGCTAAGAAGCTCGTGCATCAGATAAACGATGCTTTGTATTTTATTTCAATGTTCGATATAATCGTTCGTATACGCGTATTTCACAAACAATCCGATATGGAAAATAGGAACTGCTTTCCTTGATTTATAACATCTCGAGCTATCATAACTCTTTGTCTGTACAACGTGTTATCACTCGGTAGTTTTCAACCCAATAAATATATCGTAGAAAAGGAATAGCGAAATTTGTCTGAATACTGTCGCAATAAATAGTGATCCGGTCCATTATGCAGATAAGATTAGATTTTCTAGGCAATACTCTCATGGTCGGCTGTGTGGAGTTCAAATTGCTTTTGTTTAGAAAACATAGTATACTCTTGGTAGTCGGCTACCCAGAGTTTAAAAATAACCAAAAACTGAACAAAGTCTTTCCTTTTTCGAGTGATAGTGTACTCGAAAATCAACTAAACTACTACCTAATAAACCATGATTTACAGGTCACAACGCTTGCTTAGAGCGAATCCTAGACCTTATGGCCTTCCAAACAACAAACTCCGCGACACCCATGGAAGAGTCTGATGAGTCGTCTACCTTCCGTTAAGTAGGTGGAGTATCAACACATCCCGTCTACCTTATCCTTTATCCTTCCCCGCGAACGATGCTGTTGAGGTTTTAATATGGGTCGGATTGGTATGAATTCCTACTTACCACTTCCTAAGCAACTCTTATTATATAATCAGCAGTCAAACAGGATGAAGTCAGTGTGCAATCTGCCAAAATCATCGTCACAACGCAACGTAATGCAATATTTAAACTTACTAAACAAAGACTATCAAATTTATTTCACCTGAGTCACTAGAAACGGCGGAGTCAGAAATATAATTATCCAAAACGCTTTTGTTCAAAGGATTAAATAAATCAAATATATCGTCCTGGCTGCTACTATGAACATCCATATGATTAAGCGCTTGTGGTTTTTGATCTCGTCTCTTGTAACATTTTCTTGCTACACGTCCTTCTAGTTCATAAAAATAACAAACACGTCAGTCTAACATTCACTGTCTTCGAAATTCTTTTCTATACTCTACAAGGGCATAATTTTAATTTCATTAGTCCTTTTCAAAAAATTTCATCCCCATATTAAAATATTACTCAAAATGACGGAAAAACTGAATTGACTCTTCGCAAAAATTCCTCTTACAATTACCGTATTCACCGACTCACTAAACGGCTGGCTTTTATCCCGATGTGGAATGGCCAGCGCATTCGCCAGAAATATAACCCTAATTGCTAAAGAGAAAAATGTAAAAAAAATATTACAATATTTTAAGCACAATTTTGCCAGTGTCTGAAATAATATAAAATGATAAAATAAATTAAAAATCCCTTATTTTCTATGAAAAAAATCACTTTGGAAATTAAACTGACCACACTGATCTCAGTTGCCGTTCTTCCAACAACTGGGAAAAAATGACGCTACTGAAATTTAAATCCAAGTAGCTTTTCCAAACAATTAAAACCATTGGCGTCGGTTTTACACAAAAGAAAACTAATTTTACTTTTCTTTCAGATCTTTTCAACAATTCCTTACACTATTAAAAAAACCCACTCTGCTTCCGAGCCTAGTGAATCGTAAACCCTAGGGGAACTAGCCCGTCGCTGATAAGTGCTGCCACTTGCCCTCGTCGTCACTTATTAACTGCGCCGATTGAAGGAATTCCGGGTGGCCTCGTGATGAGGTCAGGAAGGAAAAGACACTTACGTATCTGATATTTATCACTGGAGAAACTTGCTTGTCAAACTGCACTAACGAAAATACCGAAGTGTATAATTTATAGTTTAACACACACACAGACTGAGAGGCTCATTTAGCGGCTGTCAGTTTTATCTACTTTTTCCCGCTTACACACTAAAACTGCGCAAATCATTTTTGCGTTAATTTATTGTACTGAAAATATTGTATGCAACCAAGACGGGTACAGGTGGGCACATTTTTTTCTGTATGTGAGTGCGGTTGTCATTTTTCTTCGATGAAGCCAATAAAACAGGGCGATATGAGGAAAAAAGTATAAAAAAATGAAGTAGTGAACTTTCCTGTTGCCATAAGTTTTGTTTCGGGTCGATCGGAGTTATTTTTTATCGGTAGTTTCGAGAGAAAAAGTGTCCCTAAGTGTTGGAATCGGATGATACGACCCGGTCAAACCATTCGGAATCCTGAATGGAGTCAGTATGGATTCCAAATTAAATGCAACAACCGATTCTGAGTCGGAATCGGTTGTTGCATTTGATTTGGAATCCATAATGACTCCATTCAGAAATCCGAACCGGTTCCGGAATGAGTTTAACTGGGGAAGTGCAGCTCGGCCTTTTCTCTCTATTTATCGTGCGCCAAAGAATCAGGATGTTCGTCCGGATGTTTATGTTTGCTTCCAGTGCACTGCAGTGGCCCGGACACCATGTTTAATTTTATAAATCTGAAATTAATACACTTTAAAGTGTCAAATGTCCCACCCTTTCATTCTCTTCAACTTGGTATGCAACAATATCAAAATCTGGTTTTAAACCTGTAACTATGCGAATTTAAATTTCCGATTTTTTTTTTGATTTTGAGATGCATGATACTAAAACAAAAATAAAGTTGTCCTATAGGATCACAGTTTTTACTTTTATTTTAATTCTGTACTTTATGTGGTGGGATAAAGAGAAGACTGATGTTTGTACGGTTACTGGCATCTGTTTGTCAAAGATTTGTCGAGAAAGATATCGCTAAGCTCTCTATGTAATACATACTGCCTATCTAATGCACAATGGAAATGCAACGAACGAAAGTGAGAAATCTTCGAAGTGGTGATTTTTTAGCTTTAGAGGGTAGATACGCTCAGAATCCATTCCTATGGGGAAAATTGTGCGCAACGTGTCGCTGATGAACTACACGACGATGAAATTCTAAGCTCCTATTATACATACAGAAATTTTTTAGCCCGAATAAAGAGGCGCAGGCTAAAACCTCTATAACAAAAAAAAACATTTATTAAACACACCTATTAACATTGCTTAACACACACACATCAATCGACCGAAGTGAAGAAAACTAGAGCTAAAAACCTGCAGGAATAGCTTCACGATCGGAAGTCAAGTTCTTTTTGCAGAATATGATATCACATAACATTCTTCAGGATTGTTTTTACGCCACATGCTGAAAATACCAAATTATTTCAACAAATAAGCGCATTCGTTTGGTTTATTAATTTTTTGAAGATTTAAAGGTCATCTGCATAAGAAAACCGTGGCCTTTTCAAATGGTAGTTAACAACGTTGAAATCAAGACTGAATATATGTGGTTCGAGAAGACTTCCTTGCGGGATATCATCCATCACAGCTTACTCGAAGAATTTTGAAACGGCGCAGAAAGTAGACATTCCGAAGTAATTGTCGATGCTTATTTTATCTCCTTTGTTGTGGACTGGAAAGATAGAGGCTGATTTCCCTGGATGAGGAATAATTGCGACTATGAGATTTTAAAAAGTTGACACCAAACTAGACATTCTCAAAATCATGGAGGGGACACCATGTTGCCAGGAAGACGATGATACTTCAAGCATGGATGCTGCTGATATAAATATGATATGATAGATCCAACCGCTCCAAATCTCACTCACTGGCCGTTCAAACTGGGTCACGCAACTAGCGGCGGTGTCTATCTGCTGCAAGGACAGAGTCTCATCAACGAATAAACGCGAAAACTTAGCTGCAAATAAGTTGCAGATATTAAGCGAATCATTCCTAACTTCGCCATTCAGAAACATTGAATAAGAATATTGTTCAACGTGACTGGAGATATCTATAAATCAGGTAAACCAACCTTCTACCACAATTCGTATCGGCCGATCTTTCATCGCTTACTCTCAATCGAGTCAATCTTCAAGATTTCCTTCTAATTTCGCTTTGCTCTTCGGCACGTGGATGCAAGAAGAGACTTGTGGCATTTCGGATCACCTTTGTTCGTGGGATATTCTTAAAAAATTGCAAATATGTAAATAAGAATACGTTGCCTGCGAGAAAAAATGTTCTTCATTGACCCGTCACGTATCTAATAGTCCAGCGACTTGCGTGTCAACAACTATGGACTCCTACAAGTTCAACGATGCTCTCATTTACCTCACAGACCACTATTTCATCTTCACTAAGAGTCCACGCAGAATTTAGACTTTTTATTCATTGGAGATCGACAGCCCGTCCCCGTATTTTTCGAAGAATATACGAGATACTCGTGAGTGAAATCATTGATCAGGATTTTTTCCAAATCCGGAAAATAACAGTGTAGGCTTTCTGGTTAAGAAAAGGATAAACAACAGAAGTGTTATTTTCGAATGATCTATAGCGTTGATTCAATTGGTCCCTGAGCCAACAGCGAAAGTATGGTTCAAATTAGTTGATAAAAGTCGTGATAACATTCACGCGATCTCCAAGCTCATGCCCAGTCACTAAACATTCGACGTATCAGTGTGTGAGTGTAATGCATGCGTCTGTGGTAACTGTTGCCACGACATCGTTGTTTGGTCGTACACAAAATATCCTGGTGCCAGGTTCCTATTAAAAGATTTTCTATGGTTCGGAGGTAGACTATTCTACATTCCAATTTGGGGCTATCTTTGAAAACTGAGACCTATTTTACATGTCATCGATCTACCATTATTTGAGAATCATAACTGTGTAATGTTTAGCTAATGTGGCTTTCTTTGGGATCTGGGATGTTTTAGAAATCGATTACTGCTTAGAGGTACGACCTTCAGATCCTCTGTTTATCGCAGTTAAATCGGTTAATAGCGACCATTGGCATAGCAATGATTCGTAGTCGGTGTTCGTTCCTTTGTAGGTAAAGAATAATATGCAATCCTAATAAAGACAAGGCGTGTGAATTAAAATAAATCTATGGACACGCTGCGATTGATGGATACCAATCAGAATGTTGGTTTCAAACTTTTTTTTTAGTTTCACGCAATATTATAGATAAAAAATTGATAAATACAAAATTCGTACAAATAGTTATGGTTTATAGTGCAAATATAAACCAGAGCTAATGAAGATTGTCTATGTTTGGTACCTTGCCCAGGTAACAGAAGTATGACGGGGCGAACCCGTTGGGTGGCAATCACTGACGCCAATGCGATACTCATGTGTTCTCTCTGGGACGTCATCTTATCCCAGGGATAGCATAGGAGTTTGTGCGTTGGGCCGGAGTCCCAAGGGTTGCAGGTTCAAATCCTGCCTTTGGGGGAATTTTTTTTTTCACATAATTGTTTTCGTTTAACTCACCATTTCGATCTGTTTTCCCAGTTGGATACCACCAAAAAAAATCCTATATTGAAAGTCTAAATGTCTTCTACGCTCGAACATAAATAAATGAAAAACGCACTTCACAAACTGACAAATAGTTCATAAAGAGTGTATCTGCTCTTTATTTTTTTAAATTTTAAAATCGGAAACAAATTGTTTAGCATTCAAAATAATTTGAAAGAGCCCGGTTATAAATACACTCAGGTTTTTTACGCGGTTTTTGTTCAGTATTTTGTTACGTGGGTTTTTACGCGAATTTTTGAATTTACGCGGTGTTCATTTACGCGGATTTTTGAAATCCATTAACGAGGTTTTCATCAACGCGGATTCTTAAATTTACGCGGATTTTGATATTTACGCGGTTTTCATTTACGCGGCTTGATTCCCCCGGTTAAAAAATCCTGTTTCTTTATCAAGAAAGGAGTAATCCTCAATATTTTTCGGAATGATATTAGATAACCTATTCCGCTTTATTTCCGCTATGATGCGGTATCATAGTAAGATTAACGCGGAATACTTTTTTTTTTAATCAAAAACAGTCTTTACACAAGTGCTTCATTCGAACATTAGTGCAAAAATCTACGACTCGGCCCTCAAGCAAAAGTGGCCACACTGCCTCAGGCTGATCCATATTACTGTTCTCGGACAGTCAGGCATGGCCTACTGGGTGCATTTTGTGTATGTGCCTGAGGCTGATATGGAAAGCCCAGGGGCAGACATTAGAGTGGAAGTCACGTTCTGTCAGTAGGTTGGTAATATTTCATTTAGGTTGCTTCGATTTTGCGCTGACTGTCGGTTTGGTTGTAAGGAAAAAAAACTCAGCGAATAGAATCAAACGAAAAATGGAAGCTGGATCGTGCCGAAATGTTTAATAGGAACAGATGCTATGCTGGTTGTATGATTTTCTTTGTCACATTGTAATCACAGGCAGTCAAAAATGGTGTCCAATAAGAATTCGCTGCTGATTAGTTCCTTTCTGTGTGTTTTCTAATCATGATCTGCTGGCAGTTTTACGTTACTTTAGTTTTCATTAGGCAGAAAGCTCCTGTCCCACTGCCCGTTTTTGATATTTCTTTAAACTTCTTTTCACTTCCTGTTTTTTTGCAGTTCTACTCTACTACTTGTACCTTTTCGACAATTTGTTTTCTTTTCTCTTAAAAATTTCTTATCATTTCCATATGTTTTACTTTCCACTTTTCTATTTTTCCAAGACTACAACATATATTATTGCAAAAATATTCAAAACCCTTTCACTCTTTCCAGCTCACCATTCTGGGGAAAAACAAATCCGCAAGCGCTTCCTCGAAAAGTACTTAATCTTAATGTTCGCATTAGAAGTTGACAACCATTCCGGTTTCCCGCTTCCCGTGACAAATCGCAGTGGCCACCACCGCCGGCGCAACCACTGTCTCCTTCCATCACCCCTATTGGATTTAAATTACATTAAAAACACTGTTTTTACTTACTTTCCTACCCCGCTGCCATTCAAAACAGCTGCAAAGTGGGTACGCTTCCATGGCATGCTTGGCTGTGAGATTGTTTTCTTGCCCGAAAGGAATCTGTTTTTCGCCAGCCAAACCCGCCGATCACTTGACGCGTGATGAAAAAGTTAGTTTCGTACCCGCTCCCTCTCTCTAACATCGCCGCCGCCGCAACCGATCAACGAGTGTGAAGGATAAACTGAAAACTAGTTTACTGGCGAGTGCACGGTAGTGTTGCATCACCCGAACGAAGCTGGCGCTGGCAGTGTGTCATCGGGAGACTTCGATGGGGATGTTCAGGAAAATTTACCTCGCCAACTTGATAGTTTTCTACCCGGGACCAAGCCAGCAACCTACTACGATGGGTGGGATGGATGAGTCACGTCAGTGTCACACACAGTGAAACTTCAGGGGCAACCCCACTAGGTATGCAAAAAGCAAGTCAAGGATACTACTGCTGCACCGAGATGAGGAAACAGGAAAAGTGCATTCAATCTGTTGAAAGTTTTCCCCGCGGGAGTCGACTTCCAATGAGGAGTGCCACCCATCATAGAAGGAGTATAGTTTTCATGGCAAATCCAGTACCGGAAAAAGAGATAGATACCAGTGAAGCAGTAGCAGCAGTAGCACTGATTGCATCACGCCCTCAATCTCATCACATATGCTGCTGTTGCCGGGCAGAAGCAGGGGCTTCCGGTGATGGCTTCGAGAGTTGTTATTTTTTGCCACTACACACACACACACACTCACACCTACTATTTGCCGTCATCTGATCCGTCGTCGTCGTCGTCGTAGTCCTCGCCGTGTTCGCAAGTGGAGTGGCACTGAAAAGTTGCTGCAGTCAGCGAAAAGAAATAATAAAATATATATCGAAACTGGCCGCCTGATCGGAATGGACCGGAAAGCGAATGGGAAGCGGAGTGTAAAATTCGATGCAAGATATCAGGCGAAGATTGATGGCAGGAAATTGTATCGAACTTTTGACATTTTATACTTCCTGGTCTTTGAGCTGGCTGGATGCGGTTTGATGCCGGTGACGGAAGGGTTTATAGATTCTCTTGGCATCGGAACTCTACTATGGATGCTGATAAGGTCACCCGGCGATTGTCGTAAAGATTGATCATGACAATGGCTCAGTGAATTGGAGTGATAATCACAGTTTAGAAGCATTTTTTATATTGTTTATAGCTTCAGAAATATAATATGTAAATTTCCGAAATCAGAAATCAAGTTCACCGATTTTTGATGCGATTATACTGCCACCTGGTAGTGGATGGATCAATGAATCGTCAATAAAAATAAGTAGGCCATATAAAGAAAATAATTTGACAGCTCTATCAGTTGGTTTATGGCAACCATGGCGAAAGCGATGAAGCAACTTCGTTCGATGGTTTGCTCCAGCCCGGAGCGAAGAAGCCCGTCATACTTTATATCGACCGGATACAGTCGAGCGCCCACATACAAATTCCGGTAGTTCAACTGTTTTGCGTGACTAGGACGTGCTGAAGTGGAAGACGGAAGTCAAGTTGGCGAAATCCTTCCGCGTCTTGGGTGCCGTTGGAAGTCAGTGTGATTAGCCAGACGGTTAAAAAGTATTTGGTCAACGTGGTTATCATTTTTGGGGAAGCGGAAGTGGAGAACGGCCGTTTCGGAAGCGTGAGTGGTCACCTCAAAATCATTGGCTAAAGGTGTTTGTCAAGGGTATCTTTTCTGCGAAGATCATCGTGGTTGTGATCATGGACAACGAACATGAAACTGAACAGCAATGACTAAATAGTGACCGGCGATTTCATGTCCCCCAGAAAGGAGGAGAGTAGCTACATAATGTACATCTTGCACACGAAGTTCCCAAAGAAGGTCCTCTTGTGGCTGACAATCAGTGATAAGGGGACGTCAAAGCCAAAGTTCTGACCTCGGCATATTACGCGAAGCGGTCGCCGGAGGAGATGGAGCGTTTAAAGATCCCAGTCGTCCTCAGGTACGCCAAATCCCTCAGCCTACCTCAGCTGCGCTCGATTGAAAACGTTGCGTTAGAAGGTGTAATAAGGAGAGCGGGGATAGACACGAGTGGAACGATCTTCAGGAAGTCCGTCCAGCTTCTTGGCTTCGCCGACGGCATTGACATAATGGCACGGAACTTTGAGGCGATTTCGGAAGCAGACTGAAAGCTGAAGCCAGCAGGATTGGACTTGCCATCAACGTTTCGAAGACAAAATACATGAGAGGAAGAGGTTCTAGAGCCAAAGCCAAAGTTCTGACCTCGGCATATTACGCGAAGCGGTCGCCGGAGGAGATGGAGCGTTTAAAGATCCCAGTCGTCCTCAGGTACGCCGAATCCCCCAGCGTGCCCCAGCTGCGCTCGATTGAAAACGTTGCGTTAGAAGGTTTAATAAGGAAAGCGGGGATAGACACGAGTGGAACGATCTTCAGGAAGTACGTCCAGCTTCTTGGCTTCGCCGACGGCATTGACATAATGGCACGGAACTTTGAGGCGATTTCGGAAGCAGACTGAAAGCTGAAGCCAGCAGGATTGGACTTGCCATCAACGTTTCGAAGACAAAATACATGAGAGGAAGAGGTTCTAGAGCCAAAGCCAAAGTTCTGACCTCGGCATATTACGCGAAGCGGTCGCCGGAGGAGATGGAGCGTTTAAAGATCCCAGTCGTCCTCAGGTACGCCGAATCCCCCAGCGTGCCCCAGCTGCGCTCGATTGAAAACGTTGCGTTAGAAGGTTTAATAAGGAAAGCGGGGATAGACACGAGTGGAACGATCTTCAGGAAGTACGTCCAGCTTCTTGGCTTCGCCGACGACATTGACATAATGGCACGGAACTTTGAGGCGATGTCGGAAACGTACAACAGACTGAAAGCTGAAGCCAGCAGGATTGGACTTGCCATCAACGTTTCGAAGACAAAATACACGAGAGGAAGAGGTTCTCGAGACGACAATGTGAACCTCTCATCCCGAGTTCGGATTGACGGTGACGAAATCGAGATGGTCGACGAATTCGTGTATTTTGGCTCACTGGTAACCGCCGACATTGATACCAGTAGAGAAATTCAGAGACGGATCTTGGCAGGACATCAATATACTTTGGACTCCGGAGGACGCTCCGGTCGAACAAAATTCGACGCCGCACGAAGTTGATTATCTACAAAACGCTGATTAGACCGGTGGTCCTCTACGGTCACGAGACCTGGACTATGCTCGTTGAGGACCAACGCGCCCTTGGATTTTTCGAATGAAAGGTGCTGTGTACCATATATGGTGGCGTGCAGATGGAAGACGGAATGTGGCGCAGGCGAATGAACCATGAGTTGCATCAGCTGCTAAAAGAATTATCCATCGCGCAAACCGCAAAAATAGGCCGTTTGAGGTGGGCTGAACACGTCGGAAGAATATCGGACGACGTCCCGGTGAAGATGATTCTTGAGGGCAACCCTACAGGAACAAGAAGACGGGGCGCACAGCGAGCACGGTGGATCGACCAGATAGAGGACGACCTGCAGACCCTTCGAAGACTGCGAGGCTGGCGTCAAGCAGCAATGGATCGAATGGAGTGGAGACGGCTTCTGCATACAGCAAGAGACAACAAGGCTCTAGCCTGAGCGATAAGTAAAGGTAAGTAAGGTCATAGAAATGGTCTTTGGTCATTTTCTGCTCTTCTTCCGTTGAGCTTTGATGATACCCCAATAGATTTCTATTGGACGGAATTCCGGGAAGTTTGGGAGGTTCATCCCTTTCGCAATGACAGCTACATCACTTTCGTGTGATTTGGCAACTCGCCAAATCAAGCCAAAGCTCTGCTTCATTTACGGAAGCCCGGTGAGACCCCATGATAGGCAATACACGTTTTTCCAGGCATTCGAGTGATGTATAACTGCCTGTAAATGGGAGTCATTGCAAAATATTGAAAATAGGGTGATGGTGAATCTTCAGGACGCACCTTGATGAAATTTGATGTGCACCATAACTCAAAATCTCATGGACCAATCGTTCTAAAATCTTTCTTCAGGTTACATTACTGTATTATTACGCTCCTCACTTCGCCTTCCGTTGTGATTTCGTCCAGATTCCTACACTCGACCACCACTTCTTGAACTAAAGCCCTCAAGTTCGTTTCTCCTCCCATAGCGTTTGCCACGATTTTCCGAAAGATCGAGCTCTTGATAAATGGATCCTTTTTCAGCTCGAACAGCATCGCGCCTTTCTGAGTGCGCCTGGTTCTTTTTACGTTCTCCCCTAGCTCCTTCAGCTTGATATCCTTTCTCACTCTTTTGAGGATTGCAGCCTAAGTCACGCCCTCGTTTGCTTTAACGACTAAACAACTTCTTTTCATACTTGTCTTTCTGTTTTTCCTCCTCACTTCTACGATTCGCCATCCACTCTCGATTTATCGGCTGTTTCACTGTTCTCCACCGACTTCCCTGGGCTTCTTCGGTCCCTTCCATTATTCTTTTCACAGAACGGAAATACCGCTCACCCTGCGTCGTCTCATAGGCTACTGCTATCGCTACCTCCGTGATTTTCAGTGTCTTGTCGGTGTTATCAGCTTTCTACAAAAACGCTATCTGTTCGCATTCGGCTACTCCTATAGCGGATTGTATCACCACAAATGTTTCTCGAAAGGTCGTATGATTGCCAGCAATCCTGAAATACCACCACTGTAAGTTCTTTTTAAGTTCTATTTCTATTATTTTTGCGACAGTAGATACCCAATTTCTGGCATTTCTCAATATTTTCTATTTCCTATTCGTATGTGACCTGCCAGTGATGTTACCAGCCTACTGTGAGTTCTTTCAAATTCCATTTCAATTTTTTGGCGAAGCGAAACAAATGTTTTGATACGTGATATTATCGCTACGGTATATTATTTATGCATAACAAGAGGAATCTCTGGAACTCGTCTCTTCCCTTCCAAAAACACACATTAAAATTATATTGATTTCAGCGCACGAGCATTCGATTTGGATTGCACTTCCTCCTTCCACTATGCATGTTTGATTTATTTTCCCGTTTTGAGCATTCCCCAAATTCACACAATGACCATGTTTTCACAACGCGTAATTGAATTTTCATCAATCACGGATGACCGAACAAAGGGGGCGGATTTCGTTGGCTCGTAGTTGATTCCTGCTGAAGAATATTTGAACCATTTCCGAGTTTTGGCTGTACATTCAATCTACATCTAGTATGGAGGCGTTCGTACCGATATAAAAACATCACAATTCACCAAAAAGTCGTATTTTTTCCACACTTCAATAGAAACCCTCCAAGCGGTCCGACTGCGGAGAAAATACCACACCAAAAAACACCCAGCCGCCTTTGTTATTATTTACGGCTAGAAAGCACTGGGTGCTCCTCATGTTTCCTGCTGTTTTGTCACTGCAAAATAACCCTTGAATTGGCACGGCTCCAGCTGCATCCATTTCCGGCTTTAAGTTTATAAGAGTGTTTGTTGAACGGAGAATAAAAAGCGGAACACACAAAACCCGCAAAAATATGGAGCAGTTTACTCAGTTGGAAAGGCAAATGTGACCCCCCCCCCTTCGCTTCCCCTTTCCACAACATTCTACTCAAACCGTCCAGCGCCCTTGGTTGGTGAGTGTATTTGCCGATCCGTGGCGAATGGTTCTCCCTGGGAAACCCGCCAATAAAACGGAAAAGAAGCAATATAAACCAGGACGAACTCGAGAACGGGACCCTCCTCACTTCACCAAACTGGGTTACCAGCCGAAAAAAAACAAAACAAACTATTAGTCGACTTACCTCTCATGTAGATATAGGCCGTGCCACGCATATTCCGGCGGGTTAGCACCACCAGATTCAGCACGTTACCCACAATTCCGAGGGCACAGATAATGGGCAGAGCGATACCGTACGAAACCTTCCGCAGATTCTCTATCCGAGGGTCTTCGTAGAGCTGAAAAGCGCAGAGAGATTATCGGAAAAGATAAACAAAACGCCTACTGCGGAGGGTAGGTGACGCGACGTACCCCACTTCGAAGCGTCCCATCGTAGCTGGTGCTGACGGCCGTCGGTGATGCTCCTGCTGCGGCTACCGAGCCGGTGTTTAGTAAACTGCTCTCGTTGAAATCGCCCCAGTAAAATGAACAAAAATGCGGATGCTCCTCCAGTGGGTAAAGATTGCTGATCATAACGATTTCTTCGATCGGGTGGTAGTTTGTTCGTCTATGTTTGGGTTTTTTTTTTTGGGATGTCACAGCTTAAAGCGTACGTAGTTTAAGCTTCTAATACTAACATCGCTTTCCGGGGTTTTGGATAGTTTGAGCTTGGGGTCTGCGGATAACTGTCGAATTATGCAGTGGTTGTGACAAGTTCACTTTGCTACCGACAAAGTTCGATTCACATTTTGTTTAGTTTGTGAGGAACAGTTTCATCATCAAATAGGTACATTTCTCTCGTTGGTCGAATATTTTAACTTGGTATCCATCGGCCGTTGGCCGTTTGCTCCGAGTTCCGGTTTGATGAGCGGATATCGCCAATTAGTACCACTTCTTCGTTCGTCTGTAATCGACTGCAAAATATTGTCACTCATTTTGTGGCTGTTTGCCAACTTACAGGTTAGCTGGAGTTGGTTATAGAACGTGTGACCTGGTCGCAAAGAAAGGGAAACAGAAAACAATATGTTAAGAGCGTGCTTCCGACTAGATAATGATAAAATGGATAGTTAATTGTTAGCTTCCGGGTTATGCCATAAATTTTAACATACCGCCCCCCTCCACAATAATCACCGAAATAAAATCCGACACATAATAATTCGGCTCAGCACCGTTTCTAATTTATTTCCATTACTCCATGGTCCGGATCCCAGCAACGCTTGGCAACCTACACGGAAATTGCAAAGCCCCACGACTACCCATCGCAGCAAGCAGTGACGGGGGATAATTATGTTTAGCCTTCAAATGATGCTCCCTTTCCCGCTCCCTCGTTCGGTGCGTTGCCTGGCTGGCATACACAACATTCGAGTCTTAAAACTTTACGGATCCCAGTAACCTTCGCCGTCACGCCGGGGAAATATGATACCGATATACGGCTTAAAGCTTGGGTGGGAGTCGCGGGGGGGGGGGGGGTAGCTGATGCTATGAGTGTGCATGTGCGCGCCGAAACCTTAATTACGGTCTTATAGAACGACAACCGGGAGGGGAGGATGAGAAGTTTTCTCTCCGTCGAATCGGACACGAAGCAGGCGTTGCTTGATTCAAACCGGTTGCCGGGGAAGATTGTCGCACAAGGGGGGCGGAGGGATAAGTTTCGCTGTGTGGAAGAATTCATCGCTCAGTTTGTTTCTGTGGAATGTGCCAGCTGGCAGGAAATAACTGTCAAACGAAATGCTTAATACGATGGAAATAAGCGATGCTGTCGGTTCAGCAGTTTCAAAAGAATTGGCAACTCAGCCAGACTGGGATTAAGCTATTTCGGGAGAGTGATAGATAAAAACCGGTAACCAGTAACCAAGTAAACGTCGATATGTGAAAAATGAACGCAATCGAAGCAGGCCTTAGGGGGGAGGTGTAGCAGCGTTATCGTTGTACAATGAACAGACAACTTTTCTCGTTTATTGTTTCAGTCTGTTTTGTCTACTTTGGTTGATTCTTATCGGATACAGGCGTTCTACTCGCCGGGAGGATATTGCGGGGGTCGTTAAGTGGATAACTTCCATGGCAGAAGAGTCTCTTTTATTGGATTAAATAGCTGTGTGTATGTGTGGCAATGGAGAGAATATGGCACATATTTTTTCGGTAGTTTCAATCTACGCTTATGTTATCTGCTTCCACGGTTCGTAGTTCAAATCGACACCTGTGGCACTAAGTGGTTAGAACGAGCTGTTGTGAACGAGTCAAACATTCAACGTGACGGCTAGATTTTCGGTTGTGTATTTTTGGGTTTCTCAAGCATGGGCAATAAGAGTGAGGTGTTTTCAGTTTTCTTTTGCTCCTACGAAATGCAACTCATTCGAAACTGTGAAACGTAAAGGTATTTCGTTAAAAACACATTTCTATCCAAGTGAAAGACATCGAACTAAATTTAAATTCGAGGTTATAAAATTACTCAGACACAACTTCCCAGACAGCTCATTTCCATCGAGCTAAACAAAAAAATTATTCTGGGAAACTCAACGAAGAACTACGATGTCAGTAAAAGTTTTCTCTTATCGTCGTCTCTTGGATGAAAATAATCAAAAAACAATCCATTCCACGAAACCACGCATACTTGGATTCCCGTGGCTAATTTGAAATTAATAGTCTTCTAGTTTCCTTACGTTCATACGTCAGAACTGTGCCGGTACCGTATAATTTTTACCGATCCAAGCAACCGCGCGGCAGCGCGTACGCTAATGTTCCCTAGCAATAGAATGCACTAGTGTAACAAGACATCCCCTAATACCCTGTGCCAACTTCGAAACGGAGAGTAATTAGGCCCTTCCTGCTTCCGTTCGGGCCGTTATGTTTCCCCTGAACCCCCTCCCGACAAGAGGTGTACCGAGTGTATAAAATTTGCATACGTCCTCGGCTCGGTCGCAGCCAACCGGTCGCAGCCAACGCGCCTTGAACTCCAGTGTGTTAAAGTCGAGCAAAACATCGCCACGCCAAGCCGCCACCACCTTCGGCGGGGTTGGGGGCTGAAAATTGTATATGATTGCCTGGCCTGCTGCGATCGTATAACCGTAGGTCGGACACTGAACGAAATCAAATTGTTCCATGTGGTAGCCAGCTCAATTTTTCGAGCTGTTCTTACTGCCTTTTTCAATTGTCTCGCTTTGAAGGACGGATTCCGTACCTTTTATGACAAATTGAGACATCCAGCCATCAATCATGGATGGATTCGGACAGCTGGAATGATGAATGTCTGTTGCCAGTCAGTGTTTAGGGGACTGTTTTTGTGGGGCTTTGATAAATGAACGTGAATTGGTCTAAAAACAAATACGAATTCCTGGTCCGGTTGTCGGAATTATGTTATCATTCAATTTGATAGTTTTTAAGGCACTAATGTGCCCCATAAATCTATCGCACCAACCATCAATGTTTCCTGAATCATAGCCGAAGAAATTTGTCGATTTAACAAACTGCTGACGAATTATGTCAATTAATGAAAAAACTTATACCATTAACAGAAAATTGCCGGCCTGGAACGACCATCGGAGAACGAACCGCCAATAAAATGTACTATTAGTGAAATTTTATGGACTTTTTCGGTGCTCAATTTTGCAGGAGAAAGTTTCAAGTTGAGTTTAAGAAAAGCGCCGCAGACTGCGTAAAATTACTGTTGTTAAGAGCGAAAAATCCAGGGTATTATGAGGTTACTTGACAATCGAAAATTTGGGTTACCCCGACGTTTTCATATTAACTTGAACCAAAAGATCTTCAAATCAAAGTAGCCATAGAAATAAAGCCATTCGCTCGGTTTTGCTACATTCAAAAGGCAGCCTATTTTCGGAAACACTCCCAGCAGGCGCTGAATTATTGGATATCCACGAAAAATGGCATCCTATTTCTCTTCATAAACAACGAGAACACGTGGGATGGCACTGAACGTAAAAACAAATTTTGACCATTCTCGGAGTGAATAATTGACACATTTTTCATTCCAGTACCGTGCACTTTGCAACATGCGAGACAGTAAATGAACTCAGGATAACACTGACCGGTTACAGACATAGATGGCGGTCATTTTATGAACATTTGTTTTTTTTTTAGTCGTCGTCGGCGGCGGTGGCGAGTATCGCAATCAATGTGTCAACAGATGCGAATCAGTGGGCGGCCAACTGTGATGATGTCGACGGATTGAGTCGGTGTCTCGTCTTTCGATTTTTTTCTCAGAAGATTTCTCGGCGTTTTTGTGGGCATGTGAGTGCGTGTGTTTTTGGGGGCCAAGAACAAGCACGAATGATGATGGACCATTTGCGGGATCATGGTGATTTTAGCTGTAATCCAAGATTGGGAGCAAAGAATGGCAGAACCAATGCTTCACCAGATGTCTGAATAAAATTGGTTGAAGATGACATGAAAAACGTGTCGAAAACGTACCGGAATTGCTGGAAAAAGCAGGAATTTTTTTAAAATAGGGTAACTAAAACTGTAACAGTAAAAAAAACTCTAACTCAACTCTAACTCCATTTCTAAATCTAGTTCTAATTCTAACTCTAACTCTAACTCTAACTCTAACTCTGACTCTAATTCTAACTCTAACTCTAACTCTAACTCTAACTCTAACCCTAACTCTAATTCTAACTCTAACTCTAACTCTAACTCTAACTCTAACTCTAACTCTAACTCAAACTCAAACTCAAACTCAAACTCAAACTCAAACTCAAACTCAAACTCAAACTCAAACTCAAACTCAAACTCAAACTCAAACTCAAACTCAAACTCAAACTCTAACTCTAACTCTAACTCCAACTCCAACTCCAACTCCAACTCCAACTCCAACTCCAACTCCAACTCCAACTCCAACTCCAACTCCAACTCCAACTCCAACTCCAACTCCAACTCCAACTCCAACTCCAACTCCAACTCCAACTCCAACTCCAACTCCAACTCCAACTCCAACTCCAACTCCAACTCCAACTCTAACTCTAACTCTAACTCTAACTCTAACTCTAACTAACTGTAACTGTAACTGTAACTGTAACTGTAACTGTAACTGTAACTGTAACTGTAACTCTAACTGTAACTCTAACTCTAACTCTAACTCTAACTCTAACTCTAACTCTAACTCTAACTCTAACTGTAACTGTAACTGTAACTGTAACTGTAACTGTAACTCTAACTGTAACTCTAACTCTAACTCTGACTCTAACTCTAACTCTAACTCTAACTCTAACTCTAACTCTAACTCTAACACTAACTCTAACTCTAACTCTAACTCTAACTCTAACTCTAACACTAACTCTAACACTAACTCTAACACTACCTCTAACACTAACTCTAACGCTAACTAAAACTCTAACTCTAACACCTAACTCTAACTCTTTTCATAGTAAGGTTTAAAAGGCTACAAAAGCCTGGCCTGTAGTGTATTGGCACTGTGTGTGACTCACGACTCACTTTTGTGCCTAACCACTGAAAACACTCCTTAATCATTTTTCGCCCTTCTTCTCCACAAATCTACATCAAGGTATTACTTCAGGGATGGTGGGGAGGTCTCTCGTTGTGCACCTCTTTCTCCTACTCTGTCTCGGAGCCTCACTTGTCTCCATCTATTACGTCGTCATTTATCTCTCGTCCCAGAAACCCGTGTTGATGCTGATTCCAAGAGTCATTTAGCTCCTGTTTTCGTGATTAATTCACTTACCAGCCTTATCACGATCTACTCGAATAGTCCCCGATGGTAAATTAGCCTACTCCGACTGAGAGTTCCCCAACGGAGGAATTTCTCCTGACACCGATACCCGCTTCCTTGAGCCATTTAGTTACCAGCTTGCTCGAGATCTACTCGGAAATTATTCGGCGGTGAACTACCTGCTCCGACTTAGAGTTCCCTGGCAGCGGAATTACCGATGTTCGTTTTCGTGAGCCGTTTAGCTCCCCGCTTCGTCCTGATCTAGTCTCCGATGGTGGACCTAGCCTACTCAATGGGCGAGCTGTTCGGTGCTGAGGTTTGTCCAGCGATTCTGGGTGGAGCGTTGCTTCCGTTTTACTGGCGCCCCAACGATCCATTGCTAGCTATTCGACATGATCTTATCGCCAGCGGTGGATCTAGCCTACTCACGAACTACCCGGTAGGGTGTTTAGGTTGGTCCAGCAATTCTGGTGATGCCTGACGTCCGGTTCACTAGCGCTCCGACTACTACTCAACTGGTCCCCGCCGGAGGACCTAGTCTACACCAACGGAGAGTTCCCCAGCGACGGAATTTCTCTCGAATCCCGATTTGTGGTTCCACGGCGACTTTCTAGCCAATGGCACTACTTGTTGGACCCTTCGCAACTTCCTTTGCAGCTCGGAGAGTATACTCGTAACCACTCTGTTAACAGCTTCCCCAGGTATCATCTTTTCGACAATATTGTCCACTGTCACGCGAGGTATATTCCTACGAACTTTTTTGAACCTAGATCATTCGAAGACCACTTGTTCCGATGGTTCTTGCACTTTCACACACTCCGGGCAAAGGAGTGGTGAAGCTTTTCCAAACCGATCCAGGTACTTTCGGAAGCATCCGTATCTGGACAAAAACGGAAGATCACTTCTACTTGCTTCGTATGCACCCAAGCCGATACATTTTGGAAAAGTCGGTGGGTCTACCTTCCTTTCTCCGCGTTGTCCCACTCCTGCTGCCATTTAGCCAACGAGTCCGCTCAGACCAGTCTCCTTGCATTACGTCCATGTTCGTGCCCGCGACTCATATGGCCATCAGCTGGAACGTCCTGTTCAGCTTTTCGCTATTCCGCTTGGTTTTCAACGTCGCAGCCCAAACGGGAATCCCATATGGGAGTATCGATGACGAAACACTAGATAGCAGACATCTCGTACTGCTTCTCGGACCATCGACGTTTGACATGAAACTTCGTTATTGCATTCATTACCTTCGCTGACTTTTCGCAGGGGTAGTCGACGTGGTTATTGAAGCTCAACCGGTCGTCGATTATCACTTCCAATTGATTCCAATTACGTGCCCTCCGACGTCGATCTACATCCGCTGAACGGCTTTGCAGTTGCTGACCAACAACACTTCCGTCTTGAGGTAAGCTACTTGCAGCTTCACCCCGCTCATCCAGCTCTCGATCGAGTCTACTGTCTCCGTTACCAACACCTGCACTTCTTCAAGTGTCTCACCTATCACCGTCTGTAACACGTCGTCCACGAAACCCACGATATTTACTTTCCTGGGCAGCCGCAGTGTTAAGATTCCATCGTACATTCCGTTCCAAAGAGTTGGACCGAGAATGGTGCCCTTAGGAACGCTCGCTGTGACTCGCCTTGAATTCTGCCCTTCGCTCGTCTCGTACAGCAGCACTCTGCTCTGGAAGTAGCTCTTCAGGATCTGGAATGGACAGTCGGGAACCCTCACTATGTGCAGCGTTGCGCTCTTAAATGCATCCTTCACATCTATCGTGACCACAGCGCAGTATCTTCGCTTTTGTTTAGATGCCTTCTCAGCACTGTCGAGTACTGTCCGAATTCCATTCACTGTCGATGCTCCTTTGCGAAATCCAAACTGCATCTTGGACAGTCCGCGCTCACCCTCCAATTCTTTCCAGGAGTTTTACGAGCGTATCTAGCAGAGATATGGGTCTATAGGAGGCCGGATCGCCCGGTGGCTTCCCTGGCTTCGGCAGCAACACCAGCTTCTGTTAAGAATAATTCTTTCCAGGAGTTTTCCGTGTATGTCCAGAAGATATATGGTCCTATACGAGACCCTCAACGCTTATCTTTAGCTTACCCAGGCACATTTTGGCTGGCATCGCCGAGCCCTTCATTTCCGCCTTCACGACTCGGTACGCGTCGCCCCAGGGATCGGCTTCTATTTCTTGGCACAGTTCCTTGTGTCACTCTGACTTGTTAAGCCTGATCTCCCGCTTAAAAGTGGCTGTAGCTTCCCAAAACGCCGCCTTGCGCTCTTCTCTATCTGGTTCCGATACGGCTCTCTGAACCCGCCTTCTGGCTCTGGGATAAGCAACGCGTAGCGTACCAAACGTCTCGTTCCACTAGTAAGCAGGACGCCGTCTTTCGTGTGGTTCCAGTTTTGGCTGTATTGTGGAGTCACAAGCTGTCACGATCCTTCCTGTTAGATGCACTTCAACCACGTTCTCGGTCCCGCCGTTTGGCCGAAGTGCCTCAGCAAATAGGTCTCTATTAAAGTCTTCCAGTTTCAATCGTCGGTCATCCTTCTCCGTGGTGTAGCACGGTTCCGTTGTCCGATACGGTAGCGAATCGCCTAGTGGTCGCTATGCGTACTCTCCCATCCATGTTCGCCGTCAATGAAAGACCGCAAAATGTGACGCCGATGATAGACTCCCACCCGTGATTCCAAAATTTGCCAACGAAACCTTCGTACGTCTAACTTCGCTAGAGCTTCCTGCAGAATACACTCTCTTGTGTTGATTACTCTACTGTCCCACTCCATAGTCCAGACGTCTGATGGTCGTTTCCGTCCGCTGTAGTGCGAGGCTTTGGTCTCTGCGTGAGGCAGCACATCGTGGATCTATCCGGGCCTTTGCAAGCTCCTGCTAAATGTTCAAAGCCTAAACACTTGAAACATTTGAGACGCTTGTTTATTAATTCGTGGGGAACCTCTCGATAGGTATCTCGACCATTCAACCGTAAGTTTGTCTACATCCAGCGCCTTTCGGCAGCGGTTACCAGTAAACGAATCATCGCTGTCTGAGTTCCTCCGTATTCCTTCTTTACCCGGATCGTCATGGGCACGTCATCCAGGTTACACTGCTGCTTCAGTGTACCTCTCAGCTCGTCTTCCGTCGTGATTTCATCAAGATCCCTGCACACAATCACCATCTCCGGGTATAAGGCTTTAACTTCTGCCTTTTCACCCATTGATTTGGTAATAGTCTCCTGTAAGGTCGAGCTGTTAATCGTGGGATCCTTCTTCAACTCTAAGATTAACTCGCCTTTTGGGTACACCTGATCCTCACCCAATCCCTCAGCTCCGGGTCCTCTCTGACCTTCTTGAGCAGCGCTGCATAAGTCATCGAGTCATTGGCTTTGGCGAGCTCACGGCTTCTCCCTTGGGCGGCTTCCGACGAGCCGGAGGTTTTCTTTTGCTGTTCTGCTCTCTTTTTCGCTCTTCCTTCCGCTTGTGCTGTTTCCCGTGTTTCTCCTTCCAACCTACAACGATACTCCAGCTTTATCCCTTTCTTTTCTACAGCAACACAACGAGCGTCTGCCTCTTGGGGCCACCTGGTCTTCCATCCTCTTTGGAGTCACGGAAACTGACTAGGACGATAGTAGCCTTAGCCGACGCCAATGCTCGCTCAGTTATATCAGCCCTCCGCGTTGCCGTCTTGCTCCTTCACGGCAGAACACTAGCGCCTTTCGGATTCCGAGAACCATCTGCTTAATGTCCATTGTTTCTCGCGTCTACAAACTTGTGGTGCTCCTCCACCATGTAGTTCACTGCCACTAGTTTTGGCTTCTGTAACTCATCCCGCTCTGCTCTGGCTGTTGTTGTTGCTGCTGCTGCTTCTCCTCCTCCTGCTCTTGCTGAAGTTATTCCAGCTGCTGCTGGTGATTGTGACTTCATCAAACCACCTCTGGTGAACGAATGCGCCGTGCCTGCTCCGTATGTGTAGGTTTCTTTTCCTCCTTTATTGGGTCCCAACTCCGGGCCGCTATCTTCACTCGTTGAACGTAGTCGCCGTAGTTATGATCTACTGGTTGCACCAGAGAGGCCATACTAGGGTTTGCACTATCCTTCAAGGGTAATAGGGGATTAAAACATAAATTGACAGGAAAATCTATACATTTTCCATCGTCTTCGGATCGGTTAGATGGCCTCGTATGACCTATCTTCAAGAAGAGCCATTAACTCGAGTGTAGCAATTCGGCCTTATTGTGCGCGGCGTGCGACGTAAGACCACTAATATCACCTCACTCTACGTGACTTTTCTCACCCAATTCTGAGGAGTCACTGCGGGTGACGAGACGTGCCCATTTAACGAAAATGGGGAATCTACGACGCGAGAAAAGTTACGTAGCGTGAGGTGAGTTTAGTCATCTCACGTCACACTCCGTGCAGGATAGGGCCGCCTGTCGAAGCATAACGTTCCTCATCCGGCTTTTTTGAAGGTTGGATAAATTGAAGTAGGACGATACACTCTCTTATCTATTGTTCAACATATGGCTCAAAGGTGCGGTACGAAGATTCGATGTGGAAAGGAACGGAACCGCGATCACGATATCTGACATGCTTGTTAACTTCGCGGACGATATCGATAACATTCGCGTTGGTCGCAGAGCAGTGGAAGGCAAAGTACATGGTAGCTAGTAGAGAACGAGGCTGCCCGAATGTTGTTTATTCCGAGATGGAAATCGATGGGATACGGTATGAGATTGTCGACGATTTCAAATATCTTGAAGCACTGATGCCATGTCACAACGATGTTAGCCGCGATGTAAAAAGGCGTACACTACACAAATCGCTGATACTCCCCATTGCTCTGTACGGTCATGAGACATGGGTATTCAAGGAAGCAGACTGTCGAGTGCTTAGTGTGTTGGAGTTGCGTTCAATATTCAGCTACAGTAGGCTTGACATGTAGCGCGAATGTCGGAGCAAAGATCACCTAACGTTATGCTCAGCTGGATACTTGAAAGAGGTCGTCGGCTTCGAGGCAGTCCCTGCACTCACTGCCCTGCCCTAGATCGTGTAACCTAGAAATCTAAAATACATTCGGTTACGCTTCGCAGTAAACGGGATAATTGGCCACGATGATAATGATCGTTCGTCGTGTTTCAAATTTGTCGAATGGACATATTAAAATACATAGAAAAAATGCACCAGAATCCGGAGCGAGTAAAGGCGCTTTAACCTAGGCTCATTAGCCAGGGCAAGGTGTAAATACCTTTGTCCCATCCCAAAGGAGTGTTATTAACCTTCTTAGCAAAGCCACTCCCAACGATTTATCATATCCCCTTAAAATTGAAACGGTCGGTACGGTTATCCTCGTTTCTTCCTCCTTCAAGATTCAAAAGGAATCGTTAGTTAGATTATTCATTAAATGAATAATTTGATTGCCGTATAATTTTGAAACATCTTTGAACACAAACTCTGCACAGTAGGCCTGGCCGTTTTAATATTTGCGACATATTACACATAATATGCTTCAAATATTAATGTTGACAAGAAAAACACTAATGAATAACTGCAGTGTTTTCCAGGATGCTTTTCAATACTGGCTGTGTAAGGGTTAGAATAGAATAGAATAGAATAGAATAGAACAGAATAGAACAGAATAGAACAGAATAGAATAGAATAGAATAGAATAGAATAGAATAGAATAGAATAGAATAGAATAGAATAGAATAGAATAGAACAGAATAGAATAGAATAGAATAGAATAGAATAGAATAGAATAGAATAGAATAGAATAGAATAGAATAGAATAGAATAGAATAGAATAGAATAGAATAGAATAGAATAGAATAGAATAGAATAGAATAGAATAGAATAGAATAGAATAGAATAGAATAGAATAGAATAGAATAGAATAGAATATAATAGAATAGAATAGAATAGAATAGAATAGAATAGAATAGAATAGAATAGAATAGAATAGAATAGAATAGACGAGAATAGAATAGTATAGAATAGAATAGAATAGAATAGAATAGAATAGAATAGAATAGAATAGAATAGAATAGAATAGAATAGAATAGAATAGAATAGAATAGAATAGAATAGAATAGAATAGAATAGAATAGAATAGAATAGAATAGAATAGAATAGAATAGAATAGAATAGAATAGAATAGAATAGAATAGATTAGAATAGAATAGAATAGAATAGAATAGAATAGAATAGAATAGAATAGAATAGAATAGAATAGAATAGAATAGAATAGAATAGAATAGAATAGAATAGAATAGAATAGAATAGAATAGAATAGAATAGAATAGAATAGAATAGAATAGAATAGAATAGAATAGAATAGAATAGAATAGAATAGAATAGAATAGAATAGAATAGAATAGAATAGAATAGAATAGAATAGAATAGAATAGAATAGAATAGAATAGAATAGAATAGAATAGAATAGAATGGAATAGAATGGAATAGAATAGAATAGAATAGAATAGAATAGAATAGAATAGAATAGAATAGAATAGGATAGAATAGGATAGAATAGGATAGAATAGGATAGAATAGGATAGAATAGGATAGAATAGGATAGAATAGGATAGAATAGGATAGAATAGGATAGAATAGGATAGAATAGGATAGAATAGGATAGAATAGGATAGAATAGGATAGAATAGGATAGAATAGGATAGAATAGGATAGAATAGGATAGAATAGGATAGAATAGGATAGAATAGGATAGAATAGGATAGAATAGGATAGAATAGGATAGAATAGGATAGAATAGGATAGAATAGGATAGAATAGGATAGAATAGGATAGAATAGGATAGAATAGGATAGAATAGGATAGAATAGAATAGAATAGAACAGAATAGAATAGAATAGAATAGAATAGAATAGAATAGAATAGAATAGAATAGAATAGAATAGAATAGAATAGAATAGAATAGAATAGAATAGAATAGAATAGAATAGAATAGAATAGAATAGAATAGAATAGAATAGAATAGAATAGAATAGAATAGAATAGAATAGAATAGAATAGAATAGAATAGAATAGAATAGAATAGAATAGAATAGAATAGAATAGAATAGAATAGAATAGAATAGAATAGAAAGAATGCACCTGAATCGATCTATTTCGCCATCGCCCTGGTCCGAAAGGGCTTTTCCGTTCCAATGGACTTTGTCGGAAATGTCTGTCTGACTGAAACTCTCAAGGTACGGTTTCGGATGCCGCTAAAAGACAGTTAAAGTAAAAAAGTTCGCTTCCATGCCAGCAAAATGAAACCAAACAAGCATAACATTTCTAATAATATTAAAAACCCCGGCAAACAGCTCGCCCCTGCACCTTTTTTTTCTGAATCCATTTTTATCCACAGCCCTCACAATAGGATTAGGTAAGGTACAGATTTTCTCCGAAAACCTCATGAAAATTTTTCGGCAACTGCCGGTCATTTGGGCTAGCTGTTAAATTAAATTTTACGCGTGAAGTGATTTGGGCCCTAGATGCGATGAC